>NC_042495.1:55825419-55834065 GCF_005508785.2 Acyrthosiphon pisum
AATTAATTTAATTAAAGGTACTCAGGTTGTGTATACGTAACCCCCAAAGTTATAATAAATAAATTCGGTCTGTGGATAATATTTTTGTATGCTTCCGACAAATTTTGAAATATTATAATCCCACTGAATTAGATTAATCGTTATATTATTATATTGTTATATTATTAATAATTATATACCTACATATTATTTATTTATTATCTATTATATTTTATAATATTACATTTTCTTAAACTTGGATTTCTTCAAATTTACCTATCACATCCTTGAGAATGCTATTTTATGCAAGTTAAATATCATCACAAATTGGGTCAAATATATTAAATGTATTCAAATATAAAAACAAATAATTTTATGTCCTTCTGCAGTCCCTTAAGTACAAAATTGAAAATAAGCCTATAGGTAGCGCACTGGCACCACCCACTCAGAACAGGGTTCGATTGCCTATTACTATTATAATCTGTTAGCTGTAACCAATAGCGACTAATAATGAGCAAAAAACAATGTTTCAATTTACATTGTAAATTTTAAAATCCTTGTGTGAGCGCCTCTCCGAGGTTGCTCTACTGGGTCCAATATTATGAATCATAACCATCCAGGTAACCACTCAAACACACACAAAAAATTTCAGGTCCAGCTGTTTATGAGTTCAGTGACATATAAAAAACATGGTTTCATATGGAGGTGGTTTGATAATATGCACTATTTTTGGAGAATTGGTAAAATCTTAATCTTTCACTGCACTTTTTCTAGTCTGATTTTCTTCAATCCAGGCATAAATTATCCCGGTTTGGTCACTCAAAACTCCTCTGGATTTGCAAATGGCGTGGCTTCTAGTGTACCTACTATTTTTAAGCTATCCCATATTGGCCCCAGCAAAAGTCAAAAGATGACATTTTGCCCAAGGATTATGTGCAGATCACGTTTTGCCCGGGCAATTCTGAGGTTTGCCTGATTTCAACTTTTGTCTGTAATATATAATATATGAAAAACCCATAACAGAGTAACCCTCGACAGACAGAATAATGTCATCATCATAACAAACTAGTGTACCATGTATCTTTAAGTCATTTATTTGGTTAATTTGAATATTAAATAGGGTGGGAGAAAGGTTGGTACTCTGAGTTGTATTTGTGATTCTTGACTTAAGAAATAATTTATTCGAACTCTTTGTTTCCTATTTTTTTTAGATATGAGCTTAATAAGTCGTAGGCTTGTCCTTTGATGCCAAATTTGAGAAAATTGTTTAATAATATTAAATGGTCTACCATTAGTATAGTGTAAAATGCTAAATCTAAGTAGATATAGTTGCGCATTTTTTTTTTCGAATGAATAAAGTTGGTTACTGTGGCGATTACTTGTTCCGTATTTTTACCAGACCTAAAACCACATTGAGTATATCAAGTATATGACAATAATTTAAAATTTTCTTATATACACTCATAAATATAATATATTAATATACACCTAATATATATATATTATACTACTGTATATATAAATATATTATCTATGTATACACTATACCGTTGAAGACATACTGGGCTGATAAGAACAGACTGGGTTGCTGTGATCAGACTGATTTTAGTATAAAAATTGGGTCCTACTTATATCATTGGCCTTTCGTATTTGTTGCTCGATTTTAAAATTATTGTTGTTTACTTGAAAGGTACATAAGTTGATAGGTAGAAAATGTATTATTGTTTTTGCACATTTTTTCATATTAATTACAAAATATATAATATATACTATATTAAGTATTATGCATAATTTTGATTATAGTAATGTACATGGTACCTACTGTTATTTTATTGGGTTTAAGAGTGACATTTTTAATGTTATTATTATGATATTAAGTTATGAAGTTTTGTGCCGTAATAATGTCAATATCATTAGTCATTACAATGCTAATTACTGGCATAGAAATAATTTTACAATTATAAGTATTTTGATTAGAAAACAATTTGGAAATAAGTAGTTTCGATATGCGGAGGGATTGGAGACAATTGTCTACAGTCTCCACATAGTTTTTGATACCAAACTTAATTGAAAATCATGGAAATACATGCGAATTACATGCTGAATATTTGACAAAAAAAATTTTAAAATTCAAATGTAGGGAGGCTGAGGACACGTAGGTACGTCGTTATAACGATTTCTGTAGAGTCAGACGTGACAAAATACTTGATTACATTCAATAATTTTATTTAGGACGGCAGCTTGTATAATTAATTTATATTGACAAAAAAAAAAATGATACACAATTATTTTTATAAAATGCTTCTATTTGAAAGCTAGAAGTTGATAGTGTAAAACTTTATCTTTTATATTTCCGAATTAATAGATTAAAAATTAACCAAAATTAGTTTAGTAGTTTTATAAAATATACCGAAAAAACAAAAGAAAACCACAAAGTAACTTTTATGATAAATTGTTTCCAGATTCATGAAAACCATTTCTAATATTTTGGAGCTTATAATACTATAATTATAAGTATTATTATAATAGGGACCTACTTAAAAACTACCGTATAATATTCCCTATATAATGATAAAAATGTTGTAATTTGTAAGATTGGTCATGTAGCCTGTAGGTACATTTACACTATACGTCTCAAATAAACATTAACATTAAAGGATTAAATATCTATTGAAAATCAATTTTTATACATGATTTTAAATCAGAGAAATATAATTATATAGGTGGGTCGTGGGTACCTAACATTTCATTTTGAGTAAAAACATAATGCCTATCTACAATTATGTTACCTACTAAATTTGTTTGAAAATTGTAATAACTAATAAGTAATATTATTAGGTAATAACTAACGTGAAATAAATTGTTAAAGATAAAAATCAATACTAATAATTAGGTTCTTGTAATTGAATAGGGTTAGTTGATACTATTATAGGGCAATATATAATTATATATATAATAATAATAATTATTATAGTTTATTTTTGTAACCGATCTAAATATTAAGTAAAGGTTACTAAAGCTCTGTAAGCTAATGCTTGTATTGGGGTATAGACTTCAATTAGTTTACAACGAAGTTATACATTAATAAAAAGAAAGAATAAACGGATAGATAATAAAAAGTAGGTACCTATGACGTTATTCAAACAATAGGAATTTAAAAAATAACACAAGTTTTTTTTTAAATAATTAAAAATTGTATCGATAAAGCCAATATTATAAATCATAAATTGTTGAATTAATGTAATTAATATACAATGTAATATACTATATAATATAGTACATATATGTCTTACATAGATATATTACGTCACTAACGTCAGTTAATAGTGTTTTAATAAAATTAGGGTATGTATTAAAAATTATAAGTTAATTTAACATATTAAGCTATCATAATTATTAATTATAATAACGATTAACATTATACTTTCGGCCAATTTTTTTTAAACAACATAATATTGTATGGATGCTATTAATTTAATGTTAAATTAATATGTAGTTCATATATTGGTAGCTAGGTAAATTGCGTTTTGGTTATCGTTTCAGATTAAAATTCTCCGTGGGTACGCGATAATAGTATTGGGGATTTAAATACGATTAACGGTATTTGATTAGATGTGATTATAAATATTATTAATAACTGATGCTGGTATTTAATGTGGTCTTAATACTTAATCTGCGTTTAATATTAAATGTTTATCCTGAAAACACGTTTTAGTAAAATTATGTATTAGCATTAATTATATGTATGATCAATGGTTTTAGGTAGGTAGTTAAAACATATAAATGGGTAGGAGATGCCTATACCTATATAATAATAGAAAAAATATTAAACACGAGTAATTCGAATTTCGAAGGTATTTCACATTTCATATTCACGTGTGCGTTTATGTTGTGCAAGTACTTGTAAAAAAAGGTCATTAATATTACACATTTGATTAATCGATGAAATAAATTATGAATATGTAAAGCTGAGCTTGTTGTGGAGACAAGGATGGTTCCTATTAAGTTTCTCGTACTTACAGTTACTAATTTAAATATGTATAATTAACAGTTTAGCCGATTATGGCAGGGGCGCAATTTGGGGGGGGGGGGGGTGTGCACTCGCACACCCTGTAATTTTGTTGTCCACAATTGGCCTAGGCCTAATTAATGCTATGGCCAGATGGCCTTCAGTTTTCCAATCTTTAATTGTGCATGCACCGCGGCTATTCACTGATAATCATAAATAATATTATAATATTGTGTTCTTTAATTTGATAATTGATTAATTGAAATCGGTATCACTTTATCCACTGGCACACACAAATATGTGTAAATGGTAAGTGGGAAATAATTGGCCTCTCTAATTGTTTGCACACCTTAAAAAAAACTGAAATAGCGCCCCTGGATTATGGATGATATAAGAATAAATAATTTCAGAATAATATAACAATTAGACTGAAATACAACTAAAATAAATTTTACTATGCTAGTAATTTAATTTTCGTTTACCATTTTTTTTTATATAAACAAAGATTGTAAACAAACTAACATTAATATTTAGTTCCTTTGCCATTTTAATGCCAGCATACTAGTAAATATATATGATTATAAATTATGACTAAAATATAACATTGCGCATTAGTTGTTACATCATCTACCGTTTAACATATTATTAAAGGATTTTTTTAACTATGCACTATTATAAATATTATACAGTTTATAATAAGTATTCATACATATTATATGCGTAGCCTATGTGTGTGTGATTTGATTTTATCGTTTCTATTTCAGAGAGAAAAAAGATAAATCCAAATTTTATATAACCTTTGTATTATAATATTTTGGCCGGGTTTTCATGAAAATATCCTACTGTGCACCGCAACTCCACATAACCCTTCAAAACAGCAAAATATTTAGATTTGTATATTCTAATTTTCTTTGGTCATACGTGTCTACTATATAGTATTATTTCCCAAATTTACA
The DNA here is from genome assembly GCF_005508785.2 of Acyrthosiphon pisum. Lineage (NCBI taxonomy): Eukaryota > Metazoa > Arthropoda > Insecta > Hemiptera > Aphididae > Acyrthosiphon > Acyrthosiphon pisum. The sequence goes on from NC_042495.1 coordinate 55,830,364, forward strand.
AATCAAAGATTTTATTTAAACAATAAAAAAAAATTTAGTTTTGTATTCTTGATCAGTATAACTAAAAAAACAAAATTTTAATAAACTATTATTGTACCCATATAATTTTATGTAAAAAAATCTAGATACTTCAGATTTACACAAACAACAACGATATTGCTGCCATGTACCTACAGGAAAAGTATACAAATCGCATCTGTGTCACATAGTATTACCACTTGTCAATATTCATTTCTTGAGTTCTTAACGAATAACTTTTCATTCCTACGTATTTCTGTATAATCTTTTTCGTTAATTATTCTGCCTATATAATATTATCAGATAAATATGTCATATAGATGAGTATCCATGCCTAACATGGCCGCGATGAGTAAAAATTCCTCAGCCAAAGCGACAGAGATTGGGTGGCGATCAACGCCAAATCTGCAGTTTAACTTCACCAGCGATATACCGCGGAGACCAGATTCGTAGGAACATCATTCTCAGGGTTTGCTAGACCAGGGGCATAATTACGGGGGGGGATATGGGGGATAGATCCCTCCCCCCCATGAGCTGTATTTATATATATTGTTGGAATTGACGTAGGTATTACAATTTTAAATTATTCAAAATACTAAATATTATATTAGGCCCGGAACTAAATATTTTAAAATCGTACAAAATATATTATAATTTATAATTAGTATTACAACTCGCGCTAAAATTATGCAAAATTAAATGAACACCAGTTAAAAAATGTATTGAAAATTTAACTGCAGTCACTGCAGTTTATTCAATCAACTATTAGGTATCTATGTCATATTAATTTTTATAAAACATTTGAATGAGTTTATTAAAAAAAAATAGAATTTAATAATTTATAATAATAATTAATAATGCATAATATTTAATAATAATTTTACATACACAATTTCTTGTATATTATTTAAAGAAACAGAGAAATCTGATGATGTATTACGGGCAAAGCCCCGCAAAAGTTTGCCATACAAATTTATTTTGATCCCCTCCCATGAAACATTCTCAATTATGCCACTGTGCTAGACGGCAGGCTGTGTGTATCTACGCCGAATATCCCCGTACGTCAAAATTTAGCTGGCGAGACAGCTGCAGAAATTGAGTGGCGATCAACGCCAAATCTGAAATTTAATTTCATCAGCGATGTACGGAAACCAGAAAGTCCGAGACACAGACGTCCACGTCGTTCATTTTGGCGCTAGACGAAGAAATTTGTCAGGCGGTTATTTTGTCGATGTGGTTCTAATGACATGATAGACCAGTGAATGTATATTATAGAGTTAAAGGCTTTTAAACGTCCCGTTCCCTCCCACCGTTATCTCACGCCCATGTTCGCTGGTACTATTGTGTTGGCCAGGATTGTGATACAGTTTATCGTGTCCTCCATTGTCGTTTGTACCAAGTTAGTTTAGGTTTGCCTCACGTATTTCATGCACTTTACGTCTGTACCACCGTCGGCTCTTCGCCACCTGTTTTGATGCCGTTTCGCGGTCGTATTCTAATATATACCTATATAACTATATAAGTAACAGCTCTGGTGCTGTAATTTACATAAATAAACGTTTTTGTATAATATGTTATATAATATAATTTTGTAATATGATTTTTATTTGATAATATTATCAATAAATGTGTCGACACGCATGTGTAAAATTAATTTATGTGGCATGCGGAAATTGTGTGTACCTATCTATATTGTTCTGGTTTAATATACATTCGGTTTTTTTCAACCAGTGTAAAAATCTCACGAGGAACATATTTGTATTGAATTCTTAAGTTTTTGACTAAACAAAATTGTAGTCAACAGGGTACATCGAAGAAAAACCAAAACATCTGCGATATATACGCCAAGAATCATGATAAAAAACATTTAAACATCCCTTATAATATTATATATTATCAATAAAAATAAAATATCTTTATAACTGGTTTTATTAAACGAGTATAGCCCAAAATATTTTACATTATAATATGAAAATTGGATATTAACTATTAATACAATTAATATGATTCATGGCTATTATCGTTTGATACTGAGCAAAACATTATGACGTGCGTTTGTATGAATACAATGTAGGTACCTATCATCCATTGTAATGAATGTAATTATTGTTGCTATGTATACGGTTTATATTAATTTGATTGAAAAATTGTACGAATGCATCGCGATGATACTGAATATTTTTTAATCAATCGTTAAAACGCTTTTCGTAGTACTGAAAATGCTCTCATACTTTCAACTACAGCTACTCTTTTGGCGAATTTAATTAAATTAGCGATGTATACGCCAACACAGCCCTTGTTGTTATGGATGAATAAAAGGTATATCTTTCAATCTTTGGTAAAGATTTTGGAAAATTTTGCCAGAGGCGATTTTTAGAATGTTAATTATTTGCGGGTGTAAAGTTTAAACTGCTTTATTTTCTAACAATATTTATACACGTATTATACAATTATATACAATGCGTCTTATATTATTAGAGATATATTATTATTCGTGCGACGGTTAAATTAATTAACGTTGTTCTTGTTCTTTTCAAACTATATAAAGCTTAGCGGTTAATGTGGGAAAACTCTTAGGGGTTATTAATTATTGTATCCTAAATCATCTGAATCAGAGTATTTGAAATCTGTGCTTTTTGTACAATAACTTATTGCCAATGAATAAAAAGGATATGCTAGTAAAAAGTAACGAATATTAAACTGACTTGATGGCAAGTAGAGGGAATAACTTATTGGGAATTTAATATCTTGGCTCCTCATCAAAAAATACCTAAGTACCTACATAATTATAATTTTTTACCAAAAATATTCTTCTTAAATCTTAATCAATATTAATATCTTAAAAATAATTGTATTTAATTAATAACCAAACAAATAAACTATTATAAATGTAATTGTTATAAATATGAACATTATAAGCTTCCATAAATTATACATAGGCACTTCTTATATTTATGTAATAACAATTAAATATATACGCATATACAATTAAAATATTACAACTAGCAACCAACTAAAAGGTACCTATATCATATTTAGTACCTATAACAATATGCCTTCTTCAAAATTGATAATTGGTAACAGGTACCTACTATAATCAGTACCTATGTAAAATATAGTTTCATATAATCTGGGATAATATTATTATGTATTAGTATTATAAATTCTAACCCGGATTTCTGAAATTAAAAATAATGGGACGCAACATTTTAAGTACAATAAAAAGTTAAACTACATCTCCCTCCGTCCACCACCACTATAACCACCGCTAAATCGTCATAATGCATATTATAATATTAAATAAATGTAAAAATAAAGTTACTTTGTTAACGTATTCCTTTCAGAACTGACTTAACAAAATCGATCCGGGCGTTTAATGATTTAAAATTGTTTATGAAGTGATATTTACCATGTTGATAAAATATTATAATGCTTAAGAGGACGTGATACCCGCATGTGTTGTCTCCGTCTTACAAGTGCGTAACATAGCAAATTATACGCAAAGCAGAACACGTGTAGCTCCGTTAATTTAAAAATTAGAGTAAATTGACCTCTTATAAAATCTAAAGGTAAGATTATTATTTAGACAACCTCATGAACTTTTTATTATATTTAAATTTTAAAGCGAGCTATGAGTATTTTAAAATTGTAAATTGTTTGTGCATTTTTAAGTACTTATAACTC
>NC_042495.1:55835376-55836635 GCF_005508785.2 Acyrthosiphon pisum
CAGTGATAAAAAAAATCCAAAATCGTTAGTCACAATTTTTTTTTATAAGTGCTTAAAGTTTAAATTTATACGAAATATGTCAAAATTGCGAAAATTTGCAAGTAATTTTGTGGTTGAAAAATCGTAAAATTTTTTTCTTTTATAACTAAGCTTTTAAAATTTGGTACAAGGTTCTCCATAAGTTTTTCTTTAAATATCTGTAAAAAAAACTCAACCGGACTAAGACAAAAAATTTTTAGGAGTGTTTGAAATTTAAATTTTTACAAAACCGCATTAAATAACGGTTTAGCCTCAAACGATTTTTGATATTTGTTATTATTCAAAAAGTATGAGTCGTAGACACTTGAAAATTTTACCAGTTGTTTAAATTGACATTTTCTTTATATAGTTTTATTTTCAAAATATTTCACTAATTTTTAATCTATTTATAGGCAATTGAAATAATCGATTTTTTTTGATTTTTTTTTTATAAATGTTGATAAAAAAAAATTAGCTGGGACAAAATACTTGAAAATTTAATAGAAGGGTCCACATATGTTGTTCTAACTCCCATTCAAAAATTATAAAAATACATAGGCACAATTTTTTTTTATAAGCATTTAAAGTTCAAATTTTGACTAAATACATAAAAATTACGGCAATGTTCAAATAATCTTAAACAGAAATTCATAAAAGTTTTTCTTTTTAATTCTAAGATTTGGAAATTTAATACAAGGCTCCTAACATATTTTTACAATAGCAGTTGCAAAATAAAAGGAATACATTGTCACAATTTTTATTTATAAGCATTTAAAGTTCAAATTTATACGAAATATGTCAAAATTGCGAAAATTTGCAAGTAATTTAGTGGTTGAAAAATCGTAAAAATTTTTTCTTTTATAACTAAGTTTTTAAAATTTGGTACAAGGTTCTCCATAAGTTTTTCTTTAAAAATAATATATCCTAGACTGACAAATCATCTCCGTTCAGAATCGTTTTTCGTATACAATGATATAATATCATTGGATTCAAATTTAATTCCATCCATTACAGTAACCCACTTCTAACCTACTGTACAGCAGAGCGACATCCACTTACCCACGTTTTTTATATCAAATTTGTGCTACAATATTTTAAGTTGGTAATAAAGTTATAAATAAATAAATAAAATTCATCAAAAACTTTATATTGTGTATATTAAAAATTCTACATTTTGTTTTTTTCCATGGAGATTTGTAGCTGTTTCTTTAAGGTCATCATACACTTCCCACCGATCATTG
>NC_042495.1:55836685-55837684 GCF_005508785.2 Acyrthosiphon pisum
TGACTCACCGCACCTTCTCTCTCTAATTCCTTTAAATGTCCCTCCACGCTACACTCGTCAACACACCTCTTTTAATTTACCTACCGTCTCCACAAATTATGGTTTAAATGAACCACTTCGACGTTGTATGTCTATTGCCAATTCAGACCCTTTCTTTTCTATTTCATAACCTGTAACCAAGTATTTATGTATCTTTATATTTTTCACTGTTATCACATTATTGTAATCTGTATATTATACTATATGAAATTGGGCTCACGCCCGTATTGTAAGCTAAATAAATAAATAAATAAATAAATAAATAAATAATTATATTATAATTAATTACGATGCACCATTTTACTTTTTAGTAACATTAATAGCCCACATGCAAATATCATTATTCATAATAGTATAGCCAGAACAGGGCTATAATATATTGTTTTCATTTATAAAATATAAATTACCCTAATTTGAGGTTCAAACATCAAAGTAGGGGAAAAGGTTGATAGACCGCCAACACCATTTACCATAAGAATTGGTGTCATATCCTTCGATCCCTAGTTCTTTCTTCTTTTGACTTTTTCCTTTTGATATATTATGCAAACACATCTTCGCTTGGCGTATATACCCACCCATAATCACAAAAACGTAACTTCTCTGGAATAACTATTTATTGTTTTAAAAATCTATTTACTTAGTACAACTAAGGCACTATGTAATAAGCATATAAATACAACCCAATAAATATATAACAGAAATTAAAATTTATATTAAACGTCTAGATAAAAGACAAGATAATTTTTTTTATAGAACTATTTAGTTATTATAATGTCTTATTTTACACTTGGTTGATTTAGGCGTTTATTTTTTTTTCTAGTCTCACATGTGAGATATTTGAATAGCACTTAGAAGGTTTATAAAATTATAATATGAACTGGGTTTTTCATTAGTGTTACATGGGATAATAAAAGTACATTATGCACAATAATTATACTATCGCATTAAAAAAAATATATT
>NC_042495.1:55837734-55839767 GCF_005508785.2 Acyrthosiphon pisum
CCGGGTATTCATGTCCTCTTAATGATATATAATGAGGAACTACTAAGTATGCGTAATACACTAATACCTTATTAGTGTTTATGTATGTATAAATGTATAATAATATGTGCACGGATGCTACGAAGCTATAGGTAACCATAAATGTTCAAATGTTCACTCTGTACAGGTAGGTACACCATACCAAATACCAATACCCTAAACAACGAATAGTAAACGACAGACGACTGTAAATTGACAAAATATATCCTTTGCATTTTAATAAAAATACCTATAATGGCTATATGGCAGTATGAAGTTATAGGTAATTACACGTGTATTCAATGTTTGAAGTCCAATTTTTTAGCAGATTATTTTAACATATAAATGATATCTACAGTTCAAATACTTAGCAACCTATAAAATGATATCGTAAGTTTTAGACCCGTTTTTTTACACGAAGTATGGTGGACTGTTTCTGTTGGGATATATTATTATTATAAAGAATACAATATATTATTATGACTTACCTAATCTACTGGCATATTTGTACCTGGTCAAACGGTGTTAATAATACCAACGGAATTGATTTTATTAAAATTATTTTTTGACTGGGCAGCCTAAAATATCCTTGCACCACCAACGATAAATATTTAGTTGCAGCACTGCAGGTATCCATATGGTACATGACAAACGCTGTCCTCCACAGTGATTCAAACTCACAATCACTCAATGAATGTATACAATGTATACATAATAAAACAAAAATGTATAAAAAAAATTCACTCACAGTTATCAAACAACTTCATTGGATAAACAAAACTAATTTGGAGATCATGTTATTTATAAAAATATATCATATTATATACCGCTTGACAAAACTGTAACGACTGTTGTTGAACTCTTCCCACCTTTACTACATAATTATATTATAATTAATTACGATGCACCATTTTACTTTTTAGTAATATTAATAGCCCACATGCAAATATCATTATTCATAATAGTATAGCCAGTACAGGGCTATAATATATTGTTTTCATTTATAAAATATAAATTACCCTAATTTGAGGTTCAAACATCAAAGTAGGGGAAAAGGTTGATAGACCACCAACACCATTTACCATAAGAATTGGTGTCATATCCTTCGATCCCTAGTTCTTTCTTCTTTTGACTTTTTCCTTTTGATATATTATGCAAACACATCTTCGCTTGGCGTATATACCCACCCATAATCACAAAAACGTAACTTCTCTGGAATAACTATTTATTGTTTTAAAAATCTATTTACTTAGTACAACTAAGGCACTATGTAATAAGCATATAAATACAACCCAATAAATATATAACAGAAATTAAAATTTATATTAAACGTCTAGATAAAAGACAAGATAATTTTTTTTATAGAACTATTTAGTTATTATAATGTCTTATTTTACACTTGGTTGATTTAGGCGTTTATTTTTTTTTCTAGTCTCACATGTGAGATATTTGAATAGCACTTAGAAGGTTTATAAAATTATAATATGAACTGGGTTTTTCATTAGTGTTACATGGGATAATAAAAGTACATTATGCACAATAATTATACTATCGCATTTAAAAAAAATATATTAATCATAGTGTTAACATTTTCCTAAAATATAGGTTTGTAAATAAACAAGCATAATTAATGTAGCACTAATTTAAATAACTAAATAATTGGTACCTACTACCTACTAAGTATTAATATGTCATTGCACAAATGTGATCAGATCCCGCCTTATTTAAAATTAAAATTTGATGAAAGTTGTGTCGAGATTCAAAATATTATTTTACCAAAAGGTTAAAGAAATATAATCAACCTTTTTAGTGTGATAAAATCACAAACATATAATGGATTGGAAACGAGCAGCTCATCAGTGGTCACCACGGACTAAGATATAATGGACTGGAAACGACATGGTCGGCGGGGGTCGGGGGTCGGCCACGAAAAGGTGTCATTATAGATAAGAATACTGTGTTCTTAATGTTTTCAGCGCTACTGGTGGCTTTATTTGGCTTCACATTTTGTATCT
>NC_042495.1:55839817-55849995 GCF_005508785.2 Acyrthosiphon pisum
CTGTAAGCTTTAGGAACACATTGCGACCCCCGTACTTTGCCTCTTGTTAGAGTCCATTATATATTTATATATCTCAGTCCTTAGTGACCGCGAACGTACATACGTACAAGAGGCAAGTGCGGAAGGTCGCAACCCTGAGTTTACAACGCCATCTGTATAAAACACGGAATAAGATACAATTTATTTTGTGAAGCCAAATAAAACATCGGTAGTGCTGGAAAAATTCGGTCCCCGGTGTGAGGATCCTTTTGGTGGCCTTCCCCCGATCATGTAGTTTCCAGTCCATTATATTTTAGTCTGTCGATAAGATAATATAATAATTTCCCTCCATTACCCAGTCAATTGATATTCATGGCATATACATTATCTCCAATGTGCTGTTTCGCGTAATTTTGAAATCTCTAGATATCTCCAATTAATCGCCATTAATCGAAATATTGTACATTATTAATAGATGTATATTTTTTAGAAAAGTATTCTACGTATCATGCATATACGAGATTGATTATATAATTTTTATAATTTTTACACCCTTGGGTGTAATAACAAAGGGGTATTTTTCCATCGGGTAATAATATTCAGTGATACCATATATATGTTATTTAAATTTGCATAGTTTTGCTTATCAGAACTATTTTTCTTAGTGATGACATAAACAACAACCCTTGTAAAATATATGATGTATACTATTGGTACTAGTACAATATAATACGTATTATATAAAGATACGTCCTTATATTTTGGCACTGGCGGAAAAGCGGGAATAAGAATATCAAACACAATTTCCCCAAAAATAACGGACACGTCATAACCCTAGCTGGAATCTGGATAACAGCAAAAAACTTCCGATAATTAGTTTCCGGCCAACTACACACAAACAAAATCCAATACAAAGCGGAAAAAATTCTAATTAAAAACTTTTTGATTAGTTTTCTTTTATCTTTTCGGACGACGGGGCAAATCGTACACAGACACATACGCGTGCACACTGTCTCTCTCTCTCTCTCTCTCCCACACACACACACATATTTATATCTATAAGGACCGGACGCAATTAATTTTATCCAACCCCTTGACCACCCCTTGCATACTGCTGCTATTCGCCCACCATTACCCTGTTTGCTGAAATATAATAATTCGTTTTTAAAACGTGTTGTGTGCGCAGAAACTGCCCATACCGTCTATATACATTACATAGGTATATGTATACATATATATACAGAGTGGTTATAAACATACAATACAAGGTAACGTTTATTGAATAAGTCGTATATAAAATTGACTTTGTCCAGCATGCAACGCCAAAGTCAAGAGTAAAAAATTAACATCTTAATATTGCATAAATAAATATTTTAAATTTTAAACACTCCAATACTTACATGATGTACTTTATCGCGTATAAATAGATTTCTTAGGTCTGAATAAATCATTTATTTTTATAGAAATGTAGACAATTCAGCGGTCCCCGGAGACTTTATATTATATTATAGATATTAAAATATCTTTTTATTCTCCCTTTTCACTTTCAATATTCTACTCTTCAAATCTCACAATCGCAATCAAATTAAATAATAAAACCAAATAACTAAATTCAATACATTACAACCTCTAATAATGTACTGATCCATCTGGAAGAGTTCAAATACTCTAACTAACCTAGTGTTATATTTAAAATATAGCCTGCAAGGGACTAATATTATTCATATAATAACAATTTAATAAAACCATTTGGTCACAAAATACAATAATCTTTCAAAAAAGGTGCCTAAATATATTGAACAATATTGAACTATACGACATTTTTACGTAATTTTCTATTAGTTTTTAAATGTTTATAATATTAAATCGCGTGTGCAACTATACAACTACGAGGTGATCTATTTAAGTTTCTACACTCATAATCCAAAAGGTCTTAACTTTTTTAAAAATAATATACGCCATTGCGGAGAAATATTTTTGAATAATTTATACATTTTTTACAATTCGTTAATAATCATTATCATTTTTAAAATTTTTAAAATTGTTGAATAACAATAATTTTTAAGTTCGAATTCAGAAGCAAAATACTTTGTGGAGTATTTCGATACATAGAAAATTGAATTTCGAACGAGAATTTAGTTACCTAGTTATTAGTTACATGCCTATTTTAAGTTTGAAGAGCAGAGTAGCTGACCAACCTTCTGTGTGAAACCCCTGTGCCGTTCTATTCTGCTCTTCAAAAACTTTAAATTCATATACCAAACTAGCTAAATAGTTATTCATTTAAATTCAATTTTTATGTATCTTTGTATTAAACAACTCCAAAAAATATTTTGCTAGAAATTAGAAAATATGAACTTAAAATTATATGTTGTCATTCAAAAAGTAAAAAACTTAAAAAAAAAATTAAAGGTTTTCGAAATAATATGAGTGTATACACCTAAATAAATCATACAAATATATATATATTTAACACACACACGCTTCTAAATTCTGCTGCTGCTACGAGACCCGGATTCACGAGTGGTATTCATGTTATATATACCTACAGTAAAATTATGATAATTTTGTACAGTCAACTATGCTGTCTCTAGTCGAGAATTTCACCAAAATTTAATGAAAATCTTGACACCCCAAAACAACTAACTAACTACACCAAACTTTAGGCCGAAAGAAATATGCATATTACGCCAATATACACCTGCACGTGTACTGCGGCGTAAAAAATTCAAAATACTATGCGTCGCATTATATTATTTTTTGTTTAATTTTTATTAAAAATAAATGCTATAATACTGATGAATTGTGTACAGTAATAATATGGTAAATTATAACTTAACGAAATAATGAATGTATAGTCACTTAAATGGATCACCACGTGTAATTATTATTATACATGGTTTTAAGAGGGCGCACTAGTGATCAAAACATGGTTTCGTAATTCAAGTAATACGGCTTTTGAAGTGGTTTACAATGAAAAATATTCATCATAAAAATTGCAGAGGAGAATTTTTTTTAACAATCGTAAGAAGTCCGATTTTTGATACTTTTATTAATTAATTAAATAATTAATCGATAAAAAGTAAAAAAAAATTGTTAATTTACCATGTGATATTGGATACGATTGTAATACGGTACCAAAAATCGGGGTTCTTACGATTCTAGAAATAATGCTCATCTGAAATTTTTGTAATAAGTATTTTTTTACTGTAAACCACTAATATTATTCGATCATTGCTTACCAAACCTGAATGTATTAATATACATTAGGTATAGGGTATACCAATTAATTTTATGAGTAACCTACTGTAGTTGTCATCCCATACTGTGTACCTACAATATAATTATTTTACATTTTAATATAATATATTATAACATTATAATACTATGTTTATAGATACCTACTATGGTGTTTTCTATCCCTAAGATTACATATAGCTATAGCTCTATTGGGTGATAAATAAATATATTTATTATAAATCTATAGTATAAAAACAATTTTTTTATAAATTATTTTCAGGTATTTTTATTTAATTATAATACCAATGCGTTTGGTTTAAAATTGTAAAGCTTCAGTTTCTAAAAAAAAGTTATTACGGTAAAAAGTATAATACCTACTATGTCTAATTAAAAAAAAATTGTTTAGGTACAATGAAAACCTCAAATTAATTATTTATTTATTATCTATTTATATTTATAAATATATGTTTTTTTTTCTCTCTCTTCTCTCTCTCTTCATTGTTATTCCTGTCACTTATAGGGTGTTACCACTGGGTATCTTCCCTAATCTCATTATTCATATCATTCTTACTTGTCATATATCAAACCTACTTATTAAACTAAGAACATGCATAGATTGTAGATTTAAAAAAAAAAAAGGTACAATGAAAACAATGAATAAAATTACTTTTTTTATTTGAGTATTCTATACCTATTAGTAACTTATAATTTTTGTAATAAATTTCATAAGATTTTTTTAAATAAATTAAATAATTATAAACTCACTACAAAATATTTATAACAACCATTGTGCACCCGCGTAAAATGTTAATTAATTTTAAAATAAACATTCAAGAAATGAAATAATAAAAACAGCATAATACATACAAAGAGCTGATGCTAATAACTTATACAATTAAAAAAAAAAAACTAAGTAAATAATTGGAATTTTAAAATAGGTAAAAATTAGGCAGATGATGACTTAAAAGATTAATATTAAATATTAAACTGTAGAACCTGCAAGAACGACCATTTATAATTTAAAAATATTATTAAAAAAAAGATAGTCTATTGGTGAAGGCAGGTGGGTAGATGTGTTTTTATATAATATAATATAGTGCTCAGATATACAAAATGACGCATTTTGACGTTCACGCTTTATTTTTCCCATTGATCAGAACGCGACGCTTTTCTCTTTCTCCCCAACACCGAATTTTCAAATAGTAAAACCCCCATTGTCAGCCACAGCATAACCCCACTGTAGGTCAAGTATACCTAACGATAATTCACAATAACTCTTTACATTTATCCAACTATACGTTATAATATGTAGGTACCGTGGCTATTATGTACAGTGACTATACAACTGACTATTTATCACTAAGGTCCTATTTGGATTTTACAAACCTAAACATAATATACCTATATACGCTCACACTGTGTGCGAGATATTATACAATAAATTCCAGCATAATATCATCGCTGCCAGAAAACGTGGAGTGTACAATAAATGTTTACCTGACAATACTCGCTTTTCCGAAATGCTGTCCCACTGGATTTGCCTTATATTATATTTTTGTATTAGTACTCACGGACGACACGGCGACGCACAAACCGTTTAAATCCGAAAATCGAACGAATAACAGACGCTAAGACAACACGTATAGGTACGAAGGTCGGCTAGCATTGGGTAACCAATGGAAGATATTGCAGTTGCCCCCATAAAGTAAAAAGAGTTTAGTAATATTATGATGGCGCTTGTAAAATATCAATCAAAAAATTCCAGCATCGCTGTCTGAAAAAAAATCAATGTTTTTAAATATGGCTATTCTGTGAATTTAGTTTAAATAAATATAGTGCATACCAAAGAATAAAATAATTTTATGATCACGCGTGGACTGCGATATAAATAACCTTACTCATAAATCATAGCCAACCTATCTCATAATAATATATTTACAGCATATTGACGATTAACGAATTCTGACACCCATCTCAATTCGTTTTCAACATAATATTCTGATAAAATAAATGATCGTCGTGGAAGTCCACATCTAAATTTTAGATTATTTGCCATCGTGGGGGGTGCTTATGTTTTTTCGTTTTAGAACCGATACGACACCACGGAAACAGATTTCGAATAACTTCCTCGCGGATCCTTGAATTATAATTTATAATGCTATCTTACATCTTGTGTGAAACATAATATACGTTAGCTACCGCACATTCCTTCCATTGCATTGTTTTTAGGGTCATTATCAGAAACCTTTTCAACACAACTCTATCAACGCCGATGTTTTTTACAGTTATCCAAGTAGAAATACCATATAAAAGTATAAAACCAAGAATAGTTCACCATAGTGACACAACTGTCAAGACTAGGGCACACTTCAAACTTCTATAATCATGCTTCCCACCGCGTCACATTTTCAAACCCCACCATATCAAATACAAATGCAACACAGCCAAGTGCGACAAGTCCGACCAGTCAGTTGCTCAGATATCAAACTTCTGGGGATGTCCAAACTAATTTTTTTTTCTTAATCACTAACTATATAATTTGGCCAAATCATCGAAATTTTAATGATAAAACACGTGGTGTCCCTTTTCAACTAGGTACTCTCCCCCTCTTACAGTCAACCCATCGTATGCTTCTATTGCTTTCGACTCCATTAATACCCAATGGACCATACTCCAATGTACCTACCCAATATTTCTAAAAATAAAAATTGTTATTGAAATTTCTTTCCGATCTCACTTTATTTTGTAATCCCTCAATTTCCTTTCTTACGTAGTATTACATAAACAATGTACCTCGTAGTCCAAATTTAAATCTCTTCCTAATCTCAGTACTTTTAATTATCCACATAACGTCATTAGAATACCTGGTAATTATATATATATAGTACCTACAGTTTACACAGTATACTGTGTACATTGTACACCTTATCTTAAATAGTCTGCGATGAAAAAATGATGTTATATTAGGTAACCCAAGCCTAGTGTCACTAATGAGGGGCTTCTTACTCATATTACCCATTTCTGTAATCTCGTAACATCATCAAATGTATACTCGTTGTGTTAATTTGAACGGATTTTGAAATTTAAATACGGAAAAACAACTTCAAATATGACTTTTAATTTTAAAATTAATCCAAACTGACTATTATAAGTGCGATATAACAGGTAAAAAAAAACATACCCACACAAATTAAAAAAATAAATTATATTTTAAAATTAAATTTAGTGTTAAACTTAAATTAATTAGATTATTTCAATGAAAAAATAAGGAGATAATATGCAAAGATACATTTCAAAGCTTCAAACACAATGGAATTCAACCTTTTTCGTTTTGCACAGTGAAAAAAATGTAACCTTTTAGGCACTGAGAATAAATGTTAATAATATATGGTGTATAAAAATAATTAGTTAAGTTAAAAGTTAAATAAAGTAATTTATTCAACTTAGTTAAAAAGTTTAAATAAAAAGTTGTAATTGTTTTTTTTCTAGAAATATACTTTTAAAGAGTATTCATAATATTATCAACAGACTAAATAAAATGAGAAAAATGTCTTAAAAACAAAATTGTTCTAATTAAAAAGTTAAAATTTAATTTATAAATTAAATCCATTATATTCGACCCACATTGGGTATCGTATTGTCGCTCGATACAAAATAGTATACAATACGGTAACATCCCTCTAGAAACATTAAACACAAAATTAAATTACCTTAATTCATTCTACTAACCGTTCCCCTAACAGTCATGCTATAAAACATCCACCATAGTGTTCATTTTTAAATTACCCAGTCGACGGGGTAAATTTAGTGTAAACAATTTTTGTTTGTTTCATTTTAATATAGGTACCATTTAAAATTGCTAACTTAAATTTTACTAATTTATTCAGTTCGTGTGGTTTGGATGTCACATTATACGATATACATTTTAAACGAACATATTACATCTACGATCTACGAGTATCAAAAAAATTTCGGGAATATTATTTTATCACTTAAATCATTCTCCATGAAGTTTAATACCACGTAAATTAAAATCTTCTTTATCGTTGTATATAATTTCAATCTATATTTTCAAATATAAATGTTTGCATAACTTTGAGAGAATTACCTTGGTAGGTAATAACATATTACAAAAAGAATTGTAGAAAATAATATTATTACCAAATCTGATTATTTGATATTATTATGTACATCCGATATCATGATCTGCAGAATAAAATATTAATATTATACATATAATAATATGCAGGTATTATACTATACATACGATAATTTAAAACTATATACTGATGTTTTTTGAATTTTCACTAGGCTTTTGACTATTGAAGACTAATTGTAATCTTAAATTAAACTTGAATAGTTATTACTTATTAGTCAAGTTCTAACTCTTTAGTACAAAATTCAGGAAAAAATATTATCGACTAGTTAAAAATAACAACCAAATATTATTTTATATTTAAAAATTATTGCATACAAATTTACGTGAAAACAAATTGGAAGAGTCACATTGTTGAAGTTGTTATAAATTATAAAATAATTAATACCTACTTTTATAGGTATTTATCTTATAATAAAAATAATATGCTTCTGTTAATAATTGTAATTAATGTTAAAAAGGGTCAATAGTTTTAAATCTCTAAAAGTGTACTTTGTAATAAATTTATAATAATAGCTTCGATTTCTAAGTTTATAGGTAAGTACCTAATGGAATATTGTTAAAAATGCTCCTTTTAAATATCAAAACTTTAATATCCCATTTTATCGCTCTAATTAAAGTTTGTTTATAATATTCTGCTAATTTATATCCTTTTATTTACAATGCTTTGAATATTTATAACTTTTCAAAATATCCTTAGATAAAACTTTTAACTAATTTTCAAGTTTTTAGGTACCTATACACAATATACAGTGTATACTGATACACTCTCAATATTAATGGAAATGTGAATACAAATTTAAATATAAATTTGTTTTTGTATAATACCTAGTTCTTTACTAATTTCAATGTTTATGTATATTGTATATGTAAATTACATTTAAAAAAAAATTTTAAATCATATTTCTTTAGATAGTGTTCTGGTAATCCGACAATAATTCATCCAAAAATAGTGAAACTGAACACCAATTATTATGACATCCATAAAAACGAAATTCAAACATAAAAACATATAAATTTGTGCAAAAATTGTAATTTGATTTCCAAAAGTATATTCCTAAAAAATAAGAGTAGGTATCCAAAAATATAAATCTAGCATTTTAATGTTAATATTCAAAATATTTAACTATTAATTTATATTATAAATTAATATAAATTTGTATCTAAATATTGTATTATTATTTCGTAATAAAAAATTCTTTATATGTATTGTAAAAACTTTAATTTGGAAAATAGGTGTATCAACATACTTTTTTTATTTTTATGTAAAAAATAAAGATACACTTATTTAAAAATAAAAATGTTTAATGAAATGTACATAATAATACATGTAGATACCAACTATATTATATAAGAAGTACATAGTTTATATATATACCAACTTATTTAACTAAGTTAATATTAAATTAATTTTGAAGATATTGTTTGTAATTAAAAATTTATTTTTAAATGTATTTGGTTTATAAGTTTGAAATATTATTATTCTTGTTTAAAAGTATTTTACTTATGTTGAAGTACCTATTAAGATTTAAGAATTATTATTATTATTATGAAAATATTTAAAAAGTGTACAGAAAAAAATAGCTATTATATTTTTTCTCACTGTACTTATCTAACTGAATTACTATTTTATTAATTTTAAAACTTATCCAGTCATCAATTTACAATAGACATCTACAATTTAATATTTTTAAAAACATGATATTGTATAATATTTTAATTTTAAATATTATGTGTAATTATAAAATATCTAACGAAATATATAAATGAAAAAGATTACTGGTATATATGAGTGTTCATCAACTTAATTCTGAAGTGATAATTTATTTTAAAAAACCTGATTTTTATAAGTAATAATTAAAAATTAATTGATATTCATGTTTAAGTTTAATATTGATTGCTTTGAGATATTATTTTACATAATTTCTTAAGTAGACAACTCATTTTACATTCCAAAATGCATTATTAAAACCAATATAAGCTTTCTGCAATGTTAAAATACTCTTAAGTGTTCATTCACTGGTCCCATTGATTTATAATACAATAAACTAATAAATTATAATAAACTATAATATATTATAAATATAATGTTGGTACCTACTATATCAATTGTAAAATAACAATAATAATAATAATCAAAACAATAAGGAGGTAATTTTATTATATTACTATAATTATTGGTGGAAACCAACTCTAAACATGTTTAGATATTTTGAAAAATATCATAATATTTTGAATAGTTGTAACTTATAGAGTATATATGTACAAGGGCGCCCACAGAGGTGTGAAGAGTGGGGACTACTCCCTTAGCTTTCCTGCTAGTTAAAGTTACTATATCCAAATATAATTTCTTTGTTTTTAAAAGATTGTAAATTTTATCCTGCTTATTATTTATGACTATTCCACCAACAACTTGCAGTATAGAAATTACATTCAGCACATTACGTCGTGTTAAAACCTGGTTACGTTCAACAATGTGTGAGAACCGTTTATCTGAATTATGCATGTTAAATTTACTTAGAAAAAAACCGAAGAACTTAATTTAGCTGAAAAATTTGTTGATGAATTTGAGAAAAATAAAATAAAATTGCAATTTCTGTTCTATTAGTTACCTACTATAAGTGTAGAATTTAATATTATATTATGTATTTATATTACCTTTAAATATTTTTTTTTTCTACACATAATGCATTATACATTAAGAGGACGCCACACCCGCATATATGTGTTGTCTCCGTCTTACAAACGCGTAACATACCAAATGTTCGCTCAGCAGATCATGTTTCATGCCGTTAGCTTAAAA
>NC_042495.1:55850045-55869005 GCF_005508785.2 Acyrthosiphon pisum
CAACACTAAAACACAGATAATGTTCTTACTATAAAAGTGTTTGATTATTAATAAAAATTATAAACCTGTCCGCCCCCTGAATTTTCACCTGCGGGCACTCTTGTATATGTAAATAGGTAACAAACATTGTACATTAATACATTATGCTATTATAAAAGTATCTATATCTATGTGTTGTAATCAAGTATCCATATGTTAATCCACGTACATTAGAGTTTCGTTTTATCGTACACTGTGTTTGTAAATTATTTGTCTAAGTACGACACCGTGTTTGAAGTGCAAGGTGTTGGTTTCACGAAATGACACCTCAAATAGTTATTGATATTTCTTCAAAACGAATAATTATGTGATAAATTCATTGAAACAAGGGAAAATGAAGGTTTCCGTTTTGGCGTTTTCCACCAAATAGTGATCCTCGCCCGTCATTACCGTTTCCGTTTTCCGTTAAAGGTTATATAGGTATTGAAATTTGCACAAAAAAAATGTATGATATATTATTTATTGTATATTTGGCATCGAACGTCGATGGTACATAACTAGTTAGGTACTATTGTATTTCAATTTTCAACATTTGCTAACCGTCCGCGTTCAGTGGTTATAGGTTTTTTGACCTTACGGGAAAAATTCTCACAATGGCACCAAGGAAGTCCAAATTTAGTGCCTCCGAGGAGTCTTCCTCAGACTCCAGATTCGACGACATGAGTTTTATTTACGTTACGATTGAAAAATAAACTCTCATTCTTGGAATAGGCACTATGACGACGGTGTTTTATTACCTATGTTAACCTTTTGAGGACCCGATATGATTCTCATGTGTTGTCTCTGTCTTACAATAACATATACAGTATACCTACATAGAGAATTCATTTAACTACTATCAAATTTTTAAGTTTTGTATCTGTAATAAGAACATTATATGTTTACACAGTTCAGGTTTTTTTTGTTTTTGATATTTTAATTTTAAGTGAGTTATACCTATAAACACGTAAAGTAAGTATACAAATTTAAAAATGCTCATAACTCGCTTTAAAATTAAAATTACGAAAAAAAACACCAAGAAAACGGATAATAATATTCTTTATACCTTACCTTGTTTAGACTTTGTTTTGCGTTTAAAATATTTGGTTAAAAGTAATTTGAAAACATTTAAACAGACAACACAAAGTGGATTTTTCTGTGTACGTTGTACGTTTGTAAGACGGGAACAACAGTGTGCAACGCTTCTTTTAAAACGATAGGTATGAATTTTTGTAAAAAAAAAAAAATATATATTTGCTCTTAATAGTTCTCAATCTTGATTAGTTTCTTATATTTCTTTTTTAATTGGTTGCCATAGGTGTCGGATAGTGCATTGTATGTAGGCCGAGGGAAATATTATCTAATAAAATGTTGAAAATACGCTACAATAATTTCTATAATAATGTCTATAGTTAAATTTGCTATAACTCTGTTGATATTGTTCAAAATGAGTTGAAATTTACACCATGTACTTCTACGACGCGTACTTAAAATTTTCTATTAGATTATTGTATTTTCAAACTTACGTTACGACTTAATGGCCCTAACTTGGCACCCCGAGCACCCAGGTATTATTGCGTCACTGCAGGGTACCTATAATAAGTCTTAAAGTGATGTACTGAAAAGATTGTAGATATTCGCTGGTTTGGCATGGCCCATATTTAGGTTCCATATTTGGGTTCCATATGACTTAAATCATCTAATGACTAATTTGTAAATAAACATTATTTTGAGATTTGAAACTTGCGTTTGATTTAATTAAAATAGGGTGAAGTAAATGGAGGCAAGAGTTTAGTTACTTGTTATGGTTGTCTAGATTAATATATTGTTTAGTGTTATACTGTTATAGGTAGGTATATCATGTCAATAGTTGTAAATACTTTTAATAGAAATATGGAATTATATTGTTATTTAGTTTAAGTGAAGGACATTAGTTTGTTTTCAGGGTTATGTTGGGTACACTTTGTGTGGGTTTTTTTTTGATGAATTTGACTTTGCAATTTTTTTTAACAAGGCTTTGTTACGTTTTCAATTTTCAATTAAATTATTTAGATTTTCTAACTACACATGTACATTATATCTGTGTTTATTGGAAATGTTCTTTACAAAATACATAGGATCGAAAATATACTTTATAAAATGTATTTTGTAATGTTGGAGTATAATATAGTTTTTGTGTTTGTAAATTAAACTGAAAGTTCTAAAATTTAATAGGAACAACTAAAATAGCATACAATTACAAACTAGGTAATAAAAATATCCTTTTGGCTATTATTTATTAAAGCTTTAGTGTAAACATCTATAATATACTAAGGAAATTGAAAAATATAAATCAATAAAGTCAGTGTATGCAATACATATATAAATAAGTATTCATTTTTTTTTTACTCTTTTTACAGGCCATATTAGTATATTACTATAGTATTCTAATACTCTTAAGGACATTTAATATAGAAAACCACTTTCACAAAGTTCTAATATTTGTAAAATATTGAAGCAACCATGGTTGTATCTAAAATATTAAAATGTCATATTATATTTGGGTTTTGATGTTTATAAAAAAATATTATTCGTAAATATGCGAAATAAATGATAATACATTAGGTACTATATTAGGCATAAATAATATAAAATATTATTATACAACGTGTAATATAAGTAATAAAATTGAAAAATATTTAAGAATCGGAAGTATTTCAACATTGGTGTTTTAATTAAAATAAAACTAAAGTACGTAATTACTACAAGGGAATTTTATTGAACGTAACAATTCCATTTAATGGTCATTAAAATCAAACTTTAATAAATTATGGTGACGTTGTTGAATATTAATAGAGATTTTTGCGGGTGTCAACTTTTAATTTAGAATATTAATATCATTGAAATTAAATGAAAATTGTATTTAATTTTAATTTTATTACATGATGTAAGAATTCTGAAATGAAAAATGTTTAAGTTGATAAATAGTTATAATATAATATTATAATAAATATTGTATTAAGAAGACTCTACACCCGTCTTAAAAACGCACATCATAGACATTTGTACGTTCAGAATAATCCATTTAACTGTTAATTTTAACATTAGAATTGACCTATTATAGTATTATCAAATTTAGAAGTAATAAGAGTATTATCTAGCGAATCTCATAATTTTACTTTTATATTTTTATTTTAAAGCAAGTTAATAGCAAATTGTAAATTGTTCGTACGTTTTTAAATTCTCACGAGATTCACTAGATAATATTCCCAAGGCTGGGCATTAACGAGTTAAAAATTAAAATTAAGTTAAAACGTTAAGTTAATTTTAATTAAGTTAATTAACTCGTTACTTTTTTTTCAAATTAACTTTTAACTTAATAAGTTACTTTTTTTCAAAATTAACGTGTTAACTTAAAGTTAATTTTATTCCAAAAATATCTAAATTAAGTTAATTTTCGTTCGAAGAATAACGCAAATTTTTTTATATGTTTTTACTTTGATGTATCATTTTAAATTTACCCAGTAATTTTCTCGGACGTAAAGAAAAACTATCTAATAAACCATATAATATAACTGGAATTTAGCAAATTAGCAAATTTTAACTTTACACTAAGTTAAGTTACTTTTTTTTAAAAGTTAACTTTTAACTTAACGAGTTAACGAAATAAAATACGAGTAACTTTTAACTTAACTTAACTTAATTATTTTAAAATAACTTAACTTAACAAGTTAAAAAAAATCGTTAACTTGCCCAGCCTTGAATATTCCTACTTCTAAATTTGATTATAGGTCAATTCACTCCAATATTAAACATAAGAGAGTTAAGTGGATTATTCAGAACGCACAATTCGCTATGTTATGCGTTTGTAAGACGGTGACACGCATGCGGATGTAGCATCCTCTTAACAATCACGTAGGTATGTGGTAGAAAACAAGTATTTATACATTATAGTTTATTATTTGATATATAGAATATAATAGATGTACGATAAATTTAAATAATTTTTTTTTTTAAGCACTTTGTCTAAATATAAGAGCCAAGAGGTTAAACGATAATGTAGAATATCATACTCAATAATAACCCGGTGATCTTATGCGTCTGCACACTATTAAATTGTGTACACGTGTTCTAAATGTGTAAATGTGTTGACAGACAACGTCGTTTTACGAAAAATGTTCGTTTAGAATAGTTTTTAGCTTTTAAATTTGTTTTACAGCGCATGGAAGGAGATCTGTCCCTCCCACCCTCCATACAACTTCCTCTTCCATCGCCATACACGTCAATATTATAAGCGGCTAAATCAGTTTTTGGGACGTATTATTATGACATTAATCGTGTTGCGCCGCTGGAACCGTTTAAATTGATACAAAAACCGATCAATCGAAATTACAAAAAGTAATGACTAATAATCGTAATGATTCCGGAGCGGTATCAGTAGGAGTTTATATACACCGGCCCTGCTCTACCATGGTAGCAAAAGTATATATCTATATATAATAGTCGGTGCCGCCGCCGCTGCTGTCTATTCTCAACTATACGCGCGAACGACTTTCAGCGGAGGGCGGTGGTATAACAATATAAAATATGTACAGTGCGGTGGGTGGTCGCAAGGGGTGGATGGAAGCGTGTTACGGTCGAGTATTTACCGTGGTATCTTCTCATTCGCTCACCCACCACCCACTGCCCTTAAATGTTGATATCTGGTTGTTTTTCAATTTTTAATCTTTTATAGTTCAGCTCCGAGCTCTTATTCCTTATTAAACGCCCGGCAAGTCCGTTCAATTATAATTCCATTACGTCGGTCCACGCGTGCGGTGGTCAGCGATCAGCAATGTATACACACACACACACACACACACACACACACACACACACACACACACACACGCATTACACCCGCTTTAGTTATTCACTTATACGAGTGCACACACATGGTATACAGGTCGAGTCTAATGTATATATTATATCAGAGAGCGCGCGCTTGAATTTGTATGTTCTACCGCGGTAGCTATTCGCTTTTGTGTAGGGTGGGTGGCGCAGGGGGTGAAAATGAAATAATAATAATAATAAAAATAAAAAAAAAACAATAAAAACATTAGCGAAATTGAGCTACGCCCTTCGGAGATATATATTGTGTGTATGTGTGGGTATGTAACAATATATATATGTATATAACGGAAAACGCAGTGGAAGAGAAATCTATATGTTGATTGGTTCGGTGGTGGTGGTTTGGGCAAACGAGGAAACTATATATGTATATAGGTGTGAGCGGAGAGGGAAGTTGAGAGGGGCAGTCGGAGAAGGAATAACGAGTCGGGGAAGGATATATATATGTATAAATGAAGTGGGTGGGTGGCCAGTGGAATGGCGAGCGCGCGGTATGTGCAGAAAGAGCGCAATTTAATTGGATTGGCAATAGATCTCTCTCGCAGCCGGTCGTTCCATTAATTTATGGAAAATGTATAATGCAAGGCGGCCTCAGACGGCAATCGAATTACCGCCGCCCAACGCGCGCACACCGGTAGCTTTTCACCGAAATTACCAGTTTACCAGTGCGGCGGCAGACATCCTTCGTCCATCGCTTCCGCCACCGCCTCGTCCGGTATGATATACACGACGTTTAGAGTGTCCGTCGGCCGTTCGGTCACCGGATGATCGTGTCCGGTGCTTATGCCACGATTCGCGCAACTTCCAAGAACGCTTGTTCTAAGGTGTGTGATTTAAATTTTAATAAAATGCATGGACTTGGATAAAAGAAACAAAATGTTATAATTAGATAAATAAGGAAAACACCCGTTTCTTTATTCGGTCCGTCTATCCGACTATTTTGAATTTTCCGACTGTATAAGTTTCAAGTCCTCATTAGGTTCCGCAGCACTTTGTGCCCGCCTAAATCAATTTAACAAAATTTAACCACGAATGCCATCCGCGTAGACGCACGTTGTTAATTCTATAGTATTTTGGCGGCGAGACTAGATTTTGGCTCGTTATACTTAACAGTTAACTGTAACTTTTAGGGTCTTTACAATTTGCTCACTCTTGATTTGTAAACACGTTGTATTACGAGGATTATATTATTATTATATTGTATCGTCATATACACATTATAATATTATATATTAGCTTGCAGCAGTGACCAACTACCTATAGCTTCTTATAGCGCATTCATGATTCATAATCATGTTGTCCACTTTGGACCATATATAATATTGTTAAACATAATATTATATTAGATTGGCGTATGATATTCCAAATTATAGAATGGGTTAATGACGTCTTAATGTATTAATAATTGATTGATAAGTATTTGTTAATGCTTTGATAACCATGGTTTTTTATAAATAACAAATAAATTCAATAAATCGAATGAATATTTTATGAACAAAGTTTTTTTTTTTTGACAAGATACAAATATATTTCAATGGTTTAATTTATTTAATATTATGAAATAGGTAGGAGGTTACTTTGCATAACACAGTAAGCCGGTAAATGTATACAATGCGTACAAATATGCTTTGATTTTAATTCGTATTTAGTAGTTTTATTCTCGGAATAATAGAAAAGAATGTCCACAGACAATCTTAAACTTTTGTTTCAATTAAAATAATTTTAGAGTCGTAAAAATATTCTTTACAAATGGTTTGAAAGTACATAAAAATAAACCATTACATTAAGCTAACAATAGACGTGATTCATTGCATAAGTTATAATTATGTACTCATGTAAATTTACAACAGGCTCAAGCACATTTCGCTATATGATTATTATTAATTATAAAGTAATACCTGACTGATATGATTAAAAAAATAATACGATTAAAAAAAATGTAATTGACGGCTGAAGAAGGGCTCTATGGTCCTAAAGATTTTAATTTTTAAGAGCTCTGAGCCGTACTCCTAATTAAACTTCAAAATGTTCCGTAAAATAATTATTATGGTTATAAAATCAGAACATAGGTTTAATTACATTATTGTCATTCTTCATCATCAACTTTTATATTAAATATCTCGTCTTAGGGTCGACTTCTCCCTTTTAATTAATCCTATCCCCTTGTTATTGGCCCTTTATATCTTGTCAACCACCTTTTTTTAGCACCCCTTTTTCAATACGACCATTCCTCCGCGTGACAAAATTATATTCTTCTCGTGGTAAACCTCAACAACTATTGTGTATAACAATAATATTTTAACTCTGTTCATGATTTAATGGTTTTAAGTACCAAATAATTATTAATCATAGTCATCTATATACATCATATTCTTACAATATTGTTATAATTAATTTCATCAAAATTCAATTTAACTCGTACAATATTAATAAAAGTTTTAATAACATAATAAAATGAAGCATCTACATTCCGCATTCAATTTAAACAAATGTTTGTCAAATGTTTTTTGATGTTGAGAATTGTAGATTATTGTTTATTGTGTTGTTAATTATATGCTTAGGAGCCTATATATATTTGTATCATAGACATTCTTTATATTTATGGTACCAAATGTGTTTAGAATGTCAAAAATCATATCAATATAATATGCGTATATAGGTATCTACTATATAAGTCATTAAACTATAATTATTTGAATTTGAAAAAGATAAAGTCAAGTATCACGTTTTAAAATGTTTGTAAAAACCGAATTTAATAACACAGGTACACTGTCTTGTTATTGATAACTATAATAACATGCATGTGTGTTACTTGTTAGTTCTTCATCACGTCGAATTCGTTCGACTCAATTAAAAGTACTTCTAAGGATACTACTAAGGTTAAATAAATATAAACGGAAAAAATAGGTGTCGATTATAACATTTATATATTAATATTATTATATTTAATTAGGTTTTTTAAATATGTATATAATTAGCTGATCCCAAGCACTTCGTTACCCGTAAAAAATGCAACTCATAATTGTGATTGTTTAACTCGCATTTTAGGTCTAACTCGCTGCAGTAAGTGAAACTCAGCCATTGGTAGGCAATGTGCAAAATTTCGATTTGATGCATGCTTTTATACCTGATTTGCCCGAATAACCAATATGCAACCAATAATAAATAAATACTAATTTCTACTAATTATTTCTCCTATAATCAATAGCAACCATTTATAAACAAAAATGTCTATCTCAAATCTCAAAATCCCTGTTTGAGCACCTCCCCGGGATGGACCAATTGTGAATCTAAACCATTCAAGGAGCCACTCAAGTACACACAAAACATTTCATCAAAATAGGTGCAGCTGTTTAGGAGGAGTTTGAATACTTATACACGGAAAATATATAATAAGATATATACATTATAGTTTTATTATAATGTTAAACTTTTAATAGTTTTATGATATTAAGTTTTAATTCATAGAAAAAAGTTTTATGAAATTAAATATTTAAAGTAATAATTTGATTTTTATAAGAAAGTTTAATTTACTTTAAACTTTAAATATGAAACATTTTCGATCTCGGAAATATAGGCTATTATAAATAAACAAATTCTTCCGGAAGTTTACGATGATTTTAATTTTAGTTGTTTGCAATCTATCCATGTAATACTTTCCCTAAGCTGTTTAACTGAAATAATGACATAGTTCTGTGCCTATCTTATTATTGTTTTAGATTCTGAGCCTTAATTGATAAATCTATTAGTCTTACAATGATGTGTTTTGTTTTCAGAAAATACTTTTTGAAGCCCCTCTTACTATGAAGTGCACAATAAACTCAAATGGTGCTACGAAGAGGCACCTTAATATACATTTTTGAGAGAATTTCGAAGAATAATGATAGAATTATTTTAATTCAATGTGAACCATCTATATTTGATATATGCTTATTATACATTCCTTATAATTCAACTACCTATATTTAATCAATTTCAAAAATCTATAAACACGATTTACTTTTATAAGTTGCCAAACTTTGAAAACAAAATAAATACGCAAATGGTATATTGTAGTTATTTAGAGAATAATATTAAACTTTTTAGGGACGGCATCTTCAACCTCCTTGATGAACATTTCACAATTCTGTTTAAATCTAAGTATCTATACATATTAATTTATATCTTGACGTATATTTTGGTAGTTAATACGATGTACTTATTTATAGTATTCTGAATTTAACGCTGTTTTAATAGGCACTCATTGTGAAACGTTAAATTAAATCAAAGTCAAACGTATTGCGAACGATAAGAAAAGTAATATTTAATAATGACTGAAAGGGGTAAATTTTGAGAATTTTTATAAATGACTAAATTATTATCATGATTTAAATTTGGAAATGTAACTAGTTATTCAAATTGTATTATCAGTTTTTATTTTTCAATTAAAGTATTAAACCTGAAGACATTTAAATTAAAAATAAACCAATACATTCCTTGATCCACTCGGAATCTAAAACAATATTACTTATTTTATCTTCAACACTGATAATTATTTATGTACCCAATTAGGTATAATATACAGTATGCTATAATAAATGTGCTATTATAGTACAATGTAATAGAGTTTGTAAATATAATTAAAAATGTAATGAATAATGTTAATAGTAATAGTATTTAATATAAGATTCAGATTACATTGAAATAATTATAAAAAAATAGTTCGATACTCCATTCTGAATAATAATAATAATAAATAAACACAATTTCATAAATTTCGCTTCAAAAATGTCGTAATAGAATAAAAATAGATACAAATAAAACACATAAAATATTTATAGTTTTTAGTTTTTTACGGAAATTATTAACTTATCTATTTTAAATATTTTATTATAAATTAATACGTTTAGTAATTATGTTTTAAATACACGTAAAATAAATATCCGTGATTTACTAATTAAGTACACATGAAACTTAATTCACGTTCAAATTTGAGAACTCTAGTTACAAGTGCGTCACTGTAATTTATGGTGTTAAAAATGAATTCAATGATACAATATCATTGTATACGAAAAATGATTCAGACGGAGACGGTGTATAACTGTATAAGCTAAGGATATTTCATATTATTATTATTAATAATACGTTGGCAGGTAAGTTGAATTTATATTATTTGTATATAATAATATACTTTAGAAGTTTCGAAGTACCCACGAATAATATTTTAAAACTATAACACAAAACGAAAATAGTTCTTCTTCGTTTAAATATCTAATTTTGTCCAAATTTGAACACAAAATAACTATAAAAAAAATTCTTCAGACTTTTTGGTTACAGGATAACCTACTTACGTGGAACCTTGTTTTAAATCTTCAATCCTTACCTAAAATGTTGAACATTTTATAAATGTTTAACCACAAAATTATTCTTACATTTTAAATTTGATACATTTTGTCAAAATTCGAACTTAAATACTAATAAATAAAAATTGTGCTTATGTATTTTTAATATTTTTCAACTGCTATTATAACAATATATTAAGAGCCTATTATATTAAATTTTCATGCTTTTTGATCAAACGAATAAAATTTTATAGAAAAAAAGCATTTAATGTCTAAGTTAAGTTAAATCACATTAATATACAGTACATACCTAAATACATTATAGTACGTCGGGTACACTGGTACAGACTTAACAATCACATAGTTTATTGAAATAGATGTAGAAAAGAAAAACAAATTGAAAGAAGTTATAAGAATAAATTATAATTTAGGATTTTGAAATACCATTATTTATTGCATTAAAAACATAAAATGTGATGGGTAGGTGGTAACGGTTAGGCGAGAAATATATTTATAACAAAATATATTTTATATTTTACAATGACGTGTTTTTTTTTACCATTTTAAGTTCAAATGTTCATGACATTCATGCAACAAATTCACAAACATTTTGGTGGTCAACAATTTATTAGTATTTAAATTTTAACTGAAATTTAATACCGACGCTTTAAAATTTAATATAATATTTCATTATTATACTATACTGTGTAATGTGTATACTTATAATAATTTAAATATATCGAAGGTAAAGAGTTATTTTTATAAGCATTTGAAGCTCTATATTTTAAAATTATGATAAATGTTTTAACCATTTAGATCAAGCTGTATAATTTATGTTTTATATACTGCGAAAGTGTAAACCTATTCACACAATTTTACTGATGGTACGCCAGTATTGACTTAGCAGTTATATACCTAATTGTATGCCATTTTTTCACACAAATTATTTAAATCTACTGAGTACTGAATTAAAAAATACTAATAATACCTAAGTAATATAAATATTTATAGTTGATAAATGATAGATATAAGTAGTAATATAATAAATTATAGTTTTAGATACCTAGGTGATGATCCAACCGTCTACTTTGCTCAGAAGTTGGATTAGTCTTTTAATATAATGAATAATGATTTATTATTGAATTCAAATTTAGCACATTTATTACGGTAACCTACTCAATAACTCAAAGCAGAGTTGAGCGAGTTTATATATATATATATATAGTACTATGGTAGGTAGGTACCTAAGTTATAAATAAAAATAATAATTATTGTTATGAATGTATTTTAAAATGCAATGCCAATATAAATATTATACCTATTCCTATGCGTTAATAGAAAAAATAATTATAATTTATAGTATAATTTTTTTTAAGCACTCTCCGTTACGTAAGTATCTATAGACTACAAGTATTTTATGGTTGTTCATTTCTGGTTATCGACATAAGTTTTAAGTATACCTACTACCTACCTAATATAAATAGGATTCATAATTCATATTATATAGCAGTAAAATAATATTTTTAATGTAAACATATTATAATTCAATAATTACTAATAATAATTCAACAATGAACAAATAATACTAATAAAGCTTATCAAATACCAATGATTAGATACTTAATAGTTAAAAATTAATATTAGGTAGTTATATCCTAGAACCTACATATTATTCTAGGTAAAACATTTTGTTTTTCTATTTATATCTATAGATTCTAAGTAAAACTAGCAAAATATTGTATTTTTTCTTATTATTATTTTATTATTCTGTAAAACTCTTATATTCGAGTTGATAGGAGTGCTCTAAAAGTCACTAAAAATTGTAAAACGAATCTAGTTGGCTACTTAGAACTTTTAAAGAGATAATTTTCCAGTTTTTTTGGTAGTTTTCCCAAGCATAAGGGAAAACCCTGAAGGTTGACAATTATTTTATGTATCCGATGATTTTTCCTCACTCTCAAACTAAAATAATATACTAGTATCAAATTATCAATAGGTTACCTACCAATTTACCATTATTTCATGAGATGAATCAAGATGAGTGCCCATTGCTCAACACTGAACTCTATCTCTGTTAGTCTGTTGTTCTATTATTCTGTTTGACTTTTATTTTTTTACTTTATTGTTTTCGTAGAATGAATTGTTCATACTTTTAGTGATAAAATTGATTTTATGTATACCTAAAAGATAATGTTACATAATCAATGGCGATAGCACCTACATAAGATATTATTAAAGGAGGGTGCAAGAAATTATATTACTAAAATTATATTTTATTTTGTGAACGCGGAACGCTTCTCTATAGACTATAATACCATATTAAATGTACAACTGTACAAAGAACAATTAATAATTATATTTTAAATATACGACTTATGTAATCAGAATACGTATTTGTTGTTCAAATAATAAATAAATACGAGAAAACCGATGGTAAATAAATAAATAACAAATATTTAACACTGCATTCAAAATATAATTTTAAATAATACATTGCCGCGGCTGTGTTTGTCTCTTGACTTTTAAAAATTATTATTGTAACGAATGATTTTTATTAACTGAATACTGATGGTAAACGTTTCATAAGTTAAAATATTTTTTTATTTATGTATTATGTTACTGACATTTAACGGAAAAAAATATTGTTTCCAAATCTTCGACGATAATAATAATAATATATTAACATATTTTTTTCTTATATATCGTTGTTATCACAAATCATGTAAATAGGTACACACAATTTACATTCAATGATAGACATTATGTTTTTATCGAATACAAATAAAAAATACACGTAAGTCTCTCGAAGCGTGCATAAAAAAGTGATTCGTGTTAATAAATATTTAACGGTATATAACGTTTCACATACACAGTAAACATATTTAAATTTATTTTCCTCTCCTGTATAGATAGGCATTTTACTATATAGAGTTGTCATGTAAAAGAGGTTAAACGAGTTCAATAAGCAATTTAAATTATCAAAAGTCAAAATTATAGTTCGATTTTATTTGTCTTGATGTTTTTACCTGAGAAATGTGACAAGTGATCTATCGGTTTTACAGTGAAGCTTTTTCAGTTTTTCATATAGTTGTTTGTTGCTGTAAAAGTGGAATACAAGATACGTATAAGAGAATATTCAATAGATATAAAAAATTTAACTCAGATATTCATCTGAATATTTGTTAAGGTGGAAGATATGTATAAAATATAAAATTGACGTCCACAACCGAGAATATTGGAAAAAAATTGAGAAAATAAACCAATCGGTAAATTTTAAATTTTAAATCATACGTATCCAATTTCCGATCACATCATATTTCAAATGCTCTAATTTACTGGTTAGTGGTAGAGTTGAAAATTATAATATATTACTTTTCAGCGGCAACTTTAAGTGATTGCTTCCCATTATAATAAATTATTATAACCAGACAGCAACTGTATGTACCTATTTGTTTTTATAATTTTACCATTTTGCTAACAGCAGTCATTGACGTGTGTGTAATAAGTTTATAAAAAATGTTATTATGTTTATAATATAGTCAACTTTAAGGGTCATTAAAAAAATATATACATATTTATTTTTGACAATAGCTGTATGAGTACTCAATAGATACGAGACATATACACTGCCAGTAGTCTTCAAAGTTAGTGAGTGTAAATGTATTTTTTTCAAAAGACCATTTTATATAGAAAAGTACATAAGAAAGTTCTATATAATATAATAAAAGTTCTTCCAAGTTTTCGACGCCACACACTTCTCCATTTGATGTTGATCAATATAAACTTAAATTATACCCTCCCGCCATGGTTTAATAATCGTGTTTAGTGGTCATCATCATCAGCCATCAAGTTTAAATTAAGTATTTTATCGAGTATACACTCTGATCGAACGGCTTATATAAATCCTGCGCTAAGATAAGACATTATCTATGATTACTATGTCCCGTATTATAATATAAAATGTTTACAACGGTTTTATTATATAAAGTAATGAATTTAACATCTAGAAGGAAATAGATTCATTCAAAAGAAATTAAAACTTTATATATAAAACTTTTATCGTACATTTATACATTAAGGTATAATAATGTTGGATTGTATATAACTCAATATGATCTGATAACACAACTTTTTAATGCAAGGGTGACCAATCCATTCGACTAATTTGATCGGTCGATATTATAACATTATACCTAAATATGACGTATAGATTGCCAATGTAAATTAAAATTTATGCGGTTCGTATAGTTTGAATCTACTTATGATACAAAAATAATTATATTTTCTATGGTTAGATAATATTCTAAAACATTGGTATTTTATTTTAATGGTTGCAATCTATATTAGACATTTTCTAATTTTATGTTTCTAAACATAATTTTATTATTCCATGAATACGGCCTAATACTGCTAATAGTTTATTCTAACTCATTAGAAAGTATTTAATTTAATATAATATTATAGTTTTAGTATTATAATATTTAGTATTGAAATAAGTAAATTCTGCTAAATTATCGGAGGAAATTATTAAAATATTATTAAAAAACTAAGTCTTGTATTAATCTATTAAATAAAATCTGTTTGCCTAACTTATAACAATTTCTATAGAAACTATTGAAACATGTAGGAATGTGTTATTAAATACGTATATCCCAATAGTCTAGTAGTTAATTGAGTAACTTTTAATAGGTATTTCATGCTTGTTTATTGATTTTCGTGATACCCACGTCCATATTATAAGGTATAGTCACTATAGTGTATAGTGTGTACCTAGAAAATTAATAAATATATTTATGAGCTATTTCTTAGTTTCAGTTTTGTATTAAAATATTTCTAAGTTTTATAATTTTTTTTATCATTTAGGTCAATATAAATTATTGTGACGGTTACCATAATGAGATTTTAGCTATGAGTTTTCATTAAAAAAAACTTTAAAAACACGCCTCAAAATCCAATGAGAATATTTTTAATTTAATGTTTTATAAAGTAGATTAATTCAGATTATATACATACAATGTTCCATTTAATATTGATGTGCATATTATATAGATTATAGTTACGTATAATTATTACAACTTGTGATAATATGATTTGATTTTATGTTCGTTTCGATCACAACAGAACAGATATAATGTATAGGTAGGTACTTATTTGATAATCAAAAACCAATAGAAAATATTATTATTAATTTAGTTATTTATAGGCTATAGTAATTTACCGCGAAACACACTTTTGGGTGGTCCGTACAACGATCATAGACGAGACCCCGGGTCGGATATTTGATGGCAAACAACAGTTCGATAGGGCAGGTGTTAAATTTTGCTTGTAGTGCAAATAACTTTCTACATTTAATTTTTCCTTTTGATTTTTTTAAGTAAAAATGATGAGATATACAGTTTTGTGACTGAATACTATTCAATTTATAAAATTCTGTATGTTTCATTGTAGATATTATTATTTGGAAACTTTCAACTTTTGAAAATAATATGTCGTCCACTGTGTGCAGTAAAGTCATCATTTCAAGAAACTCACATTGTACTTCAAAATATCTAAATACCTAGAAAACAATAATATTATTATTTTAAAACATTGTAATGAAGCACTATTCTTAACGAAGATAAGTCTGCAAATTAATCGCCCAATGATTTTTATATTATATTATGTTATGCATTTAAATGGTAAATAGTAAATCAATAGGTGAGATAATTAAGGATATGTATAATATAGTATGTACCTAGGTCCTAGGTAAATAGTTATGAAAACCTTTCGTTTTTAGTGCTTACTTTAAGATAAACAAATAAATTTTTATCATATACCGACCTACCTAATAGATAATCATAATTAATAATAATTGATTGTTTTTAATTTCAGATTTTAAAAATTCAGAGTTTAAATCAAATATAGCAATGGAAATTTAAAATTGTGTGTCGGTTTCAAAAGAGTGAGTTTATTATTTAATTCATAATTATTAACTTTTCCCCTCTACATTCATAATAACAATATACTATTCAATGTACACACTTTATAGGGATAACATTTTGAATGCATCATTAACGATAGAGGAACCAAATAGAAATATGTTTACTGTATGTACTATGTACGTAGTATGTCGTGGCCTGTAGGTATATAAAGTGTAACAACAACTAACGTGTAAACAAAATAGTTAACCTATGTGATATATATTTTTTTCACGAAATATATCTAAGATACATTTTTTGGAGGAAAATATATTGAAATTAACCTATTTAGCCATTATAATATGCTATACAGTGACTCAGATAACTGAGGTACCTCCAAGTATTGTGTTGTATTAAATGTTTATTTTATGTACTCATTTAAGCTGAGTAGGACCAATGTACAAATATTGCAGTCACGTCTATGCATGCATATTGATATTATTGTTTTGGTTTGTAACGAATTTTCACATATAACAAAGTGCCTACGCCTATCCATTAGTAAATAAGAATTATTACTACGCATTTTTTACGCTGTACAAAGTATCAAAACTACATACAATACACAATATATAATATATGTGTAAGTACCTGTAATGTTGATACTTTTCTTCATCGCGTGCTTTAGAAAACCGATAGTAATGTTGTAATATAAATACTATAGTATATAGGTGCACCTATAAATGGCTATAATATAATAATATATGTGTACTATATAAACGCCCTTCGATTCCGACGACTAACACTCAACCCATAAGAGCGTTTGCGAATCAACAAATGTATCACAACAACTCGGATGAACAGCGTGGGAAGCGCATCCAAATCGTTTCAAATTTTGGCAAAAACTGTGAAAAGGTGAAAAGTTAACAAAACGAAATTTTATTATTCTGTGCGGGACATTACTGAAAACGATCAGTTAGTACACTCGTCGGTATAGGTATATATATTATGCGTAGAGTACCACAGTCAACGCATAATATAAAAACACGCGTACCTACCTACATACGTAAAGTAATATATGTTCAGTTACCAATGTACCACTTTTTTGGTTAGAAAGACTTCGGAAGTGCTCAAAAAGTTTCACATACACCGATCGAAAATTGAGTTTACTGCTGACTGGATAGTATATAATATAACAACATAATATTATATTAAATTATAAACCTAACCTATACAATATAAAAGGTAGTTTTTCAAAATATTTTCGATAGTTTCTCTATTATTCATGTATAAATAACGCCAGAAAAACTTAACAGTTAACACGTTTTTTTAAAAAAATAACAAGCGTGCAAAGCTCTAGCTCTCCGCTCAGAGTTGGCGGTTATTTATTTTTAACAGAGCACTATATGATCAATTTATGTAAAAATGATGTTTTCAATTAAGTTAAAACCAGTGTTGTAAAGTATTTGAGTAAAAGTATTCAAATACTTTTTTCTGTATTGAATGCTTTTTAAAATACTTTTATTTTTGAAGTATTTGAACGGTATTTTAAATATATTTTTTTACTATTGAATACTATTTTATTGAATACTTATTTATTCCTTTAATTCTTTATTCGTTGTCAAATAATAATAATGTCATAATAATATTGTATATATTTATTATTTATGAACAATTCTATATTGGTTTTAGTTTTCGTCTATTAATAGCTTAACCAAATATTTTTTACTCCGAGAAACCGACTGTTTATTATCGACAATCGACGACGATCGCAGCGGTACGTTTTCGGTACCAATATATTATAATATTATAGCGAAATATAAAAACATAAATACGAACATTAGGTTTGTCGTACACGAACAGCCGTACGGAGACAACATATTATATGGGAAGGAATGTACGACGTACTTTTAATTATAAGCTATAAATATGATATTTTATAACATACACATTGATATTGACTGATTACTGATTCTGCTATACAAAAATATTAATACTTAGGTATTAGTACTATACCTAATTACTGAGAAAATGGTTGTCAATTTAGAGAGAAAAGCATTTTGAACAAATAATGTTCTTAAAATGCAACACTCAAATGTTCGAATATAATATATTATGAATGATTCAAAATTAAATTGATTTTAGATTCTGAGGGGAACGATGAATGTATTGATTTTACAATGATGTGTTTTTTTTTTTATTTTTTTTTGTGTCTGTGTACACGATAAGTAGTCGAAATAATGCTTCGATTTTCAACTTCAGTATCTTGTTCGATTGGAAAGTGAATATCGTTAGTGCATTAGGGAGGTCAAAATTTAAAACTCCCAGTAATTTTCAAAAGCGCCAAGAAAAACCAAAGAAAAATTAAGGAAAAACGGGAATTTTTACGCAAAATCGATTTTTCACAAAATTGAATTTGGTTTTTGGTGTAACTTTAAAAAAAATGACCGTAGAATACATGACATTTTGACTGAATGTTTATCTTAGCATTTTCTATACACCATAACATTTTCAAAATATTTTGATTTATTTTGAGCTCTTTACGGACATTGTCAGTTTTCATTTTTTTTTTAGTTTTTTTTCTAAAAATATCGATAAAATTTTATTTGTTGAATAAAAAGCTTGAAAAATTAATAAAAGGCTCCTAGTATATTGTTTCAAAAGCAAATGAAAAATATTAAAAATCCTTAGTCACAGTTTTATTTTATAAGCATTTATAGTTCAAAAATTGACAAAATATGGAAAAAACACGAAAATTAGCAAATTATTTTGAGTTAAGAATTCGTAAAAAGTTTTCTTTTAAAATCTAAGATTTTAAAATGTAATAAAAGATTCCTTATAAGATTATCTACCTTTAT
>NC_042495.1:55869105-55984662 GCF_005508785.2 Acyrthosiphon pisum
AAGCATTTAAAGTTGAAAAATTGACAAAATATGGAAAAATCACGAAAATTAGCAAATTATTTTGAGTTAAGAATTCGTAAAAATTTTTATTTTTAAATCTAAGATTTTAAAATGTAATACAATATTTCTTATAAGATTATCTACATTTATCAAACAAAAAATATCTATAAGAAAGTCAAATTAAATTTTTATGATCGGTTGAAATTCAAATTTATACAACATTGGATATTCAGTATTCACTTGATTTCTCATGTTTCCTCATTTTTCCTTATTTTGTTGTAATTCAAAAACGAATAACTGTAGATACATGAAAATTTTACTGAATGTTTATATTAGCATTTCCTATACACCATACAATTTTGAAAATATTTTGACTCTTTTTGAGCTGTTTACGTACATTTTCAGTTTTCAATTTTTTTAGTTTTTTTTTCTATAAATATCAATTAAGTTTTATCTGTTGGGCGAAAAAGTGTAAAAATGTAATACAAAGCTCCTGATATATTGTTACAATATCAGTTGAAAAATATAAAAAATACATAGGCACAATTTTTTTTTATAAACATTTAAAGATAGAATTTTGACAAAATTTATCAAATTTTAATTTGAATAATTATTTTGTAGTTAAAAATTTATAAAATGTTCAACTTTTGTATCTAAGAATTGAAAATTTAAAACAAGATTCCACGTAAGTAATTAATTCTGTTACCAAAAAATCTAAAAATATATAAGCACACAGTTTTTAATACCATAGATAAGAATATAGATGTCTAATACATAGACTGATATACCGTCTCCGCTCAGAATCGTTTTTCTTATACAGTGATATTATATCATTGAATTCAAATTTAATACCATCCATTATACAGTGACCCACTTGTAACCTACTGTACAGCAGAGCGAAATCCACTTACCCACCTTTTTTTGTTTTGTATTAAAAAATTATTTCAAATACTTTTCTATAGATAGTCTTTGGGTGATATTTTAAATACTTTATTTTATAAGTGTTTGAGTAATTACTCAAATACTTTTAAAAGTATTTTTTACAACATTGGTTAAAACTTTCCGAAATAATGAGTATACCTACTCGTTTACCTATACCTAGCTTGTAGTACAAGTCCCATCAAGGCATCATCAAGCGCATTCAAGTACATATCCGAATGATATGCTGCAAGTGCCCTGCAGTACGCAAGTGTTAGACGGTCAAAATGTATAGGATTACAATATAATACCTAAAGTCCTAAACGCAATCGCTTAAACGACAACTAATAATTGTATACAATAATATTGTGTCATTATAGGTACTTAGGATGTATATAATATATATGTGCATTATTTTTGCACGGTGTATATATTATATAACAATACATAGGTACGCAAATCCACGGTGTACTGTACAGCAGACTATTCTCGTATACAACTTTTACACTGTACCTATATATTTCCGTTTACTGCATATGACGTATAGTTTCGCTTCCTATGTTTTATTTTTTATTTTTGTTTAGTCCTTTATTTGCGAAAATATCTACCGACGCGCACCGTGCGCACCACGCGCAGAAAACTTCTAATTACCGCAGCGCGGAATTTTGACGAAACGTCTGCGCCGACTAATGTGTGCCGTCTATCCATTTTAAGACTCGAGATTCATTAATTTCAAACCGAACCAGATCATTAATTCTGACGTGCGATTAATAACAGTGTTACACCGGTGTCGTCGTCATGGCCGCCGCCGTCGTCATACAGGAAGGCTTTTGTGTTGTATTTTTTTATCCTTCAAACACAAAGTTCATATTTCCCATCCGTTGCCACTACCTCTGCCGCCGCCGTTCACTAAACATAGGTCTCGCATTAATTTCACTTAAAATTGTCGCAGGCACGAGTTCTTAATTAAACGGGCCACCCGGTAATTTGTATAACAAGAATTAATTGCCGTTTTTAATTAAAATTTACAATAACAATAACGAGGGATAAAATAAAAAAATTATATATATATATATATATATTAATATACATATATAAATATAAATACATAAGAAGGAAAAACGCAAGTCCGAAAAGGCCAATTATTATACACGACGGCAGCGCTAACTTTTCCCTTTGTTCCTGGAAATTAGGTAGTTTTTCTTCTTTACTCTTTTTCGAATAAATCTTACTGCAACCTTGCCCGCCCCATTTCCACGCACCTATCTACGCTCTTCTCATCGTTTATATTACATATTGTAATAACTACGGGACGTTGCAGCTGTAGGACGTTCCTCGTCGTTGTTCTCGCGGAGACGGCAGCGCAGGTTCATTGTACATAATATATATATATGTGATAACATTGTGCGCTTCGACTAATCATCTAGAAATATATGGTTGTTTAAAGTTTTTAATTTTTTTAATGTACGTCGCAGCTCGGACGTCCGGGAAACTTTTAGGGGCGGACATCCCTTGTCAGTTTCGGGTGGTTCGCATAATGTACGAGGGTAGTTATATACGACGGCTCTCTATATATACATATATATATATATATATATATGCACACAGCACGTATATACATATAAATATAGTGAATCACGGGAAATTACAGAGGGGTAAACAATCGCCGTCGCCGTTTCGACACCGCGTCGAAAATCCTTTCACGACCTCGCTGCTTGCACCTCCACCGCCATTGCTGAGGCTTTCAAATGAGTCGTGGTCGAAAATCAAAAACAAACCGTAGGGAATTCTTAGAAACTATCACTTATTGCGTTTCTGTTTCGTTGGATCTTTTACGACGGTCCAGACGTTATTGTTTGTTTTTTTCCCCACAATAGGGCAGTTTATGCACATATATACATCCATATTATATGCTCATATACGGTACAATTTATATGACATTCAGTTCTATGCAGTAGTTATTCAGCTGTTTAGGTTATAATACTATAACTGAATTTTTTGTTTAAACATTGCGGTTTATTTTTAAAACTACACTCCTTCTGTATACCTTTTTACTGATTAAATTAAAATTATATATCAATTTTCATTCTGCTCTTCTATTAAATGTAGGTTACTCGCGGTTCTTTTTGTATAGGACATCCACGATGTTATATTTATATAATTATATATAATATGTATGATATGTACTCATGTATCTATAGTGAGAATATTATATATTTAAATCTTATATGTTAATTAAAATTTAATAGAGGGCATATGAAATATAATATTAAAAAAATATTCGTTATATTTTATTGGTATAATCTAATATATATATTAAATAATATTATAATTACATAATGTTTACCCCGTGGCCCGTTTGTATTTAATTACAAGTTATAGGCCTATAGCATAATGGCTTACATAGATGACGCAGAGAGTAAGTTGTTTACTATAAATAATAAACTACTATTTACTATAAACATTTATTACAACATCAAACGAAAGATTTGAGCAGATTGTATGTACAACGCATGTGATTTCCATACATTTTATTAACGTAGCAGACGGCAAGAACATAAGTTATTTTAAATTAAACAATAACTATATTTTATGATAATTTTTAACAGTTTTTATTTATTTTTCATATTTCAACTAGGAAATCAATAAAATGAT
The DNA here is from genome assembly GCF_005508785.2 of Acyrthosiphon pisum. NCBI lineage: Eukaryota > Metazoa > Arthropoda > Insecta > Hemiptera > Aphididae > Acyrthosiphon > Acyrthosiphon pisum. Next base: position 55,872,679 of record NC_042495.1, read on the forward strand.
TTAGGCGATATCCAATATCCATAGGAAATTATTCTATAAGAAATAGTCAAACGATAATAAGAAAAAGCAATTTTACTGAAAATAGCAGTATTAAATTGAACGTCAGAAGAAAATTTAAGTTTGTGTATAATAATATATTCTGTCCCAGCGAGGAATCACGCCTTGGCCCGACAAAATTCGGTGCTTCTGTGCATCCCCATGCTATCGGTATGCCTATGCCCTGCCATTGCCGAACCGGTCTCGATTGGCGCGTTCTCTCGCTGGAAACAGAATAGACCATATACCTATTTAATTTAATAATAGAGTGAAACGACCTATTATCAATCTTAAATGTAAGAACATTATCTGTATTTTTGGTAAGTGTTTTTATGATATGTTTATTTTTAAACAAATTATCAGTATGTAAAATATTGCAATTTAAAAATTCACATAACTTGCTTAAAAATTAAAATATTGTAAAAAAACACACGAGAAAGCACATATAATGTTCTTACCTTTAACTTTGATAGTATTCACATAAATTAACCAATAAAATTGGAATTGCTGAATGCAAATTTTCCAAGTTGTGCGTTTGTAAGACTGAGACAACATAATAAATATAAACTTTATATTTTATCTTTATTTTTATTTTTATTTATTTTTATTATATAAATAATTAAACATGTTATATAATAATCTTGTTTGTATTTAGGTATCTCTAATATTAGTAATTTTTTTTTCTTATATTTTTTTTTTCTTATATCAAATATATGTACTATAATATATATTATGTAAATTGGACTATCGTCCGTTAAATAAATAAATAAATAAATAAATAAATATGCGGGTATGTGGCGTACTGGCGTCCTATTAAGAACGTCGAAAGACGAAATGAGATCTGAACGCAACCTGACCTCTGTTCCGATCATTGTAATTTTTCGATATCGAAGAGGTGTGAAGGTAATGCATTTTTTTTTAACATAGCTACAAATACTTTGGTGTATGAAAACGAATTAACTTTAAAGCTTAAGAATATATTATTGTTGAATTCGCTTAGTAAATGAAACAATAAAAATATTAAATTAACAGAGGGTCCAATTAAATCGTCCAAGTCATTAACAATCAGTGGAAATTTAACCTTTCAGATGATACTTTGGCACGTTATATAAGTGTCAAAATATCCCTGAAAAAATAAGAATTATGAACCTGGATACATTCACATTTGTCCACAAGCCTGCCATATTATGTAGGTTAATCGTCCTTCCACATTCAGTGTTAAATAATATTGCCATTTAAAAATCACATTAAGAATATAATAAAAATATAATATACGTATATATACCTCCAATTTATATAATATTATGTCATTGTAATATACATATTACTGCCAATACGTCCCAGTATTTTCTTCTATTGCAGGTTATTGTCCACACTACATTATTATTATATAGTCATATGACGCCTATTATTTCGTAATTTCAATATAATAATTCTGATAATTTAATACACCCTGCTGTATCTGCTGTATATGTTATTGGGGTTTTATTAGGTATCTGAGGCGCAGAGCTTATTATTATATGAAGAGGTATATAAATATTATGTGCAACTACGGCGTAAGTAAAATGTATATAATATTATGATGATCACCATCATCATCGTTTCTTTCGACGCGCAATCGATAGAGAGACTCGGTAAATAATCGCACTGCGCGCCGAACAAACCCTTTTCCGAAATCCAGACGCGGTCCTCCCCCCCCCCTCCTAACTGTGCAGCGAAGCTCGAGCTGCACTCACCTACAACAGTGTATGTTGAGCACATTATACCTACGTCCCACTTGTATACCGGAGTTCATTAAACGCGTCGCCGAGAAACGCATACACGCACACACACACACACACACATATTTATGGTATATATATGTATGGTATGTATGCATAGATGCACAAATATAGCCGTTTGTTTTCACAACCCGCTCAATTTTCTCATTGTCGTCCAAAAGTGAAAGGAGAATTATTTCCCTGTTTCGAAATGACATAAAAATATATATGTTTTATACGTCTATAATATAATTATAATAATGCGAACACGTCTTGTCCGACCGTAAAATGAGTTAATTCGTTTTTCTATATCGAAATACAATTATCTAATCCGCTCTACCTATATATTATACCTACTACGAAACTAAACCCGTCTATTATATTATAATATACATATTATTCAACAAAAAGTAACTAATATAATAAATACATATACTTCAATAAACTATTTATGGATACACCGAGGTGTTTATCGTTTTTTTATTTATAATTATTCCGTAATTGAGTATTTTCATTTCCGAAATTAATTTAAATATTGATTTCCACCGTATCATAGAGTTGCGATGGTTTTATTATTCTTTTGAAAGACTACGGAGAATAAAAAAAATGTATTTATAATAGAGGTCATTACTTACTAAACTATAATTATGAGTATGTTATGTTACTTTACTAATAACAATTTAACAACGCTAAATTTTTTACGTGTCCTAAATTTTTTAATTGACATGAAAAACCTATAAAAACAAGATAAATTTCTCAAACCTTTTGGCAACCGCACAAATTAATCTTATTTTTTTCTTTTTACAAGTATTTTTGATTTTTCTAAGGATAATTATTATCTTTTTCTTATTATTTAAATGCATTGTGTTATAACATTATAATTAATATAATATCAAACATATACTGTTAAAGTTTAAACTATATTCATACTACATATAGGTACGAAATGCAAATATATGTCTTGATTAACGGTTAAAATTGGGAAAATGTGTGTAACAGTAACGTATTTATTTCACTGTTAATTAAGAACAACACAAATTTTATATGACATCAAAAAATGAATAAGATATAAATCGTCTACAACTTAGGTTGCCAAGTAGAAATTATTGTCTATATGACACACACTCAATCTAAAAAATACACTTGTTAATTAATCTGGGCATTTCTTTGTATAAAACGTTAATGAGATCGTTGTGGGTCAAATTTTTTTTTATTAAGTTTAAGATTATGTACTTATTTAACAAATGCAACGTGAGAACTTTTTTAAAAATATTTTTAAGCATAATAAATTAATATCACGTTGTTTATTAAGCGAAACATAATAATAGAATTTTCTTATAGATATGTAAATTAAAATTATAATATTAGTTGTAATATGTTATACAAGAATATAATAATCAGTTCCTTACACAAAATAATAAATTCGCAGAGTTCATTAACTGTAGGTTTATAAATTATAATACCGACATAGTTTTTAGTTCATTTTTTTAGACATGTTTTTCCAATTACAATGTAAAGAAGGTTTTACAATTATATATATTACTTTTTGAAGAGTTTTTATAAACGTTTAAATTATTTTCTGAACTGTAAAACTAATTTTTACTTTACGAAAAATGTAAATAAAAACATAGGTAACTAAACATTTCTTTGTCGTAATGATAACAATTAATAATACCTTAATACCAATCTATACTATCTAGTATTTTATTACTACTTTTATTACCATTTACAAGGAGGCGTTTGCCCCTCCCCTTGGTCTGTGTTTTTCACGTTATTTTTTATTATAATATTGGCATAAAAATAGGTAATTTCATTTTTGAAAATATAAATTTAAAGCTATGATTGTGACAGAGGATTAGTTATCATCATCTCCATGAATAGGTTACTGCTCACCCGATTTTGCCACTGCAATCAAACGTAAGTATATTAGGTATGTATATATATATATATAAATTATAATAATATTTAGACAGTAATCTCATAAGGTCATACTGACGCGATTAATATACTGATATTATTAATATTATTGTTCGTTATTTATGTATTATATTGCAGAAAATGTATTTGTATGAACAATACTATAACTTTTACTGAGAACAGTGAGAACCCCTGAATTGAATACTCTAATACCAGCACTTATTCGTGTACACTATATTGGGTACGACGACAACGACACGAACGTGTACGCCACCGCTTGCTGCTAAGCCGACGAGGTGGATATAAATCGGCTGTACAGAGTGAATGAAACTTCGCGCACGCGGTATACTATACACGTCTGTATAATATCATATTGCCGCAGCGGTTAATAATAACATTATTAAAGTCCCTCCACCCGCTCACGTGTGTTGAATCTCCCGTGGCCTGGTAGCCGGTAGGTGGGTGATGGGTTAGGGTGCGCTGTCTAGTTGGTCCGAGTAATTTCCACGCGTACTTTTTCTTAATCAGAAAACTTGAAGGTGGCTGTCCGATCCACGATGTCTGACGTTTAATACTCTACGGTCCGAAATCCGTATTGAATATTATATAATGTACATAATATTATATTTATATACTTACATAGCTGCAGGGGTAGCCAAGATCCATAGACATATTAATAAATGGACTGATCGTAGAAAGAGAGGTTCGAACACCAACATTGTTAGATAGATATAGTCTACAACTTATGAAATATCATGGAGTAAAAATATTGTAATACATTATAACATTGTTTTTAAATATGTTTCAACCTCCAAATTTTGCTTATCACTCCATGGTATCTCATTTTTTTATCTGTTATTATTTTTTTAAGCTATACTCTCTTTCATATACATGTATAACATCTTTTATCTCTTTCTAACAATGTCGGTCTCACGGTGTCATAAGCGGGTGTGTGGGAGGCGCAGTCCATTTATTAATATGTCTATGCCAAGATCCTACGTGCGATGGATCTATAATAACGATTTCCCCGATGAGTTATTCCTCCTTAAAAACCACGATTTATATGATATATAATAGAATTGGTGACTTTTTAAACGATCATAGGTAATATAAATATAATACAAAGTAGCATTAGTTAATAGATAGCCGTATGCGCGCGCTGACATGCGACCCTGTGCAGCCAATTTATAGATGAAACTTGGAAGCGTTGTTGGCGATCGGGGCCCGGGGAATATTCGCTTCGTTATTTCTACTCAGAGACCGCTTTGTCTATATACTCTATATACATAGTCTATACTGTCCATCTATAGTTATTCAATTATAATTTATATAATAATGTTGCTCAGCGGAGGGTCACGCGGGCGAGTCCATACAATTATAATATTATACGCAGGTCGCCGGCACCAGGCTGACAGGCTGTACCCATATAAACTATATAGTTATTCAGGGACTGCAAAATGCAATAATGCATAATATAGTGTCATAAAATTCACCTCTGAAATATATAGGTATTTGTTTTACTGTTTCCGCGAAGGAGGGTCATGGCTTTCCTGCTGAATGGGGAGGGCTCGAGTATTTCTAAAACCTCCCATATAATATGTCTCCCGTCCTAATTACTCGCCGTATAATATGCAGCCGTAAAAGAGAAAATAGAACAATGTTCTCGCGATCTATAATAATAATAATATAATACAGCCTAAAATACGTTTTGGCTGAAACGAATTCTGTACGAGCACATATATACCTACCATATAAAAATACATATTATGCACTCGATCGTTTGTGCAGATTGCTCGGTCACGGCCCGTGTTTTTTGTTTTGTTTTCGATTTGAATTATGTAGTTAGGTAGCTATATACGTTCGTATAACAAAAACATGTAATTTTTGCAGTTGTTATCGGTTTGTGTGTACGCGAGTTATCCTCCGTAACGTGTTCAAATATTTAAGCGTTAGTTGGTTCTTGAAAAAATTGGATTATACTCTGTATTATTATTATTATTACCATTAACGCAAAATGATTAACACCTCTTCGCGCGCGCGTGCAGTGCATACAGGTGCGTATGTATATAATAATTATTATAATAATATTGTGTAGGTAATATACGTTTCCGAACGGTGCGATAAACATCTCCGCGGAGAAATGGTTTTGCCCGCTTTTTAAAGTTCGTTACACTCCACCCGAATTATAATAATATATATATATATATATATATATATATATATACATATTGTGATACTTACGTCGTTGTTGTTTTAATTTATAAATGTATAATATGTTAATTACGTGAGTAATCCCGAACAGTTACCGGATTATACGGTATAATATAGGTGGTATATATCCGTGACGACGAGTGTAAACATACGCATGCACACATATGTATTATACATTATATATATTTACTATGTACAAAAGAAATCTACCGATAATATGCGCACATGCGCGCCGCTACACCGATTCGAAGTATTTTAATTTGCAACTGAAATCGTTCTACCCATTTCCTATTTATATATATATATAAATTATAATATTGTATACCTATGTAGCGCGATAAATTTCAGCAGTAGGAAGGTAGGAAGGTATAATACCTATGCATATTATTATATTATACACAAGATTATTATACGTTGCAGTATCAAAGGAAGCAATGTATTAGAAGGTATACATGCACGGTTATGGCATAATATAATGTATATTCAACTATTCAAGTATAATATATTATATTATTATGGTGTGCGTCCGAGTGGAAAATGCAATACAAACAAATAACCTCCACCCCGTGCAGCCATCAACACCCGAGTTATTGTAAAACAGTTTATAATTAATTTCATTCGCGTTATTGTAAGTACGCATTATCAATGTTATTATAGTGCAGTGAAATGTAATACGTTTACGAAAATATATAGTATATTATAATTATAATTATTATATAACATACGAGTTTAATATTATTATAGTATATATTTGTACTAGCCATATTCGGTGTATATGCAGTTTAATTTAGCAGAAACACGTTTGTGGGCCACCACATTAAACGCACGCACACCATATTATTATATTATTATTGGGGCTGAGGACTTAGGTTTTTTCGTTTTTCTCTAGAAAGATCGCAGAACAATGCGATTAATAATATTGTTACCTAAGTTAAATATTGTCTATATCTAACACTACAGTAGGTAAGCTCAATTTAAAATTTTAAGAACAATAATTATTAAGCAATCTAGCAATTTTTTGATGCATGGATGTGACGAATATGAGGACAAATAACAATTAATATAAACACATTTGGACATTCTCCGGTTTAATAATATAGGTAAAAATTTCGCTATTGAGAGGTCGTATTCGAACCGATATTATGACAAAACCGCCGATAAACCACTCCGCCACCGCGAATATGTATTATTACTCGCTACACGTGTAGGTATTGAGCTTTAGGTGTCCGTATAAACCATACCTATATTTAGTATAATGATCGTGGTATTATGGTTATGGTTCTCCGCCATAATTTGTCAAGAGATAGAGATTATCGTGCGGCACCCACGAAGTACTTTCGTTACGTGTATTACGATGTAGATGAAGAAGAAATAAATTTATATTTATCACATTTTTATTCCATTAACTTTTTCAAAATATCATTTGTATTTAGATTTTCCATTTCACATTCCAAATATTATTATTTAGGTATAAATTTTTATAAAATATTTTAATTACCATCTTTTTTAAATAATTTATTTATCTTTTTTGAAGGAACCTCGCTACAGCTATTATTTAAGTTAGTTATTCTTTTGAAAAAAATAAAGTTAGTTAACGTTGTCTGGTTTTGATTCTGAAAAAAATATTTGAATTCAGCAGAAAAATGTCTCAAGTAAAATTGACGGCAGTTGCGAGGCCCTTTAAATATTTTATTTTAAATTATGAACTCTGAATTATTTTTTTTAGAGGATACTTATAGTTTTTTAGTTGCATATATATTTTTAGATTTTTAAGCACTATAAGTTAGACCTAATTATTACTATATAAAATTAGTAATTAGTAAATTCTAATGTACCTACATAGGTACTTAGTGAAATATATTTTTTTATTTACTCGCGTTTCGTCATTATTCGATGTGTTTATATTTTATACGTGAATAATGCTTAAGATATAAGTCACCATAAGAAATCTTAAGAATAAAAGTGCCGAAAATTTAAATGATTTTGGCTTACACATTACATGCGGGGGTCAATTCAAATGGGGTTGAAACCACGCGCCCTTTCAAGATATATGTAAGGATAACTAAATAGGTATATTAGATCATTGTACAGTAACTTTTTTTAAACTATTAAATTATATTTAATTTATTCGCAGGAAAGCTGAGAAAAAACATTCATTCACAATAACAACCCCAGATATTGTACAATAATATATACATAGGTACAAATGTGAGGGCATAATGTTTTATGGTACTTAAAAAATGTTAGTATATACATTGAATTAACAATTTATATAGTTATAATGTATATAATTATATCCGAGTACAGATAACTATTAATATTGTAATCATCGAGATCAGTGGTTGAAGTAAATAGCATTTACTGCTGATATTAAAAAAAAACAAAAAATTGTCGTGCAAAAATCAATTTACATACTGATATCCTGATAGTGATATCTGGATCAGTGGCGTATTTAAGTTTTTGTCATGGAGGGGATATAATTTAATTCAGTAGTCCCGCTTTTAAAGCTAGACGTCTTGAGTTAAGACTCCGAAAAATGTTTCCTATTATATACAGCCAATGGGGGGGGATTGATCCCCCCCTGTAAATACGCCACTGGTCTGGATATCAGTATGTCACGGTGAAAACGAGGAAATAAAATAATTCGTCTCCGTATCCATAACATCGAAAACTACGTCAGTTAAAAATTGATAGGGGAAAAAAAATAACGACGGCAGCGACCGCGCAGGAGTCGGCGGCAGCGACGGTTTCCGAAGACGACGGCGACCGAGGCCGATGCGATTTGCGCGGGAACGCGGCGGATGGGTCGCCACGCTCACGCACACCGCCGACGTCTGTCAGTCTGGCACCACGGCGCCCCGCGTGCATGATCTCTTGACGCAGGTACAGCTCCGCACCGGTCTCGCGCTCGTCTCGTCGCCGTTCTCACGTTCAGTCGTCGGCCGGCGTTCCGTTCGCACGCTCACTCGTGTACCGTCCACGCGAATATCGTTCACCGCCGATCGTGTGTCGTTTTCCGTTTTCATTTAATTATTTCTTTACATTTTTTTATAAAACCGTATCGTTTGATTTCTCAGACCGTGTCCGAAAAGAACGATATTTTCACCTATTGGGAAGACACGCAAGAGAGTATAGTCGGTCGCCGCCGCTGCTGCAGAAACGACCAGGTAAGACGTTATTACTTGTAATATTATTAATGCCATTAGGTATAGTGTTATTCGTGTAGGACAAACTGGACATAAGTGTAGGTGTAGGTGTAGGTATGATAAATTATAATTTTAACTAAATGCGCATAATATATTACATGTATCACAATAATAGAATAAATTCTAATTTAAAACCAATAAAAAACAATCACGAATAGTGGTTTTTCTTCGTACGAAAAAAAAACTCATTACTGTAACCCGGGGGCTATACGACACGCTGTGTAATTATTTATGCGTCTCATTTGTGGTGGTAATCACGTAAAATAAAAGTAGGTTCTTAATAATTAAAATCACATTGTTTCTCGAAACGCGTCTTACTCGTAATACAATTAAAAGTATTTTCTTAAATCCTTCGTCGTCTTGCAAAAAAAAAACAACGACTGTCAGCAATGGGTTTTTTCGTAATGTGTCTGGGGGACAAAGGAAGCAACTCTTAAGCTCTGTTTTTGGTCTTGCCTATAGTTCTCTCCCCAAACTTTATGATTTAATTGGTTGGCGATGTTATTTTTTATTCGTATTTATATCGTTCTACACTTTTACACTTATCCATACACGGATAGTATGGACCTCTTATTGACACTTATTAATTTTGTATTATCTTGCCACCTCAATACCAATAGATATTGACGAGTTCTAACTGCTTAAGAATGAAACACTAGTTTACGATATTTTATCAGACATTATCGCCAATGCGTTAACATCGTTGCTTGAAATTTCAGTTCTAACGAAAAGTACGTGATAATAGTTTTTTAACGACTCGTTAATTTAAACTGCCAACTCTGGGAACAGGTTTTTTCCTATTACGTTTTATGAATTTACGATAATAAATATACATATATATATAAATTATATATTCACTGCAGATCTGTTCCGAAATAATTTAATATAGGTATAATAAATATTAATAGTCAACGTAATATATGCGCTCAATATAAATATAATAATATTTTATACGTCACACAATGTTATCTATACGAATACGGTACCTACCAAACATTTTAATATTTATTACAACGCCAAATTGCGTATAATCACTTTAATTGTAGGTACCTAACTAATAAATTATTTAATTTTCTTCGGAAAAAAGTGCAATATATAATATGGGTGTTTAAAAAACTAATATAATTATTAGTAGTAGTAACTAGTAGGTATCTATCGACTATCGACATGCACGGTTTGGAACTGTATTGTTTTTTAAATCGAGTATAGTAGCATCGTACATACGTTATTATCACGTGGTCGAATACGAACAGCTACGGTGGTTACTACTTAACCTTACCAAACCTATACCTTTTCTTTAGTTAAGTTATTTGTTTTTCATTTCTTCCGACAATCTATTTCGTATTAGCTATAATATAGTATAAATGAAGTAATTGAATTGGTCTCATAAAAAGATTAACGTGAAAAAAATGGATTACCTGAGTATTGTTATTGATGGTTGTAATTCTTTGCTAACGACGTGTACCACGAATAGTAGATATATAACGGATAAAATTATTGACTACTGCAGCTGCAGCAACTTATAACTATTAATATTATTATCATAGTGGTTGTGTATAATGTTGCGCGTGGGTAGAATCCGCTGTGTTATTCCGTATTCGTGTAGTCTTATGCGGGGATCGTCGGACATCTGTCGTATCGAAAGGGATGAAAAAGGGAAAAGAGAGAGATATAAAGTAACGAACAAGTGAAAATCAGTGTCTCGCCGTCGGAGGAGAAAATTTGTTTTCTTATTTTCATTTTCGTGTACATCCTCTCCCGGTCCGACGTTTATCGGCGGACTCCAGATGGTGGCGGTGGTGACGGCGTGTCTCCGCGGAAAAACGGTCTTTTGTAAAAAATGTACAAAAACGGTTACTATTATTATTATTACGGACGCACCCGAAAATCTTCAGCTCCTGTTTACGCGCGTACTGCTGCAGGTCTCTCTCGGATACTCGGTTGCCGCGTATTATATTATACATTATTATGTAGTTCGTCTCGCGATTGAAGAACGAAAATCGTTTCCCCCTTTTTTGAATGCGCGTTCGTTATCCCTCGCGCGCGAACGCGTATAATAAGAATAATATAATATCACACGCACACGCGCACAAAAGAGCCCTAATTACGGCGGATCGAGCCGCTCTGCTTGCTGCATATAATAATATACAGTGCGTCGATCGAAAAAGGACACCTCCATCACCTTATGCGCCTCTAAACGCGCACCATATAAAATAATAATAACGTGTTCCGTAATATTACGCGTATCGTGTGCGTGCGCGAGTATATGGAAATCAAAGAGCCATTGTGCGAATGAGCTCGAGGATCGCGGTCGCCGGCATATATATGGGACGCGTACCTACGCGCGATCGGGATCGGTCTCGCGGGGCCGGTGCATGTGACGAGCGTCGGCGTTGACGGGGGGGTGTTCGGTGGTGTGAGGAGAGGAGTGAGAAATTTTAATAACCGCCGCCGAAACAGCGGTGGGTCGTCGGCGTGTGGCCGCGGCGGGGGTGGGCCTACGGTTTCAGGAGGGTGGGGACGGTTGGTCGGTGCGAAAACGCAATTACACGGATTGTGTGCGTGAGCGCGGGCCGATGCGAGTGCGTCCGCGGCGCGCGTATAATTACGAAATACCGGGAATTAATTAAACACATTGTTGGTGCCCGCCGGTTAGACAATCGGTATAAATTACCCCCGCGCACAAAACAATTAACCGGCGAAACTCGCGCGCGTACTCGACGCGGCACGGCAGTGGCGTCGCCGTCGTCCGATACCGTGGCCGGTGCGACGGCCGAGTTCGATTCCGTCGGCCGGCTTTATTGTATGGCCACAGCGCGTATCATTGGTCTGGCCCGCCGACATTGTGATAATATCATAATAATATATTTAACAGCACCTCAGCAGCGTCGCCACAGTGCAGTCTACCCTCGTCATTAGCTCATAGCTTATTGTACGTAGGAGTGTCGAAATAATTTAATATTATTGTGAAATAATCAACAATCCGACGTCTTCGCGTGCGGTCTGTTCTCCGCTGGGCTTTTATATAATATTCGCGAGACGATAGCGGTAAAAATATCATAATACCTATAATCGGTAGCGGATTTGATTCGCCTTCTGGGGGGGGACACACACCAAATATTTTACATTTAACTATTTACCCTCTTAGGCCTATATAGAGGGAAAACATGTATCCAATAGTAAAATTTGTAGGCCGTGATTATAACTTATAAACACTCTGAACTTCTATACAGATTTTTGAAAAAAATTTTATTTATAGATAGTCCCCATGCCCCCCCCCCCCCTAAACGGCGCGCCTGCCTATAATAATAATTATAGTTATTACTTATTACGTATAGGTACCTTTTTGGGCTCTAATTTATGTAGGTAGGTACCGGCTTGTTTTCTCGCGCACGGTATTGTTTACTGATTCGAGTATTTTCAACCGCAACGGTGTTTAAGCTCTCTTCGTTTGTGACAATCGTTGTCCGTCGAATTATGTCGGTGGCGAAGAGGTTATAAGTAGTGACTTAAACACTCAAGTCTCAAACGCATGCCGTCGTAGAAAGTGAATTAATTATAATCGAATAAAAGCCATCCCGTTAACAGTTTGGCGTGAATGAAAGAACTATGTTAAAATATTCAATTATAATAATTGATTAGCTATGCTGAAAAACGTGTAATTCAATTTATAATTTATTGTACTTTTATATTAGATAAAAATTGGTATTATACAAATTTATAATTATTCGATTAATTGCACATTTTGATTTCATTATTTTTGGCGAAATATATATACAACTAATTAAAATCGTAATGATTATGGGACAGACAATAATCGAACGGCTGAATACACAAAAAACTGGAACAGTATTATAATGTTTATTATTCTCTTATATATAAATGTACTATGCAGTATAGGTACCTGCAGTGTTGTACCTACTTACATTTTTACATACCTACTCAAAGTATAGGTATGACATGCCATAACAAATCTATATATAAAAAAAAAACGATTAGGTGGAGTATGCCGACGTGGCGTTAACTTATATTTTATATTTATTTTCGGGTTAACCGTGTTCTCATTGAAATAATACGATAATAATATCTGAATATCAGAATAGGTACATGAAAAATTTAAAATAGACGGATTCGGTTAACAAATCTAGTTATTATAAAATGACGATATTTTCAATTGATTTCAACTTATGATGTTTAGAATGTGTTTATTTGAACGTGTTAATTCAAATATGAGGCGACGATATACTTTATTTCACTGTTTTTATCTTATTTTTAAAACGTAATCGAGAGGTAGTCTCCTAAAGAGTCGAAATCCTTTGAGGAAGTTTTTTGATAATCGATTTTCATTAGTGGTGATTTTATGTACTTTGTGGCAGAACTAGGGGATGTGAAGTTTTGTCATGGCTCCTGCACCTTATACTATGCAAAAAATCGTTCTTCGCACCCCTCTTTCTATTTTGAACTGTCTGTAGTTGTTTTTAATCCGGTAAATAAACCCTTGTCCCTTACCCGACCTTTCCGCCCCACAGTTTTAGGAACCTCATTAGCTAAAGGTATTTTCTCCCTTTTCTTCCGATTCCCAGCCCGGAAAGCGAAGTTACTTAGTTTATTTAGCTAGAAGAACCCAATTAAATATAACAACTACAGAAGTTACCCGGGCGACGTTGACGGCTGAACGAGGCGGAGGGACTCGTGATGCGGTGGGAAGGCGGGTCTGATTTAATTAGAATGTAAATTACCTCTCTCTGTGTCGACGAGCTTATATGTGTATACAGGGCGGTTCGTTTAAGATTTTGGCCCAATTTCGTTCCTTGTTTTTCATCATGCGTAGTAAATAAAGATTTATATATTTGCGTGCAATTTATTTACATTAAATTTTTAAGATGCATACTATTAGCATAATATATACCTAGATACCTATTGATTTTAAAATATTTTTTTTAAATTCATATCGTTGAGAATTGATAGAAATCATTTTAACATAATATTATACTCTACTTCTAACATTTACATTTTAAACTGATGTCGTGGCTTACCTAATGATTTTTTTTCTTGACAAAGTTATTGGTACGATATAGTAAAACATTTATTTGACAGTATAATATATCTTCTATAGATGATTGGTTATTATATGTTACACATTTATTCATCAATAATTAAATATTAGTTTATTTCAACGAATCGTCCTGTACGTGTATGTATCTATATTGTTGTGTAAAGAGAACGAGAGTATTCTGGAAGCCGAAGTGACTTTTTATCTTTACAACTTTTAATTATGTCGGGTATTACTAGTAAAACTTTTAAATCGATCATCAGAGCTGGCCGATTAGTTTTAATTAAACGGCAAACGACCTGACCCTCCTCTTGTTTTAAATCGCTGAACGGGAGGAGGGTTATTGTCCCGAGGAAAGGGTTACTTTGGCGTTCCGTTGTTTTCCGGTTGAATACGGTACGGGACGAGGCGGAGACACAAGAGAAAACGAACCCAGCAGGATTAATTTACGAATTACTATTATCTACCCTCTTTTCTACTTGACAATTCAGTCTGTATATAAAATGGATACATGCCGAAGCTTGGAGTACCAATAGTTACTTTAATTTGAGTGGCATATGTATTTGAAAAATTAAATAAAACTATGCAAATAAATAAATAATAATAATAATGATAGATCAAAGTAAAATTCGCATTGTTTTAAATTTCATAATAGATTTATACTATAGAATTTAAAATGGTTGATTAATAATTTCACGTTTCAGTTATATTATTGTGGTGTGATTTTTTATAATTTATAACATAATATACAGCTGGTATATGCGTTATGGTTGTAAACTTGTAACTAAATTGTATAAAATTCGTTGTACTGAAAAAAATGCTACAAATATGAGGGTTGTTTTATCCGATAGTCACGCGGTAAGTAGGGACATACTCGAATGGCTTAAAAAAGTTATTTACATTTAATTAAAAACATTGTTGAGATTTCTGGTTTTTTATTTGAAAACTGAATAGAAAACTAGTAACTATCAATGAAAAATAATAATATTAGTTTAAGAGATCATTGCATTATTTGCCTACTCCGTTAAAATCCGACAATTCACTGAACAATAGCTTCTTTTGGCATCGATTGATCGACGATAATGTTATTTCAATCTACCCCCGATAACATGGTCTGGATTGCCGTGACACATGTGTACCATGTGGTGTTATTTTAGCTATAAAAATTCTTCAATACTTCTGCGCATATACATTCGACATGTGGTCTCTTTAGAGTTGCTATAAATTTCCATCTCTATCAAAACATCCGCAGTGTAAAAATCCCAAACGAGTAAACATTCCTGCAGGGGAAGGGAAAAAAATCCAATTTAAATGTCTGTGCAAATGTTATTTTTTATTTCGGGATTAAACTTTTATATTGTTTATTTTAATAATCGCATACACCGGGTTAACGAGGCATAATAATAATAGTTGTCGGCCGTATAAATAAAAAGAACCGGTGGAATTATCGTTGCAGCAGTATAAAGGCAATTGCACGAGGAGGTGGGCTAATTAAACACAGGAAATTAAAAACAAAAAAAATAGAAAGAAAGAAAAATAATTGCGATACGTAATTAGCATGCCCGTGTAACGTATAGTACTTGGCGTGCAAAAAATATATATATTGCATTCAGAGGGATAGGAGTGAGAGAGAGAGAAAAAAAACAATTATCGTAAATTAATTTTGACCTCGGACGGAAATGGTGAAATTTTACTAATGGATTTTTTTAGCCGCGCTTTTCACTTCGCCCCTCAACCGCTTTTTTTCCTTTTGAATGGCTATTAATTGCGAAGTGTTAAAAACGGAACGATTTTTATTATATAGGTATATATGTAACGTAAATGTGTGATTGTGTGTGCACTAAATACAATTTAAAGGACTGGAAGCTCGCAAGCCACCGGACTGAACTGTCAAATTTCACACTTTTTTGACCACAACCTTTGCAGCGGGATCTATAGTATAGAAGTGACAGTGGAAAATAAAATCTATATATTTTATATATATCTGCAACGTGCATTTCTATACAAATACGATTGTGCGGCGGGGTATGATGGGGAAAAGAGTTGCAAACGTCGGTAGAAGAAAGGATAAAAACCAAGACCATGTTTGACATTGTGCCATTTACTATAACGAGAAGCAACAACAACTGTATTTAATTTAAAACGAGGGGTAGTAAGGGGAAATATAATATATATAACGATCGGCGGAGGCGCTGTTTGGACGAACATAACGAGATGCCCAGAATGCACGAACATTGAAGCCAAACGACGGCTATACGGAAAATCGTACGATTATTTTTTCTCAAATCGAAAGAACAGTCGTAAATTGGCATATTTAGAAATCCCGAGTCAATGAACAAGAAATATAAAAGGTGATATTTCTCTAAAAAAATGCTCTTGCCAGGTTTGTAATTCATCTGGAAATCTCGCACATCTTTTGGATTTGTATAGTATACAATCGACACACGTATTGTTTGAAAATGAATAATATTATGTATTTTGTTAATCAATTCAAAACGATAATTTTATAAATTATAATTTTCATTAATAAACAAGAGTTATATTGGAAATCAGTTCTAGCTAGTAGCAGGGCTTTGCACCCGAATGATTTATTCGGGTTTCGGGTTTTAGGTGCTGCATGTATTCGGCGGGTTCAAACACCAGAATAAAAAAAATAAACAAACGTTTGGGTATTATTAAATAATAACTGTTATTATTCGGGTTAATATTGGTTATTACGGATGTTTGTAGTTTTGAAAAAACATAATTTTTTATAGTTATTTTTATTAGAAAGGTGTTTTTCTTAAATTTTTGATTGTTTAGCAAAATGTCATTAAAAATATGAAATAATTAACTAAAAAACCGATCTCACCTCATAAAATGTATACACAATTATATAGCATATGGAGATCTTAAATAAAAAAATATTCTGATTAATTCGGGTGCAAGGCCCTGCTCGTAAGTAGTAATATTTTTGTAATATTTTAAGTTCCATAATAAATGTGATCTGATAAACATAATTATATTAACAGATATGACCAAGATCAAAAAACAGTAGGGAATATTGTTACATATTATTATTGTCCTTAAATTCACCTTAAATGTAAGTAGGTATTACTCGAATATTACTGTATATTGTTAACATGTTATGTATTATATTCATATTTAATTTGATTATTAATATTTGTAACAACTTTCAAGAATATATATTTTTTAATTTCATCATTTTATTACCTACACAATCTGTATAAGGTTTACAATAAGTGCAAGTGAAGTGCGAAAGGGACTTATTGAAGGAGGCTAGGAGCCATCCGTTGATGGAATTTCGGGGGATAGTTGAATAATAGGTAGGTTTGCAAGGCTGGGCATTAACGAGTTAAAAATTAAAATTAAGTTAAAACGTTAAGTTAATTAACTCGTTACTTTTTTTTTCAAATTAACTTTTAACTTAATAAGTTACTTTTTTCAAGATTAACGTGTCAACTTAAAGTTAATTTTACTCCAAAAATATCTAAATTAAGTTAATTTTCGTCCGAAGAATAACGCAAATTTTTAATGTGTTTTTACTTTGATGTATCATTTTAAATTTACCCAGTAATTTTCTTGGACGTAAAGAAAAACTATCTAATAAACCATATAATATGACTGGATTTTTTTTGTTTGCAAATTAGCAAATTTTAACTTTACACTAAGTTAAGTTACTTTTTTTTCAAAGTTTGACGAAAAAAAATTCGAGTAACTTTTAACTTAACTTAACTTAATTATTTTAAAATAACTTAACTTAACAAGTTAAAAAAAATCGATCACTTGCCCAGCCTTGTAGGTTTGTAGATTTGAGTATAATTAAATATATTTTAACTAGAGCCATTAATTCCATAATATTATATTCTATCATTATTATGTTTTTTGCCGATAAAAATCTTTGTACAAACTATAGCAATATTTTAATTTTATTGACTATTCTAGTAAATTTTAATTATTATTTTACAGACAGTAGCATAATTTTTTTTATCACACTCTTGGCACGCTAATCTTGAGAGTCGGACCACAGCGTGCCATTCCATTCCAGCAAAAAAACACGATCGTCTAATTTAAGCAGCTTAATAATTGTATTCTCTGTTAATGTTTATATTATTAGTACTTAAGAGGATAACAGCGTACTATTTGTTTTCTCTTTCTGCCCTATACGTGCAACAAAGGAAAATTTGAGCTCAATAAATCCATTTTGTGTTGCCAGATTTTAAATTTGAGCGAATTGATCTCATAATAAGGTTAAAATTTAAGAATATTATCCACGGGGTGCCGCCATTGGGTGACTTCCCCCTTCCGCCAATCAAACCACATCAAATTTACCTATTGTATAACGTGTAAATACAGATAGTAAATATACATTTTTTTGTTCAATAAAAAAAAAAAATAATTTTATATATTATGTTATTGTTACGTTGGCTATTCAAGATATACATATTTTTTATGCTTATAAAGTTCATGTTCTTTACTTCATGTTTGATAATAAGTAAATTCACTAATATTTAATCCAACAACAAAAGTTTGGTTCGGATGAATGCAAATTTGCCATGTTGCGTGTGGGTCAGAGGGAGAAAGCGAGAGAGAGAAAACAAATAGTGCATTGACATCCTCTAACGTCAAAATCACGAATTATTTTGTTTACATAATATTGGTCTCTGCTCGTAATCGTTTTTTATTATATGCAATGATTTATCATTGAATTCAAATTTAATATCCATTAAATTGACCTACTTTATGAAGAGGTTCACTCGACACCCGCACTATACAGTGACTTACTCGGTTTTTTTTAAATTTAAATTTTTGTCGGTAGATGTATAATATGTATAGTTTTAATTTAGTACTTGCATATAAATGCATAAAAGATATTATGCGTGCTTGATAACATTTTTACGAATTTCCTTTGTACAAAATACAAATAATATAAAACGTTTTATATCTAATTTGAAGTTTATTAATTAGATTTTAAATAATATATGGAACTATTAAGATTTTATGTAAATTGTTGATTGTTGATTGTTCATTGACGCTGACTGACAAAATAGGTGAACAAAATATACAAGTGTAAAGTGAGAACCGCTATGGAAAAACGATTATTTATTACTAAGTAGAAAACGGTTACATTTGCTGAGTCTGATAACATATAGTATAGATAGTTGATTGTATGAATGCGAGCGGGCATACGTACATTCGTAAACGTATGTTTATGTGTGTGTGTCAAAATTACTTTTGCCATCCTCTACCGCGGCTGCCGTCATCGTTACAACAGAGCAACGTGTAATTGAATTTCGGGCGGCAGCCCGGCGGAATTAAACGCACATTCGACGGGTAATTGAGTTTTAATAAGTAAACAGCTCTCGTTCGGTGGTGTCTTTACGACCGGTTATGTGGCAAAACGGAAAATTGCTGTTTTATGCTAATGGTGTCGGAGATAAGACCCCGTCCGTCCTCTGCAGTATACGCACACACAACATAATATATATATATATATGTATATACAAAAAGGTACGTGGCGCGTTGATATACAATCGGTTTATATAGCGGATGGGTGGATGGATAAGATGGGGCAGGGTGGCTGGGTGGGGTGGGTGATATACTTCCGGAGAGTGGAAAGAGAATAATATTGTTTATGTATCGGTGTAGGATAAGGGATACCTAAGTGCCGTCACGTATCATGAAAAAAAATTACGAACGTGTCAATTAACACTATCTTGAAACCGAATACGCGCGAGAGAGGAGTAGAAAACAAATACAAACACTTAGTCGTTAATGTTTTCGTATAGTTCGTTCAATTATTTCCCGCTGTTATCGGATTCTCGTGTTGTTATATTATAGTATATTATATTTTTACCTAGGTATATTTTGTTTGTCTTTACCAAATAATAAAGCTTTTTTTTAATTTTAAAATTGTTTTCCCAAATAACCATTAGTGATAGAGGTTAAGGTCTCAGAAAACAATATAGATGCGTACATTATAGTCGCATGTTTTGAGAGCACCTACCTATATACACACTAGTACACAACCATAGGTAAATTACACAGTAATATACATAAATGGTTTTAATGTCGCATCGTAAAGTTATAATGTGTGATAATGTTAATGTTTAGGTATACACAATTGTTATAAGACAATTGCCGCTATATCAAATATCGTGTGGTGGATATTGAACTATTGTTAAAAAGTCGCGGTATTCCGATATCCATATTATAAATGTTATTATAACAACACTCGTGAAAATAATCTTTAATCGGTTTTAGTGCGAGGGAAAAATAAGAAACGAAAAATACTGAATGGAATAAGACGTTTGCCGAACTCAAGCTAATTTGGTGGACACGTACCGTCGCTCTTAGGTAGTCTAACGAGTGGGAGAAGACGGTGGTGGTATACAGGCAGTGGTGGCGGCTAGTAGAGGGTAATTGCTTTTGGTCCTGTCACACTTGTGGCTCATCCTCCTCCCCCCCTAACACACACAGCATATTTTGCTCGTCGACCAATCAACAATCCGATCGTCGGTTTTCTCATTTATCTCTCCCCCCCACGGGCAACGAACCCCACGTGGTCAGGTAATTTCCACTGCCACGTATCCTTTATTTATCGACAAATCCCTAGCAATTCTGTTATATACGACAAATGGAATCCGTCGTGTACTCAAACACGAGTCGGACCCGGGGTTGACCGGTATATTCAGCTATTGTGCACACCGTCGGAATTCAAGAGTCTGGACGATATTGTTCGGGAATCATCACTATACATTGGTGCTTTTGGTACACGAGCTTTCACCCCGTTTACCACGGCTTACTTAAAATTTCTCTCCGTTAATAGCGATATATATATTATATATACCTATATATCAGGCAGCGCGCAGTGTAGGTACATTATATTATATCATGACGTATAATGTATATGCATATAGCGATTTAATGGCAATTCGATATCCGTCGAGGTGAAAACAATTCGGTTTGACATCTAGATTGTATGTGTATTATAATATATATTATTATACCTTGATATATATACGAATGGGTCCAAAGTGGACGGACCATAATATATTTTAGGTTGCCGTCGAAATAAATTTGATTGACAGTAATTATATATGCCTCTTCAGTTCTCATACGGTGTTATTTATTTTATATTTTATAATATAAAATCAGTATTACACATAATAATTATGTTGTTTTTTAAATGACACTGCCCCCCTGCGCGCGTCACGTTTCTAGTAATTCTTGTATTTGCCTACTTTCTGTTTTAAAATAATTTGAAATTGTATGAAATTCAATTGTTTAAATTAGATATTATTAAAATAGTTAATCGGATTGGATGGGCGGTCATGAAATAAACCTCTGCTTAGGACACAGTGTTTCAAAAAATTACTAACCCGTTTTCAGCTGATATATATCATGACATTATCGTCTCTATAAACATGTATGAATATGATGATTATTTACAACTGCGGGGCAATGGTTTTAATAATATAAATATGTAATGTGCTGCTCTCGCGCGCGCGTCGTATAAGTCGCAACTAGATATTTTTTTAGCTAATCTGACGACGGCTATGCTTGGGAGGCTGTACTCTGAGCTGTAAGAGTGGCGAAGGGCTGGTCGGTGGGGTAATACCGCGATGACGAGGAGGAGAAGGAGGAAGAGGATATAGAAAAGATCATTAATTTCATTTGCTTTTAATTATTTTCCCTCCTTTTGTGTGTGATCCGCGCGAGCGGACCATGCGGGCGTTATTACTACACGACTGCCGGAGTGATAATTAAAAATATTTATAATTAAATTCGATTGGAATCCTTTTTTCCACCTCCCTGCACCACTTCCCGCAGTCTCTCTTTCGCTCTTTTTGTCCCTCGCCGCGTGCGTGATTCGTCTTTCTCTTCCGCACCGTTAAGCGTATTAATGGAGTTTGGTGGTATTGTCCGCGATCTTTCCCCGCCGTCGTCTCAGTTTCCACTGTCTCTTACTCACACTCTCTGCCTCTCACTCTGAACAATGTCAATCGGTTTTTAGTTTGGCCGAATTTAATCTAAATTGTCTATCGACCGGCGCGCGCAATGGTACGGGAGTGAATTACCCGAAGAAATTAGTAGGTTTTCGAGACTTGTCGGTTGTATTTGTATGAAAAATATAGATTTTCCTAGTGTTTGATCATTAATTATGAAATGTATCGCGATAAAAATGGTTAGTCACAACGTCATAGACGTGACCGCATCGGATCAAACACGCAGTACCCAACAGGATTACTTTTTAAATATGTAGGTTGGTACACGATTATCGTATTCTACGATTTATACGCAATAGTATGTAGGTAGGTAAATATAGATGTTACAGTATGCACTACACCTTAAAATTGTTTCAATTCCACAGGTTTGATAGTTAACATAAACAGCGTTTAGACTTAAAATTCAAAACTATACGTGTATTCTACATATAGGGTACGTATATTACAGTATATAGTATTAAATTAATATTAACATTTTAGGATAATTATTTAGAATAATTATTTTTTCTTTGTGGTATTTGCATCTTAAAAAAAATGTAATTATTAAAATTAAAATATACAACTACAAAGTATACAATTTAGCAAAATAATATGTCATCTTTTCAACATGTTCAGTATGTTAATGTTTGCGAAAAAGAATGTTTTACAAGTCCTTGTTCCTTAGTAAAGAAATTATATAAGTACCCACTACCTATATATGGTTTTGTTCACTTGTTGTTGTATTAAGTTAATGGAAAGATGCTAACGATGTAACTATTTGAAGACGGTTTCTTTGGCATCTAATGTAGTTCTCATTATATGTACACAATGCGCGTGGCGTTGTTGAGAACGTCAGCTCAAGTGAAAACGACAGAAAATCATATGTAATAATTATACGACTTGACGTGAAGTCCTATAGCTAAGAATAATATGTCACAATTTACAGAGACGTCATTTAACCAATTATTTTATTATACAGTAATAAACATTATTATGGAATGAATATACTTAAATTGTAAAATCAATCATTTTAATATCGTATTAATCTTGGATATTTATTACGTTATCCGTATCCTCGTATTACTTAATAAAAAGTAAAGTTAAATTTATTAAATTATATAAAGTGTTTGTATACTGACTATTTTCTATTATCGAACACTATAATGAGGTTTTTAATGAGGTCTAAATTATTTTATATTAGATATAAAAGTTTGTAAATAAATCATATTTTTACACAAACTTATTAATTATTACCTCAAACAATTTTAGTTATTTTGTTGTAATTCTAAATATATTAGCTGTAAAACTTGAAATATCATAACTTTTATTAATTTTCCAACATTTCCCACACACGGTGAAATTTTCAAAATAATTAGGCTCTCTGGTTTAATCGAGAGCCGGAGAAGGAACTGTTGCTCACATTACTTCTCCTACTCACATTACTTCTCATACAAAAACTTCTCCTGCTCACATTACTTCTCCTTCAAAATAATTAGGCTGTTCTTAATTTGATTTTTAAGATATTTATATAGGCATTTGAAATTATTTAATTTGTTAATTTTATTTTTCAGCTTATGTTTGTTTTATTTAGGCTTGACAGTTAAATAAATAATTCCTCATTTGTTGTTTTACAACATTTAAAAATATCGAAAATATATCATATAAACATAATATTTTTTTATAAGTAAGCGTTTGAAGTTAAAATGTTGTTAAATTCAGATAATTAAGCAATAAATAACAATTTAAGTTAAATAGTTGTAAATGAAAATAAAATTAACCTTAGAGACTTGCAACTACTTTCTAATACTTTGTAAACCTATTATTAATATTTTCTCTAAAAAATCAAATTTTCCAAATATTTAAATTAGTTCTAAGCTATACCTTTGACCTATAATTCACACATTCTACGATATTGTATATGCAATGATTATAGCAAAAATTAGTTTATCCTACAGAATTGATAAGATACTATAGGTAATAATAATGAGGATTGTGGAGGGACATTCGAAACCTAACATACAGCAGGGCGAGTTCCTAGATTTTTTTTTATTATTAATTGGAGTCCTTTTACGTTATCGTATTCAATAATGAATCGAAAGATACAAAATGGAATTTCGATGTTGTTTTTATATCCTTTTGATATTATATGTTATATTGAATATACGTTTTCACCCCTTGTCCGGAGGCCTCGAGAGTGTATATTATTACAAACTTTTTGGCGGTTATTGCGTCGCGGCATGGCGACCATGTAATGTAAAATTGGCAAAAGTAATTTCCTCGGTTCTCCCATAGTTTCCCTACCACCATGAACATATGAAAGGGCAGTGTGTGTGTGTGAGAAAGGGAGGTTGGGATAGTAAGAGAAATAGCAGGGTAAGAACGAGAGAAATGCATATAAAATATATAATAATAATAATAATAATAAAAAAGGAAAACCGTCTGGGCGTTTTGGTTTATGAACGGTTTATTCGCCGAATACAATATTAAAAAATATACCGAAAACGCAAGGCATATTGTTCGCAAACAGGGCTGTGCGCTGTACGGATATTGACGATATTAAAAAGTGCTGTATATATATATAGTTATGTCCAAGACTTCTTATTCTTTTCGTTCGTCCCATTTTTTTAATTTACCGTTTAAAACGCTTAGAACGTCTCTAGGGCGATATTACGCGACATTCCCCCATTTTCAATTATAACGTATCTCTGTCCCCTACCCTAAATAACTTTGTAGTTTTGTGTAAAATCGAGAGATTTATATTGTTTATTCGGCGGTACACTATACTATTGCGATCGAAACGGATTTCCCAAGACACTCGGATTCGAATTTATATAAGAATTCCGGTAAAGGCCCCGTGGGTCAATGGGCCGGTGTCGCATTTAAATAGAAGATTCTCTCCCCCCCCCGTTTACTTTCGATCGGTGACAATGCAGCTGTTCTCCCGAGGAATAGGAGTAAAAGGCAAACCAGAAATTGGCTTTTCAATTTGCGATCAGAACGTGCTTGCTGAATTGGGGGTATGCACACAGTACACTCTACTCGTATACCCGCATGTACACACACATAAAAGGTCCTATGTAAATGTAGAGCCCTGCGGGCGTCGTCAAAAATTGATAAAAAAAAAAAAAAACATTTTCCTCGGGATCCAATTTTCCGGAAATATGAGGAGCAGGGGTAGGAGGTATTATTGTTGTCCGGTCTCCAAAATAATTGTTTAACGTACTCCAAAATTGGATCGGACCGCCGGGGTAGTATTATATTATTTTTTGATATGTTATTATACCAGCACTGGCGGTGGGAGAAATGGGAAAAAAGTACCGGGGACCAGAGAAACAATTTCCAAAACGCAAATAGTAGTCACTTCATTATTCAGTATCGATATAAAATACTAAAAACCATTTAAAAAAACAACAATGGCGAACCGCCTTTCACCCTCTCATTCATCCCATTGTAGAGTTAGGAATTGGAAGAGACCGCGTGCTGCCGATTTAAAGGAAGTAAAAACGATAAGCGTCGGGTGCGAGAGTGGAGAGTAAACGAATGAAAAACAGGGTCTTATAGAGGGAAAATTTGATTTGAAATTTAAATAAGTTTGTTTGTCTTTATTTATATGCAGCATCATTGTTTTTAAATATATTGTAAATAAAAACATTAATAGCCATTGAGTGGAAACTTTTGACTCCGTAATTGATACGAATATCTCATTCGATAAAGTGAATACTGAAAACTCTTTTTAACGATTTATGAAGCTCGTCCTAATTATAATATCAGATATCTTATTTATAATGTACAACATGAGGTATACATATTTAGTTTTAAATAATTGTTTTAAATAGTAGGTAAACTATGAAGTAATAAATTTAGCGAAATTAAATTACAATTTAAGCAGAAACAATTATTATAGTTCAAAAATAAATTAAAATAATCTACTTAACATAATAAGTACCATATATAAATAGTACTAAACGCCATCATCAGTGAATCACTATTATTATTATTTATGATACAAATTATTTTAAGGACGTTAAGTATAATAATTAATAACGTATAGCTATATTACCTATATGTAACAACTGTAATGACATACTGTAACAGTATTATTTCGGGTCATCAGTCTTACAAAAACAATACTCCGTAGGAAATGCTTATGAATATTATTTGTAGTAAAATTAATTATTAGAATTTATATACTTATACCTAATTATCTAAGAGCTCAAATATTTTTGGTAAAAAAATAACTTTAAATTTAATTTATAATTTTTAAATAATGGCAAGAATAATAACGAGGAATGTCTATCGAAAGTGCAAATTATAAAACTCGCAAAACTACTTATTTGGTTGAAAATTGTGTTTTTAAAAGTTTCGTAGATATAGCCCAAAAGTATCTTATTGGATTTTATGTCCATTACTTTTGCAAGTTTTCCAGTTTTTGTGGGGATGTAGTTACGAAGACTTGAGAGAAAGGTTATAACCGAGTAATTCAAAACTACCTACATAAACTGGTTAAATTTAGTGACATTTGTTCAGTAGAGTAATAAAATAAAATCACAAAAATATAAAATATAATTTTAATAAAAATAAAAATAGTAATAAGAAACATGTTAAAAATCGATAATTTAATATTAAAACATCAGTTTGTGTTTTTTTTTTTAATGATTTTGTATTCTTCTTTTTTTTTATTAATTAACCCGCATTAACCTAGGTCATTGGGTGGTTTTTAACTGTGGGGGAGGGTACTGTTTTAAACACTTGTGTTTGTTAGTTTGGCAGAATTTTCTAGTGGGCACCCGTAGCTATTTACCCATTAACCATGTCTGAGTGGGGGGTGGCGGCCTCTCTCTCCAGACACCATGACTGTCCGAAGAGAAGAGCAGCCTGTGGCCGGGTTTCGAACCTGCGACGTGCGCGTCGCAACCGACGCCTTAGTCCACTCGGCCACTCCGTCCCTCTATATTTAATTTTAATGTAGGGATCATACAAAATACAATTTTATTAATTTGGATTTGAATGGTATACATAATATGCTATAGGTACAGAGTCTTATGATTATAATAATATTAAGTATATTAATTTATTATTAATAAAATTATTCTTAATATAGTTTTTATGTTTCATGATGAATTTATAAATTTATATTTAAACAATAAATTAAATAGTAGCTTGTGAACTGTGAAGTATTAAAAGTTATTAAATATTTCTTAATATGTCTGTGTGCATATCGATAATGAAATAATATGTGTCAAAAGACTTCAGTTTTGTAAATTATGTTTTGAATTTATGAAATTTAACTTAAAAGTTAAGGGCTTTACTTGAAGACAATTGTGTTGAGATATCTAAAGGTGTTCACTTTTAGAGTTCCACTTGTGGTCAAAAAGTAGATAAAGATTATAATATTGTGTGAAACGCGATGAATACGATCACTTTTGCACGCCGAGTGAAGTGCAATAAGTGAGATTATTGTCGACGAAGCAATAACCCTTAACGGATGACATCGATACGACAGGGGGAAGACCCTCTAGATACGAAAAGCACTTTCAAAATAATAATCGCTTCATTCGGGGATAATACTTTTGACCTTTTAGCTGAAGGGCGATCAGAAATAAGATCAACTAGGTATTTTTAGAGTGTACTAATTTAATTTACGAGTTACAACCCATTGATACTTAAACTAATAATTTATGCAAATTTTACACCATAGGTATTATATTGGTTATACATTTCATGGTAATAATTTAAAAGACATAATATTTGTTTGTTTATTTTAAATAGCCAATTCCATACATAAAAGCAAAACCCTGTAGGTTAGTTTTTTATTTTTAAATTCTAAGGTGGATGATAAATCAAAAATGTATTAATTGATGTACAATGTGTGATGAAATTTTTTAAAAAAAATTTTGTGTGAGCCTGTGATTACGTTCGGAGCAGTAAAAATGATTAAATCTTAATCATTTATGATGGTTTATGAACTATGGAACCAAATTGGATTCAATTCGTACATTTTTGGGCGGGAGGAGGAGGATCAAAAATAAAATTATATCTAATGTCCGGTACTTTTCAAAATAATCTAAATAATTTTCTATTTAAGTAATCATGTTGGTAGGTATATAATTTAGAATTTTCGAATTCTTAACAAAATATTATACTTCATTATCTAATGGTATCAGAATATGAAATAGAAAGTGGGCAAGTATTATTGCATACAAAAAACGATTCCGATCGGTCAGCTGTCAGCCTATATTATTAAGTATATTTTATTTATTATACCTATATTTAAATTGCTATTATAGTAAATATTTAAAATAATATTGATATAATATTAATCTAAATATTTTGAAAATGTCATTGCGCGCCTAGTAAAATATAATGATATACCTACGTAAAAGTGTCAATAGTAACCATAAAGCACAAATATTGTTGAATTAAAAAAAAAAAAATCTAGTTTGGTTAAACCCAAGCCGCAGTGATAAAAATTGATACTGTATAGCTGCGTACTATATAAAAAAAAAAAAAATTAACAGACGTTATGAAATCAGTGACAGATGCATAATATTATTATTTTTCCGTAAGAACACGAATTAGAGTGCGACATTTTAATTTTATACCTATTTTTAGATATAGGAAAATATAGTATAAATAAAACGGAGTAGGGTGTGAGACGATTTAGTGAAATTTTCATGTTGTACTAAAAACAATAACCACGGCGCGTGTGACAGCGTTTTGGTCAATTACCCGGTCGTACACACATTTCGGACAGCACAAGGTAAAAGGGTGATTTCCGGCTTCCGGAAAAGCTCGACAACGTCAAAACTATCCCTTCTGTGTGTGTATATAGGTATATATATATACACACACCCGACCAAGGTGGTGGTGGTGTAACGAGATGTTGATTTGAAGGATTGCTGTATAGCAGCAGTGTGCCCATCTCCCTCTCTCTCTCTCACTCTCCCTCTCCCACTACTTCCTCTCCCTCAACCCCTCTCCCTTGATATCTTTATATATACAGCATACACCATGTCTCTTTCCGTCCCCTTGCGGCTCTCTCGCTTTCTCTCCGTACGGATAGTTTTTATTAATAAAAATCTCACCCTACCGTCCGTCAACGGCCCACTTCAATTACGGCCCAGTGATTCTCATTCTACCGAGATTATCATTATTATTATTTTATAACACTTATCTTTAGTAATAATGTTATTATTATCAACTAAGGAAAAATATCGTCTAAAATAATTAAAGGGATTTTTTTTTGTAATTATATAATACAGATGTAGGTATAATATAATATTATTTTATTATAATATGAAGCTAAAGATATTAAAAATATTATTTTTATATTTTTCCATATTATATTATAATAGGTACATAATAATATGGTAATAATTAATTAAGCTTACATTGGCATATTTGTTATTACTTATTACCCGGTACCTACTAATAAATTTTATAAAATGTAGCCATGTAGATATAATAACATTATTTCTAATATAATTTTATTTAAACCTTTTGATTTAATTTTGATATCGGTATAATCACAAGATAATGTTAACGCGTTAATAAAATTGGTACAATTATAATGCTTTATTTAATATTTTATGTTATTTGTATCTTATATAATATGTACCATATAAATTAAGATGATTTTGTTAAGTAAATCTGTTAGTTTAAATGCATACTTTTATAATCTAATAATTTTTATTATTTGTTTTTTAATCTTATTGGACTTAATAAATTTAGTTTTCTCTGACGTTTTTTTTATACCGAAAGTTATTACACATATACATTTATAATAGGTGCACTTTGCTGACCACTGTGCCACCACTGTGGCGCGTAGGGTAGTTTGGAGGATTATTTTTTTTATTAAACCTACCCCTAGTAAAATTTTCCGCTCTTTCTCCGGAGTTTCCACTAGAAGGGATGGGTTGGACGTTATCTAATAAAAATATCGGTTGCACCCTTAGAGCCGTTTTCAATTTCGCAGGCGCTCGCCGTCTCGTGGTGAGCTAATGACTTTCGCCTCAATATACACCACGCCCACTGTTCTTTTTTTAATTTAAATCTCTTCAGTCCTCCCTGTTTTGCAAAGAGAGCCAAGTGATGGGAAACAATCAAGGGGACGCAAACACTGTCAAAATCAGTTAATGGAATAAGTTATTTAATTTATGTCCGGGGATGAATGCGGAAAGTTTTGTACACCACTATACTTCGTAGTTATGATTAATCGGAAAAAGAAGCGTATAAAAAACATTAATGATATTTACCAAACCTATGAATAGTCAAATAGAGAGCCTATTTATCTATGACAGAAATTGAACTATAACTGTGGTATAGTGATCACTATATACGTATCTCGAGATACGTTTTTGTTTAGATAAAAAAAATGTCCAAGAATTTAATAAGTTTGTTTGGTTTGTGTGTTAGCACTTACGACAATGACAGGTGAACTAAAATAAAATATTGCCCTGCAATATTGGAATACCCATTGCTGCTACCCTTCTCCCATTCCTTTGTAAGGTCCTAGGGATGATACGAAACGAGAAAAAAGCAATATAAACTACCCTCCGACCACCACCCGGGTCAGGGGTCGTCAACATTTGATATTAGAAAATTTAATTTCTTCGTGACGTCATCGGTTATGTTCCCTGCAGTTCTCACCATGATATTAAGAACATAATATAATATAAACATAAAATAAATATATTATAAAACATTTTTGTTGAAAATTAAATAGATTTTTTTTATGACTGTCTATAAAGAAATTGCATTTTTATATTTCTTTTAAACCAAATTGTATAGTAAATACCTATACTGATCAGTGGTTGACGGTCGTTGATAAGTTATTATATTAATATCACATTATGTTAGTGTCGTTATAATATCAGTTTTCCGACTGAGGTCGACATTATCTGGAAAAAGTTGAGTTTCTTACAAAAAGTCTGCATTATATCAAAGATAAAATTATTTGATTATTTATTTCCATCCGAGTAATTCAAAATTGCCCAGTGCTGACTGCATTTGGGTAATAACAAAATTGATAGTTATAGTCAGTTGTCATTTTATGAATATCTCATCATTTTCGTAGACAGCATGCTGTATGTTATGTGGACCTTTTGCCTATAATAAAATATAGAACCCATATTTTATCAAAAATGTTTTTATCTTTAATTAATATTAATATATAAAATAAATCTCAGCTACATTTAATATAGCTACATTTATTATTCATAGTTATATATAAGTATATGTCTTTAAAATATGCATTATATAAAATATATTAAATACAATTAAACTAGATAGGCACAAATCCCGATATCCGTTACCATTTAAACATTAATGATAAGCTAAAAATTAAATTTATCGAACAAAATGCAAACTATTTTTTATTATATTTATTGATTCCGGGTCATCATATCTAAAATTGAAATACAAAACCCTGTCGATATTTCACTCTAGACTATAGTGCAACGGTTATACATTATTAGTTAGGTAATAGTTATGATATTATAGTTAGTATATCTGCAGTGTATGACATATTATTTAGTTACCTATAGACATTGTAACATTGAGAAAACAGATTTTACTTTATTAAAATATTTTCTAAACTAATTTGTAATTACTTTCTTCGAGACATTATTTTAATATTACATTGGCACCTATTTGAGTTACTATTTGAGTTATGATATGTGATAAATATGAATACATGTTCTTTAACAGGAAATACATTTTAAAAATTCTTATCCTATTTTTATCACCGTTGGATTTTTTTTTGTACTAAAGAAAATATAATATATTACCTATACTGGTATTAGCTGGATTGTGAATAATAGCCAATAGGATAATATTAAATTATGAATTCCTTACATCTCCTTTCCGACGGCTATAAGTGTATAATTTCTGGAATTTGTTACTATCGACTTTACCTAAAACTGAGGATTACTGCCCGTAACATAAAAAATAATAAAAATTATATCCAATCTGTATAAATCTATCATTGTTGTAGCAATCAAAAGAGATTGGAATCGAACATCGATGACAGGAAACAATATTGAACGGTACAGGAGTAGATCTAATGAAAAAAATGTTCACTCCGATAATTTTTCCATTAAACGTGTATATATATAGTCATCTTATAATAATTTTTAACGTCGGCTACGAAAACACACGGTGGAAATGAAGACCGTGGTGGAGGGTGCAGGGTAATAACTAAACTCATTTCACCTCTTCTCCTGCATGCGCTCTGTTCCAAGCCTTATATATATATATATATCGCCGTGTGTATGATGAGAAATAGATTACTACTGCGGTGGTGAGGGTGTGTGTTTTTTCTCTTGTCAATTACGGACCGGAAAATAACGAATGGTCACTAAAGATAAGGTTTCTGCAATAATAATAAAAATAAAAAACCCGGCAAAATCGAAAATTCTTTTCTTCATTTTTCTCTATTCTCTAAGCCAATACTTGTAATTAGATCCGTTCGAGAGATACAAATTTATTACAGGATTTGACTTTTCAATTTATTGTATTACATTTTTCTGCGTATAGGTACCAGCTATATACCTGCTACATATTATGTGTGTCGACTCGTATATACCTAATATATTATTTCATTTTCTAATACAAATAGACAATTTTTTTTAAGTCACAATGGAAAGTCATTAAAAACTGCATTTGTCATAAACCAGAAAAAACGTAGGGATTTCGTGTCATCCCAAGGAGAGCACGCTGTCTGCTTTCTTCGGGGTCGGTAGGTTTTTCTTGAACACTGTATGACGACGAGTAAAGATTGCGGTTGCACGCAAACAAGAGATTCGTTAGGACTGAAGCTGCAGACAAAAACGCAGACCACTCCAATTACGTGTCTACTAGGCCCGTGTGCATTCAATGAGCGCATGCAAATGTCGACGATGTCCTGGGTCGACCCGCGCGCATCCTTCCGTCCTCGGTGCAATTACTGTGGACTCGGACGCGATTTTATTACACAAAAGATAAATTCGATGATCCCCCCACCCCAATACCACTCCACTGCCCCTTTTGTAAAAACAACCCTTTACGGTTTTTTTTTATTTTATTTTTCGTTATTATATTTTTTTCTTTTCTTTTACGGCCACTGGCTTTATTATTCAAATCGGCCATCGCGATCTCTTTCTATCTCATTATAGACGTACGCACACCACACGTATTTCGAATATTCCCCCGTACGAAAATTCAGTATTTTATAATCATAAAAAAAGAAGATTTAACGTACGCGTTCGGGTGAAAACGTAAGGGGAGCCGGGGTAATATAACGCCTCGGGTCGTGTGAATTAAATTGTGACGACACGATGAAAAAGGGTGTAATATTTTTGGCAACAGACGTTCGGTTGTTAGACATAATTCAACGAACAGGATCATTTTCGAGTTGTTCTAGACGTATGTTATATATTGTTAATAACAATAATATTGTGTACACCAATATGTATAGTACCTTATTTTGTTGCAAGTCATCAATTCGACAAAATAAAGAACGCAGTTTTGGTTAATTATTTATTATTAGTTATTACCTATAATTTTGAATTATTAAAAGAGTGCACTGTCGGTTTATAAAAATATAAAAATATATTCAAATCTCATTACATAAATTTAGTCGTTGAAAATTTTTCAATCTTAAAATTATGTTTTTACATAATAGATACCTACTAAATCTTGAGGTAATTTTATAATTGTACGCCTTGCACGCAATATCCTGGATTTTTAGTAAACTTCGGTTAAAATGTAACAAATGAATTTCGGTTGCGTGTATAGTTTATGTTTTGCTATAAATTACGACCCTTTTTATGTGTAGTTGTTTTATAATTGGCCTAAATGGCAATTTCATGGACCTACCTTCTATTGTACCACA
Source organism: Acyrthosiphon pisum (assembly GCF_005508785.2). NCBI lineage: Eukaryota > Metazoa > Arthropoda > Insecta > Hemiptera > Aphididae > Acyrthosiphon > Acyrthosiphon pisum. The sequence continues at coordinate 55,906,722 of NC_042495.1, forward strand.
CTAACACATCACGTATTCATGTTAAAACGTATAAAAAATATATTGTTTGGTCAGTACATTTTGGAGTTATTTTACTATGTAAATTTTTTTATTCGTATTACTGGTTATTTATTGTAATTATTAATAACCTATATAGTGTGTAACAGTTCCACTTCATGGTTATTATCCTAAGGCGGATGCAAAAACGATTATGAAATAATTTCAATTGCGTTTTAATTTAACTTTATACTCCGAATATCAGGTAAATGAAAATGTTTTATTTTTATTTTTTTAAATATTTTTATTTTGTAACATAATTATTATGAAAGAAATGTCTAGTTTGTTTACTTTACAAGTCTTAAGTACCTACACGGCTACGCTTAAAATATACTTTTGTTATTGACTTAATTAATTATAATAAATTATTTTATGAGCTAAAAGAATCAAATGTAATTTAAAATATTATATTATATGAAAGATTAAGGAATAATATTTATATTGATAGGTATATATATTTAATGTTATTAAAACTACATTGAAGTTTTACAACTTAAACTAATGAAAAAGTTATCGTTAATTATTTTTAATTAGATTTTAAATGATTAATTGATTTTCAAGTTTAATTAAAACATGTAACAAATTATAACTAATTACATCTCCAGATAAGAAAAAAAATGGTCTACACAAATAGTCTATAACTAATTTACAAGTTAAAATGTTTATTTAGGTATTCATATTTCATAATATGGTACCTTTGTATTTAAATAAATGTTTATTATTTAAATGCACGTTTTTCAATATTTTAATTACTATTTCGAATTATGCTTTATTTTGACCTAAACAATTATTTTAAAAAAACTAAATACCTAGTATAATATTATGTAATCCTATTATTTAATTCTTTTTATTTGCGTAATATACTATTATTATTATTATTATTCGTATGAAATATTCATAGGTATTAGATTGGAAAGGATTAAAACTTCTAATTTTTGGATCTTATAATATGACTAATATGACTTATATTAATATATTATCTTGTCATGGATACTTTAGGAGTCAAACACTCAACTTGAAAGTGCATTTTTTCATATCTTAGCGTCCCAAAAATATATTTTTAAATTAAAATTGTAGGCTATAACTTATCTATTTTTTATTTTGAAAATTAATATTTTGAATGGATATTTATAATTTATTTAAATTTTAACTAAATAATTTATTCATAAACTATAAACATATACGCACAACGTTATATAATATATACTATATATGCACTAGCACAACAATGAGTATATTATAATATATTCGGCGAAACTATTCATCCAAACGAACTAGTTATTATCTTCGTCTTATAATTCTTCTTAATAATGAGTGTACAAAACATGAATATTTAAGTTCTGAAATTCTTGTGAAAATAACATTATTATTCTTTTCGACATTCATGTCAATGAATGCAGCTGTGGTACTAGTTTAAATTTATTTATGCATGGTCATTTGTTTTTTTTTTAATACGCACATTTTATGGTTATTAAATACTATGCAAATATTGAATTAAATTAATTAGTTTTAATGCATGTTAAGTGGTAAAAAAATTATTCATTTGGAGAAAAAATATAAGTGTTTATTTTTTTGGTTCGAGTCCACAATATACGTGAGGTAGTAATCGTTGGCACACGCCGAACATTGCACCATTCGTGTGTTAAAAGCTTTTATTCGGGCGCGGGAGCAGGGAACCTATTCGAGAACGAAATGATCAGTTGGGCGGATCGGGGAAAGAGGGGAATTAAAACACTTTCTGTAATTGACATTGCTTGTACATCATTAGAAGTCGGACACACCATTAGTGTACATATACATATTTGACCGACCACTCGAAATGCACCAGCCTCTCTTCATATATGAACACAGCCCTTGTTAGGCCGGAACAATCAAATAAATGAATTTAGTGGGGACACGACTCGTTTTTACTGTATACATAATATATTATATAAGAAATCTTGTTTTATTTTAAAGCTATAAAGTACGAGTAACTAAAGTGTTAGAGCTGAGAGAGAGAAATAAGAGAGTCATAAGTTTTTCGAGTGGCCAAACGCCGAACAAATAATAACATGATCGTTTTTGTCGTATTGAAGAAATTAACACTGTACAAATATTATTATGTCATCTTTATTTTGTATGAATGTATGATACGGAGTTTTCGAGTTTAATTAAAACACAAAATATTATTGTGTATAACTGAGAAAACATAAAATATTAATGTTCGTCAAAAATGCAATGCTTTCGGTCGTCAGATATTCCGCAGCCGTGATAGAATAAATTCCAGTTTTGTGTTTTGGCGTCTGAACGGTTTACAAACAGACTTATGTTTCCGTGTGGGCTTTATATTAAAAGAAATAGGTCTTTTTAATGTTCCTAGTAAGCGTTGGTCCCTCTATTGGTACCAATAAAAGCCGACACGTTCTCTCTTTGACGTTTTTTGCCTCTCCCTCCCCATAACGTGCCGCTCGCATCCAAATCCAATATAACCCTTTGTTATATTATGCACTGCACTGCTGTATATTTGGATATTTGCTCAGAAGATCAAGACCAACTACCGAGAAACCGTAATATGATAAGACTTACATATGAAAACTGCGGAATATTAAACAAATAAGGTCTTTTGTGGTGTGTGTGTGTGTGTGTGTGAAGAGTAAATTACATATTAACGCTGTGTACATATTTTTTACTTCCACGGAAAACATCAGCTCTAATGACGTTTCTATAATATCATTCCGCGGGTAGGTGCTTACTATATACATATTGCATATAAACGGTTTTCATCGAAAGAGGTCTTAAGACAAACGAAATGTTTATAGATACGTTATATGTTCGACAGGGAAAAATTCGAGGACCTACCTGTTGCCTGCAGCGTTCGAGGAAGGCAAGAAAGTATATTTATAAACCCTTAAACAGATTTTTACGCGTGTTTGCTGTATAGGTTTATTTTCTGCGTATACAGTTGAATTTAAAAGTTTTAAGCTGGAATGATTTTAAACATTAGTGCAGTTAGGACCGTTACAAATACAAATAAATACAATTTCACAGCTGTTTACCAAACATTTTCAATTCAACAGTCAATATGAAACGCAAATATTTACATAACGAACCTGTTTCTTTCAAGCGGTTACTTCTATAGTTCTATGACGGTTATATTAAAGGCACATTTTGTAATATTTTTTCTAGAAACAGTAATAGGTGTAACCCATTCAAATTAATTTTCCAGTTATATTTTTTATTTATTTAAAAAGTAGACAATTACATATTTTTTAACCTTTTAATGGAATATTTTATTAGGATTTAACGGCTCATAGACTTTTTTAGTTCTTATAATTCGGCTGTTATTGTTAATTTTTTTCTCAAATGAGAATGTTTGGATCATTTTAAAAGTGATTATTATTAAAGATAAATGTATTTATCCTTCGTTATGAGAATATTTAATATTTAAAAATGTTAAGAATAAAGGCTTTCCATTGTGACGTTTATCGTAAAATAATCATTACAAGGAAAACTATTTAAAAAGAAAAATTATCTACATGTATGATAATTGATAATTATTCTAAAGAAAACACACGTGTCTCTATAATTGCTCTCACATATCGTTAATAATGCTCACATTATAAACCACGAGAACAAAACGATATTGTAGTAATGAACGGAATCGAGTGTTAGGAAAATAATGTTATGTAGAATAATAAAATATAATAATAACGAACAAATTACATCCAAAGTGTCTCGAACACGTATTCTTAATGACGTAGATGATTTCGATTTGCTTATAAGACCGACCGACTTATCCATTATTCTTGTACGGGAGGGATTAGTAATCTCCACCGCATAATAATAATATAATTTTATATTATACATGTATATTGTATATAATACGATAACCCATTTCGAAGTCGTCGTATTGTGAACTCGCACACTCACACACCTGTTCTCAATACTACTTAAAACTTATCCTAAATTCAAATACGTTTTTCAACGTTAAAAAAACTAATGTTTTATTTTTTAATGTTTGACGGGTATATAGACAGTGTATAATGTGAATAATGTATAATATAATGTATAAGTATATATATGTCTACATGTTAATATATTATTATGTAGGTAGGTACGCGTATGGGAGTTATTTTAAAATTAAGCGTACGCATCCGGACGATATGAAACGATTAAATAATTTAATCGTCATTCAGTTTTCCAACATACCTGTATATAAACACATTCTATATACCGCAATCGTTGTCTGCCGGTAAGTAATCGGTGGCGGCGGCGGTCAAGTTGTCGGATAAGAGACGACGTTCGGCGGCGGCGGGCGTACAACACTCTCATAATATACGTATATTATAATATATTACCGTCATCAGCTGCAGGTGTCTTATTTGCCACCTCGATCTGACGAGTCGTTTCGAAAACTGGTAATTCAGTTGATTTTAAAGTAAAAAAAAAATCAACTTTTTTCGTCTTTGTATATAATATACGTTATTTATAATATTGTAATATACGTCTGATAGCGGCGGTATTCAAAACGAGTATTTTACCAGCCCATAAGTGTCCTTATAATAATAAATTAATAAAATGTAATATCTGTAGTGTTATAAAAACCAAACTGCATTGTTCACAAAATGTTCGCTGGTGTTTTTGCAGTTTGAAAAATTGCGATTAGCTAATGAGGTTGCATTCGCTTGTCTAGACCTCCGCATGCTGCGAACGCCTTTATTCGCCGTATAGCATGATATATTTGTACGAATTAAAACGCGTCGTCGTTATTAAAATTAGAAACCGTTTTCGAGAGAACAAAGACGTGGCTTTTCGCGTTGTTATAATAATAACGCACCGCCACTGCCACCGCCTTATACTCTTCTCCGAGTCGTGGAAGTCGGGACGGGTAGTGTATACAATATATATAGATAGGTGCGTATGGCGGCGAAGAAGGCGGTTTGTTAGTTAGCGAGTTAAGTTCGTCTGCTCGACGCGCGCGCGTGTATGTACATTTATATATATAATACATAACATCCCTCCACCCCTAACCCTACCACTCCAGCCCCTGCCACCCCACCACCCGTCAGACACGGGTCGACAATATAATGAGGTTCGCCCCGGTTAAATTAGAACTCGGCCGGCGACGACGACGATGACGACGACTACGGTGTTAGCGACGAGGGCTTTTTAATGAGTATGAACCAATTAGATGCAGTAATAGAACAACGCGCCCAACAAAGACCCCGCTCCTCATTCCCCACCATTTTCGGGCGACACGCAATCTACGCTTATAATATGTATATAAAGTCGGTGGGAGTGTTATATATATAATGACAAAAATGTGTGTGTGCATGTCGAAACTTACCCCTATAGCTTACATGGACCATGCCTGAAAATTTGGTTCTCGATTTCGATTCGAAAATTAACAATAACTTTGTTATTAACGAGTATATGTAATTAAATTGTCGTACGCGGCTTTACAGAAGTGTACGTGTATCATCGTAAATCGTAATCACACGAGAAATAATATTGCCATGGGTCTGCTGCCACACTGGTATAAATTAACCTAATATTAAACTATAATACCCGTAACACGATGTATAAATAATAATATACAGTAATACATAGATCATATAAACGTGCCAATTGCGAAATCGGGACATTTAATTTAAAAAAGACTTCATGAAAGTAGATCATCTGGGTGAACATAATAATGCCATGTTTTACTTAGACTAAAGGTTTTGTGACCTTGTCATAAAAATAATAAGTAACATGCATGGCACTCGAAATGGTCAAATCCCCATAGTCTGTTCTTAATTATATTATATTTAAACAAATGATTACCTACCGAACATTTCTTACCTAGGTACATTATACAATAACAAATCGTAACAAAAATTAAGATATTTAAGATTAGAATTTATATTGTTTGTTATAGTTATTATTTTATATTACCTATATTATGAAGGTATACTGTCTGCCTAATTTTGTTATGTTGTAAACGTACATATAGTTATATTGTGCGTTTATATTATTACTGCCGATTTAATTAGGTTCCATTTAATTGTTTTCACAATTACACGATAGTTACTTGTTTACACTATATACACTGTCCTTGGATTCCCGTTGTAACACATAATATACGCCGAGTCAAGTTAAACAATACAGTTTATGGCAATATTAAAATATTTATCTGCTTCACAATTATTGCCACATGAAAAATGATTATTCCTTTTTCGACAATTATTATCATTAATATAATTACCCAATAATATTCAGTTTTAATGAATTCGTTTGAAATGTTTTTTGTTTTTTATCACTTGTGTATTGTCATATTCGCGGATAACTGTCCCTATCTCATTGTTTCGCCGACAAATTGGAAAATATATTCATCGTTCACTTTTTAATTAATTTTTTATTGTCAATTCGTAAAAACATAAACACATAAATTGTTGTTTTATTATTTAATTTCAATTCGTTTCGCGTATTCTGTCATTTATTAAATGCTCAAGAGTATAGAACTATGACGATTGACACTGCACGCAGATAGGGATAAAAGAAATTTAGTTTAACAATGACTGACTCACTAGTCGACAAGTGGACTAGCAAACATAATACATTTTATTAAACTGTCAAAATTAGTGTTAAATAGAAATAATTTTATTTATTGTTTCAACAGTTGTAGTCATTTTTAAAATTTTGATTGAAACTCGATGTGCACAGAGAGATGTTTTCTTAGTATTTTTATTATTTTTTCCTTTATTAATTATCTAGAACGTTTAGGTTAATTCTTGGAAGGGGACTTGGTAAGACTAAAAAATCTATAAAGCAAAAAGCCACTATTTACCCCTCAGTTAAATATCTGAGGGAGCAGTTGCCCCCCCCCCCCCCACTAGATTACGCCTATACGTTTACGTAGGTTACCTATATTGGGTATTTTGAAATAAATTTCAATGATTTAATCTGAAGTATTGAGACATGGGACTTGACACAACACATTCGTAAATCGATATATAATAGTATAGTAAATATAGCTGTGTACAATGTACATTATTATAACACATATTAAATATTATACATCTTACTTTATGTTATTAAAACTAAATACACGAGGAAAATAGACTATACCTATTGCTACCTATCTACGTAAATAGGTAGGAACTATATTATAATGTATAGTTAACTGCTAGCCTTATATACTGGTTCACCATTAAATAATCAAACAAATACGTTTATTGTTGCTGTAACAATGCCAAATATTTCGGTTAACAGTTCTTTGAACAAAAAATAATTATAGAAAACGTCCAATTGTACATTTTTGGTAAACAAATTAATACCAAGTAATAAAAATTTATTCGGGGGACGGAGTGGCCGAGCGGACTAACCGTCACCGGTTCGAACTCTCCACGGGCGGCATTTTTCTTTGGGCAGTCGCCGTGTCCGGAGAGAGAGGCCGCCTCCCCCACCTTGGCATGCCCGCTTAAAAAATTCTGCCAAATATACAATTGTATACAGCTACAGTATAATAAATTATTTAGTATTATATCGGGTTTTTTTTTTTTACCGTGGTTAGTCGATAACTGTTGGTATTGTTGGTCATATTATTACAATATTCTTATTCTTCATCATAACAGCTAGTTTTTCACTTTTTCAGCATAATCTACCCGGCATCACATGGTCTCTTTTCACGTATCACTGTATAGTTCCAATACGCAATTAATTTGGTTAACAAATAATATGTATACTGTAAAAATTCCGAAAATGTTCGGCCTTCGGCTCTTAGTGTGTTGTTTCGTGAATATCTCCCCATCGAATTTTTGAAGGAGCATTTTAAACTGTTAAACGTTATAATAGTTAATATAAATTAAAACTCAACTGTTCAACTTTTAGTCATACTATAAGTTTACTGATTCATAGCCAACAATTAACTGTTTAATTGAAAGTTGATCGGGAGGTACATAGGACGGAGGGTTAATACCCCCAGTACCTATATATACTACGTATAGTTTTACTATTGTCGAAATAACCTTAAAAAAAACTAAAAAGAAAATTATTTTATATAGTGTGATGTACCGTACAAGTACCTTTATACAAGTCATACCGTCACTATAACCATGATATTATTATTACAGCTTCACCGAATCGTTGGCGGCGTATAACAGGATTGTTTACGGGTGCTCGCGCGTCCCTAGGGGACATCGAGGCGCGTCGCTCGCTCGGCTAGTTATTGATGAGAAGTAGTTGAAGAAGTATAAACGATACAATAATATATATATATAGATAGCTTTCGCTGTGGACAGGGGTCGGAGAAAAGAATATACCTGGAGCGTTCCTCCAATTAGCGTAGACGCCACGAATACACCTATATGGCCATATATGTAATACGCATGTATACCTATCGAAGACGGTTGGATAACGCTGAAACTTGTAAATATTGTAGGCAGTAGTTGTGGCTGCGAGCGTAACCGCATTACCACGTATGTGGTATAACTGGTATAAGCCAAGTCGCGCGTTGTCGTCGTCATCGGTTGGGTGACCAAACGAAGACCCGGAATAACATGTGTTTGAGGTATATATTATGAGGGCCTCGAGGCCTTCCCGTGACTTAAAACCGCTTGAATTTTATAATTATAGTTTATAAATGCTCATCCGTGACTCTGCAGACAAATACGCGGTCTCTAAAAACAAATATCAAATTTAGAAAATGTTTAGTATATATACTGTTGTATATATGCAACAAAGCTCACAGAGACTTAACAAACACCACACCACTCCTATGAGTTATTTTTAAAAAATCTGTCACCCACTCCTTGGTTGAGATCTGTATCCACCGCCAATCGCCATTAACCAAACGGTACACGGCCCTATAAAACTATATATACGCCATATACTCGTTTCCACGATAACACACCGATTTGATTATACTTTTGAACGAGTCAAATATAATTGGATGTATAAATAATTTTCGTATACATTATTGTGAATACTTACCAATTATAATCGGCGTGCACATAAAACGTCGAGTGCGATGAAATATGATTGGCAATTAATCGTAAAGGTTTTTAAAATAAGATAAAATCGGGACGGCTGCAGTGCATTCGTCACAAAACTTTGGAAGTGTTCCCCATACGATATTAATTGGCTCGTTTCGTGGGCTCTGCATTGCATATCGGTGGAGTGCGATATGACTCGTACCTATATAATAATGTAATGTATATGTAGCTGCACACAACTATACACGTGTGTTGTAGTGCTGCACGATTGCGAACGATAGTCGCCGTGTGAACGCCGTCTTTCAATCATCATTTCACATATTTTGTACGATTGCCGTGCGTTATTATTATTATTATTATTATTATTATTATGTAGTTCCGTACTATGCAGCTTGTTAGGAGGGCACGCTACAGCTCTCCGGTGCCAACCGCTCGGAGGCGTTGCACGTTATAAAGCGGGCGCGCGTCTAATTAGTGTCTCGTGTCGCCGCCGCCGACACTCGAAACATTATTATAATAATAATGACGGCGACGACGGTGATACTATACTACTCTGTATGCTGACGAATCGAACATCTGGTATTAATTATTATTATTTACCTCGGCGCGGGAACGAGAGCCGCATATACACTGTTTTTCCTATCCGCCTCCTCTTGGATTTATGTAAAATTTTTATTTTTTTTAATTGGCCCTTTATAAGTTCGACGCAGTGTTTTTACGGTCGCTGTGGAAGCGTTGTCGTGCCGCTCGTAATTACAAGTCCACCGTGTGGTTCTCTCTGAGAGTTACGGGCGTTTTCGCTGACGGAAACGCAGTTAAATAATATTATATTAAAAGGTTTTCATGAAAAGACATTTTATTTACACAACATAAATATTGTTGTCTTAATAACGTACTAGCGCCGAAGTCTCCGTGCATCACAAACGAGATGTGCCCCCAGGAATTAACAGAGTACGAATATCGTAAAACTCGCAGAGATTGTCTGCAGCGAATTTTCCGAGGCGCGTGCGAGCGAGAAGGAGAGAGAGAGAGAGAAGAGAGCATTTTGTATTCTCGTTAGCGCGGCCCAATTAGCGGCACAACCCCACGTCAGACCATAAGGCGCCGTTTGCTCGTCGCCGCTATACCGCCGCCACCACAACCGTACCCTTAACGAGCTCGGCACCCTCCTTCCATCACATGAAAACCCTCCCCTACATTACCAACCCCGATCGACCAACGTCGGCGTTTGTGGTTTTTTCACCGTTTTTATATTTATTTTTCTATTTTTTTTCTATCTTTTTTTCGCAAGCTGAGCTGATGATGTATGGCCACGTCGGGCTCCTCATCGGCATCACGTAGTATTATTGTTTTTGTAAATTATGTAGTTATAATATGAGTTTGGTGTGCGCGAGAATTTTTCTAAATATTTGGTAGGTACTCTATTATTAGGTATTATTATTTAGGTATATTATGTATAACTATTTATAAGTTCCTACCTATATATATGTACTAAGTAGGTACTTACTTGGATCGCAATTAAATTATCTTTTATGCTCATAGAAAAAATTTTTTAATATAACATATTATGCATACTCGTATTATCATATTGGAACTGTTAACTTTATACCTACTTTATGATATAAATTATAATATTACGTATTATAACAACGAGATCACTTCGATTTCTTATAGAGCTCATATAATATTATGTGAACAATGGCACACATCTTCTATATATTGTATATATCGATGGAAGTTACATTAATGGCTTTGCCATTACTGGTGTTCAGGGTCTCTTTATCTGTCCACCGTGTATTTTTTTTTCTTCCAGAGAAAGACTCTCCGCTACCTCTATATATACAATAAAATATGTATAGGTGCTTGCCAACAGAATCTATCGCCGTCCATTAACACTCAACACAAACACGCGGTACCAAATATTTACTCTGTAGATGCTCGTCTGTCTAGATAATTTTGTGTCCCTTTTCTGCAGTATTTATTTTTCACCCTCATCCCCTGAACAAAACGGTACAGCGGATTCGTCTTATGTGTATGATGACCCTATATACGAAACATAATAATATAATATAAAATAAATCACTATTATTATTATTATTATATATACGATCAGTTTATTGTGTAACTTTTATGTTTCGTCTCAGTCACTGTCGAAGATATAGACTGATTTTTTCAAACGTAAAGTGTATACAACATAAAAATTTTCACTGAGAATTTTAAACTATATTTTTTTAAGTTGCTCGGGTATCATTCTCTGATTCCCCCTATAGTTACCCCACATTATAATATAATAATATAGAAATACACACTCGTCGGAATGCGAACCAAATTTCCTCGCGCGATTACAATAATAAGGGAGGATATTATAACGTGCGTGGAACACGGTATAACAGTATAATATATAACCGGAAGAAAAAACCCGGTCGTGTCGTATGTGAAGGTGTCGGACTTTGTATAAATAATAGAGGCCGAGCGGCGTTATTGTAAGATCGTTGTAGACAATATTATTCGTTTTGCGAGCGGCGAAAATAACGTTTAAAAGAAACCATCACATCGGGCACGCCCTCCCTCTCACCGTATATTATAACTATTTGGCAATCACTAGCGTAAGTACAAATTTTACGCCGCTCGTAAGATAAATTTAAAATCGCACAACATCATAATATAACATCTGATAATATCGATATTCGATTCGACGATTTCGCGGTATACTACACATATGTGTTCCCCCTCCCCATTGATTATTGAGTTCGATTTAAACACGACGTTAATTTTAGCGTAATGAGCAGACGACGACGTGACTACGTGAGAGAAATGATTATACCTCCAATCGCGCGTGGTTCGCACGCGCTAATACGCCGGGGCGTGGTTGAGCATAATATTATTTCCTGCAATGTGTGTTAATTAGTTCGGAATGACATCTTTGCGAACAAATTGAAGTGGTGGGCCGCGTCGAGATCGTCGTCTTTATTTCTCTCGGGTGGTCCTTCCCCTCACACACACACGCACACAAACAACAACAACAACTCGTTCACCTCCACTCGCACTGGTAGAAACAATTATATTTAATGTTATTATAATATTGTATATAGTACAACTTGATGGTGTATCATTTTTAATACGAAAGATGTACTACAACTCTGCTGCGGTGATGATTAATAATTTACACATTGTATATTACAAGACGCCTCGACGGTTGCAAACTAAACAAATAGTTTACGTTTTTCCTAAACTCGCGCAGGGAGCCGGTTCTCCGCCAAAAGTTTAAACTGCACCTATATAGGTAAATATAATATTATAACGTACTTACGCGCATGATCGTATATAACCTGAGTAACGCCGTGATTCGCAGACGACCCTTATCAAAGATAGGTACTCAACTGCAGCAGCTGCACTCGACCGCCATTCACTCAGTGTATGATAAATCAATAAATATATAATATATATCGGATTCGATTGCGCTCCGGCGGTTGTTCAATCCGAGACGGTTGTAAATTGAATGGTTATATACTCGTATTATATGTATGATATTATAATATCGCGTATATAGGTAGGTTATACATATTATAACATAAATAGCACATAATCGTGTCGGTCTGCGTTCAAGTGCAAATCGAAATTATCATTCTCAATAATCAGCCACTCAAAAAACAAATAAAAAAATGCTCCGATAAAATAATTTTTTTTTGAAACATTTCCATAATTTTTTTCTTTGTCCAACAATCCTCCTGCTATGCGTACATTACTGTACACACCTATAATAGTGGCTAGATGATCTCGGCGTGAATAGGGTGTTCATTTTATATGTATAATAATTACCTCTTTGAACGCGTTTCCGTCGGTCGACGTCCGTTTGTATAACTCGTATGCGTAGGTATCTCGTTTTAATATACATAAATAGAAACATATTATAATATTATATGTAAATCGACAGTAAAATACAGACCAATAAACAAAAATGGATGTATTTCGATGCCCCGGGCTTTTACGTATAGTAAGCAACAAAATATGAAACTCGACAACGTGACGCGGCGAAGAGTGTTGGGAGAGAAAAAATCCCAGAGCATTCAAAAAAGCAGTTTAACACCGTGTACTATATCATAATACGGTATAATTAATATAATACAATATAATATAAACCTGTTCGACTAATCCGTCCCTTACTGTAAACGTCACATCACTGCCTCTGGATTACGTTTCGTCCCCCGTCCATGCTCCACTAGCGTAATCTCCTATACACCTACAGCACTATATTATAATGTATGCTTATGTATATAAATACCTTCTAGAATATTATTATTAATACAATATTATGCGACGTGTACAATACCTAGGTAACTTAATTATATTTATATTACATTCCTCATCCACTGCTTTTTCAGTATTTATATACGATGGGGGGGGGGGGGGGGTGCTCACATGTTTAAGTAATTAGTAATTATATAGTAACACAAACACTGCAGAGTTTAATATTTAAATTTTTGTATCAAAAATAATAATAAAGAACTTTATCGAACTCTTTTTGCTTGCTTCGTTCCTGCGATGTATTCTTCTGGGAGAGTTTTGAGCAAATACCAAACACTCCGATGACATATTATTATAATCCACTAAAGACTTTATAACAATGTTTCCCTGCACCGGTGCTATTCCAGTATTTTTTTCTTACATAGTCGATTCTACAATAAGTATATGCTATAATTTGAGTTAATGTGGACAACGTTCACGGAGTGAAGAGAAAATGTTGTAAACTATATTGCAATTTGCAACAGTATATTCTTACGTTAGGACCAATCAAGTACGACGAGCGGTTGATTATGGCAGCTAGCACAGCTAGGATTTTGATTAATATTTGTTTCCCGTCAATGTCTCCATATGACCATAATATCTTATAGATTGTAGACAGCTCTGGTCAGAGTTTAGATTTCGCAGTATTTCAGAGCGCATGATTAAAGGATGTCTTCAAAATACACGGGAAATGGCTGTAGCCCTCTTAACCATCCTTCCTCTTTGATTACACCGATGAATCACAATTACATATAATATAATATTTAAGAGAGTAAAAAGTAAAAGTCGATATAATAGTATAAACGTTTTACGATTGATCTATACCCGTAGGTATAGCCTTTAAATCAGCGGTCTTTAACATTTTAGGTAGCGGGCCTCCTATTATTTCAAAAAATCCCGCACGTCGTATAATATACTGCAGTAAAATTATATAATAATATAAGGAAAAAAAATGATCAATACTATTACTTTAACGTATAACTTACATACATGATAATGTGCTTAAAATTTGTTCGTGGGCCTCAAATAAAGACATCATGACGGGTTGAAGACCCCTGCTTTAAACCACCGGGCAAGTTTATACTGACCTTATACTGACTAAGATGACTTGGTTTGGGACAGTCTGATTCAGTCTGACTGTCTGAGTCTGAGTTATACAAATAGTAATAATACATGGCGGAAGAAGTCACATATTACGCACTTGCTGATGTGGTATTTTTAATTTTATAAAGTCTATGTATTATAATATACTATAAACGTACGGCGAGTCAATATTTAAAGTACCTATAACATAAAATTGATGTAACGCGTAACCAGATATCCGGAGCCGGAAGCACGTGATAACGTGACGACTATAATATACTGATATTACGAGATTAAACGCAATCATTATCTGCTCCTCGCATTATGGAAATTGGTATTATAATATTATTTGTGTGTAATCACCACTAGCATAATATACGTGGAAAATCGATGATCTGCAGGTTCGATGGCATAAAAACTACTGTATTTTTTTCGAACTGAAATACCTTTAGTATAATATTATTACTAATAATAGGTATTACTATTTTTAAGATTTTATTTTTTTTTTAGAAATATCTTTTTCATCCATCAGAACGGGTTTAGAAATCATACGACAAATGATTGTATATAATATTATATAGGTAGTTGTTTAATATAAAACATTTTTTTTTCAGACATCCACAAGATAACAAAAAACTTGAAAAGCAATTCTCTGTCGTTGTAGGTGAGTAAATTATTGAACAACATTATACTCTTAAGTCTTAGTTCTTATATTATATTTGCAATCGTATTATTATTCCAACAGATGTTAAATATAATGTGATTCATAATATAGGATTAATGCATGGATAGAGTTACTTGATTTATTGTTCATATTTTTAAACGCTCGAAATTGCTTTAATGCTAACTTATATATACCGTGGTATTTTTATACACACATAGTATAATATTAAATGTTTTCTATTGCACGTTTAATGGTACAATTATCTCGTTTAAATATTTAAACAGCTAGAGTTACCAAATTATTTTATGATCCTAATACTCGTGAAAATGTAAGATGAAACAATTTCATTACATTATGTACAAACGATAAGCAGCCGTTTATATTATACATTTACACATGAGCGATATACGCGTGTATACTCTCGTCTCTTATGTACGTACAATATAATATAATAATATAGTATATACAATAAACATATATTTATTTAAGACATTTCAAATCGTAGGTACGCCGTAAACGTATAATTAGTGAAGCGATTATTGTTAAAGACACATAATATTTTCAATCTATATTTATACACGTGTCTATATATAATATCGTCTAATATGTCGTCTATATGTCGAACGATATCGATCCGTTGATTGCATTTAATCGAGATAAATTCGTGTTCTACAATATTATCACATATTCGAGTATTATATGTAGAGAAATATCAAATATTTAAAAGTATTAAGTTTTAATTATTTTTACTAAATCCTAAATAATAATTGGATATGGAAGAATATAACGAAATGACTTCAAGCGTAAATCTTAAAAATTGACATTTAGTTCTGAAAAGAAACAACGTTCTCGAAACAACTCAAAGAAGTAATTAAGAAATTTATTAGAAAACTTATTATCTCGGTAACTGTACTTAATGAAATGAAAAATTACAACAAACAAACAAAACCAGGTCAATTAAAAATTAAAACATAAATTATTTACGATACTTTTATTAATTGGATTTTGTTTTCATTCGGAACAATATATTATGTCGATATTGATCATTATTTTGTGTTATTAACTCGGCGAGTGGATTCATTTTATTTTTTTTACTTCCAAGTTGTATTTTAATTGTTCCTTATATTTTAAGTTATTCAATAAACTCGTAGAAAGTGTGCATCGTATTATTATATTATATAGGTATGTATGGATTCTGCTGCAGCAGTTTTACGCGTTCATTATTCTCGAACAAGAAATAATTATATAGGTATTAAAACCGTATATTATATTATGCTCTAACTTATCATTATAAATTATTATTATTGCACAAGGAAACGAATAATTTATCCATGGAAATCATCATAGCGTTCTGGTGGAAGGGGAAGTGCGACAATTCCGTGACAGATTTTCACGGAGGTATGCGATCGATGACATTTGATCATATACATATAAATAGGTAGTAGAAATGCGCTCGTATTCCGATTATAGCGATGGCAAAGACTGAGTTTACTGAAATTATTATTAAAAAAAATCACATCACTTCCTCCGCCGCCACCGCTGCCCGGAAATCGAACACACATTATTATTTCATTAGATTGTTTTATTGTAGGTGTATAATAGAATAATCTAATAAAGTCGCGTGTGTGTGTGTGTGTGTGTGTGTGCTTTTCGCCGCCGTGCGGTGACGTGGCGGTGGCGCACATGTGTAACGCCGCCTCGTCCGCACGGAATTCCCGGATGTTGTTGTTCTCGTCGTCGTCAAATGTAATTAGAGCAGCCACACATATTATTATTATTAAATAACGGGTGTGCGAAGCGGTGTGTGGGGAGGCAGAGGTTTTCTGAAAATACGGTTTACGCAATTATGCAACGTAGAAACCAATTTTGTGTTCGTCCCTCTTTAGCTCGTCGTGCCATTCACCCTCCAGTCGTTATGATATATATATGTATATATATATATATATATAAGCAGAGTGTGTGTGTGTGCCAAGTGTATATTATATGTATATATGTGTCGGCTGTGGCGAGGGTGGAGAAGTTTCTGTCAAAGGGACGCTGCACGCACGCACTTGCTCGTGTAATAATGAAAATTAATACCTAATGGGATTAATTTAATATGTACACCGGTTGGCGTGAACAATGCGCCGCGCGAATACGCACCGTCAAACCGTCAAAACGTTCCGTTTCCGCTGCCGCCGCCGCCTCGGCAGGGGATTTCTAAAAAGTTTCCTTGATTAATTAAAACGTCCCCGCACGACCACCCCCTCCGCTCATTTAGTATATTTCGGCGAGTCGATTACTTTTGACGTTAATTAAGTTTGATCTCGCGGGTGGCCATAGGATCGCACCTCACAATATAATATAATATATTATATAGGTACTTACCTATACTTGTCTAATTACATATAGATAATAATGAGAGGTCCTTTTCGGTCACCAACTTCTGTCTAACTACTAGCGGTATTGTTATTTTAAAAACCAAAGAGTATAATTATAGTACCTACGCCTTGTCAATTTTTCTTGGTGGGAGGGTTGTGTATGCGTGTTTGCTCTCCCCTGGCAACCCCGACTCACCACTAATAATAAGTCTGATATATAAGACACCACTGCCTATAACATATAATATAGGTATTATAGCATTGTATTACAATGAATAGTATATAAGATCAGCCCTGTAACGCCCTTATTGTATAGTATTATTCATTGTTAAAATAGTAACTATATTTACATGCGTGAGATATGTTTCGTACATTATCATCGTCTCTGTTGTGCTGTTTTAATCGGAATTTCGTTTTAGTCTCGGTTAATTCGCCCGCCGCCGCCTGTGCTGACAATGATGACCACCCGACCCGACCCTTCAGCCGTCGTGTATATCACCACCAGCACGCAAAAGTCTAGCAATTAAAACCACGTCCATTTACCCGCTCGTTACCGAAGCAACCGCAATTACGAGGAGCCAGGGAATTTTACGCCGGATCGTAAATCCGGATCTACTCGCCGCCGCCTGAGTGCCGTCGTAATTAGTTAGGTCTTGCAGCTCTGCACTACTATAAAAATCTGGCTGTAGTAAAAGAGCTTTTGATATTGTTTTCGTTTAGTATCGCCTGCAAACCGCCCAGAGATAGCTGTAATCTTCAATTATAAAGTATACTTATATGCATATTATTATTATTATATATATATATATATATATGAGAACAAAAACCTCCCGATAAAAATCCTTTCCCATTCGATTTCGGTTTCTCGTGAGAATTATGACACCGGTACGTTTTAATGTGCCTATAAGTTTTTTACATTTCCCAACAACGGCGGTGCACAAACTTTTATTTCCTACTTTTCATCATCGGCAGAAGGAAATTCGCAGCTACAACGTTATGGGCGATTGCAGATCGATAAACACTGTAGCTACTTTTAGACGACCGACGTGGATATTGCATTTCTTCAATATTTCTCGTCGAATATAATTTAATGTACCATACAATATAATATATTGTACTACTCTGTAGCACCAGGTGGCTGAAATCTCACTCTTTTAAAAGTGAAACAAATGAAATTTATTCCGTAATTGACTTTAACGGATACCAGTTTATGATGTTGGACGTTTTTGATAACACGATTATAACTCGACCCAGTCGACCCTCCATATTTATGTGATATAGGGATTATAAATAATCTTTTCAAATGGGGGTGAATATTATAAAATATTCCACGATACTCATAAAAATACTAATATTATATAAATTACATGCATTTTATATTTTTTAACTAGGTTTATGTATGTAATTTTTATTTTTATTAAATTAAGCTTTCGTTAGAAATCTGTTGTTTCTCTTTATTATGATTTGATTATTTCGATTTTAATTATTTCTTAAGAAAAGAAAATTGTGTTTATGTATCCTTTACTGGTTGGTCCACAAATAGTAACTTGTATTACTGTTGTTAATATTGTCCATCATCAATATAATGTGATCGTTCATACCGTATTATATACCTATAAATAAATAAAAAATGTATATAGGTATAATCAAATAATTCGTCTCGTTGTACTCGCAGTGAATTTCCGAAACCAGCTAAATTATTAATCATTTATCAATGTAGTCATTATATAATTAACGGTTAAAAAGCCAAATTGTACCTATATAATATAGCTTGAAGTTTGTGTGAGTGTTTTGAGAAAAGAAAACGGAAATTCGATGGCTGTGAAGAAATTTCAAGCCCTAGTTGTAACTTATATACGTATAATATGTAATCTACATGTAGACTGTGGACCGTTTGGAAAAGGATAATAATAACGGTCGATATACTTTTTTAAAAAGCAGGCTTCGTGTTGTCAGACCAATGACCGATATTGTGCTGCCAAAATGTTATTAGAGTGCCGTGACGGGGATACCTACATGTATGTATAAAAGGAGCCCGCGGCGTCGAACTTTAAAATCCCAAAGGCGAGCGCGTGCCTCCGTCTATAAGTCGCAATTGCAACTCCTCCCGTCGCGGCGCGACCAACCTGCACCACTTTACCCACTGCCTGCCCTACCTGCACCGTCCGGAGTCGTCCAGGTATATGTACACACTTAGGGTCTATATACTGTATATACGCACTTTCCTTTATAAGTTTTCTCATCCATTACTCGCGGGTGTTACCGGTCTGGGTCGGCGGTGAAAAAGAGGGGGGGGGGGTGCACTCGTCGCACAACTTTAAAGCCATCCACGCGCACTCTCGTCTCGTGTTGACGGTGTATATACTGTATATGTATTATATATATAGTGTGGCAGCGGTCGGTGGGTGCAACGGTGGCAGTGGTGGATGCCGCGCGCGCGTCCCTTATCGATATAACCCCGCGGTAACCGTGGTCGGGCGGGTCGCGGTATAGAAGAACCACTCTCCGGGTCCGCCGCCGCCGTAGTCACCACTCAAAACCCATTAATGGGCTCTAATGGAGCTCTCTGGTTTTTCACTCATCTCCCGCGCGCCGCTCGCCCCACCCGCTCCTCGAGTCCATTATAACGCCGAGCTCGTATACTTCTGTCTAAATCCTATCCGCTTACACGTTTTAGAGGAGAGACGAGACCCGAAGAAAGAGTACACACGCGCGCGCCCGCGCACGCCCCTATATATTATATATATGTATATATATATATATATATATGGTGAGAAAGAGAGTGGATGCTGCTCCGCGGTGGCAAACTCACTCACTGGCGCACGCGGGGAGGACTAAGTGACAAACCGTTCGATTAATAATAAAAACCGTTCCCTTAATTGACTACAATAAGGGATTCGGGTACTCCTCCCGCCACCAACCTTCGCCTCGGTTGCAGGATAGAGTATAGTACGCTCGGCTGCTACATTCGTGAAAAGTTAATGCGCACCATCCCCCTCTGCAACCCGTCCGGTCACGTTTCCTCTTTGCCACTATCGTACGTGAGTACGCACACACAGACACACATACATACATACATACATACATACATACATACATACAAAGACGGTCACTTATGACGAAAACACCGAAATTAGATACATGTAGAAAATCTTCAACTTTGCGCACGCTTACTGCGGCTCTAATGTATATGTTATGTTTTGTTATATAATATAATTCTTATAATTATATGTGAATAATGTATAAGTAGATACCTTGATCGTCTAAATCCCGTACTCTCTTCTTAACTAGCTATACTGACAACTAAATATTTTTTTCGATAAATGTTATATTATTATTATGTTATCCATAAAGATTTGTCTCGGAAATATGTAGGTATATATATTATATGTAGTGAAACCGCTGTTTGCTATTTCCAGTCGAATTCTAAATGTATGTATTTAATACGATTAAGATTTTGATGCAGTCACCAGATGGTAATTATATAGAATTAGAAAACGATATTCGCGTCACGAATATAAAGATGGGGTATACCAAAAGCGCCGTCGTTACCATTTCGAGTTTTTAATGACGCCACCGACCCGTGTCATAACAAACCCTCAATCAAAAGGGATTTTGTTATGATAATAATACCTCGAAAGGGTTGTAATTTAAGGGGTACCGATGTACTACGGTTTTTACTATTCATAATTTGCATACGATTTAAGTGCTTTGCAGTGTGCATGTGTATAAAAATAAATCATTAAAACGTTTTATTATTATTCTTTTGCCGATGCGTGAGAACAAACATTCGCTACAATGCATATGACAATAACGATATAATGCATTCAGGATAAAAAGAAAAAAAATCCCGTGATATTTATTTGCACTCATTTTGTGATTTAATCCATTGCTCTTTGTACTGTCTACGGAAACACAGCACACTAGGGAAATCTATTTGTTTTTTTTATTATCCTTTCTTTCCCATGCGAAAGATACATGTAAATATTTCAGATCATTCGACGTAAACGATTATTCCACCAGTCTTCTTACGCGTTACGAGAGCTGAAAAATCGCCTATCCCGGCATCGATGATTTTAAATAAAATAAAATATAGGTACGCCTACGCTCGAATTCGTTTTCACCATTATCAATATCATCAAATTTAATTTCACTATTCCCGAAGTAGTACTATACAAATATATATAAACAAAGTACTCGACAACACGATATAAATAATATGGCTAAGAAAAGTTACAAAAATATTATTATGAACAACACGAGACGACGTAGGTATACATATATGGAATATATAAGCCTTACAACAACGTACGATTCAAATATTATTCAATCATACGCATAATATATTATTATATATTTCGAATTCGAAAAGATATTAACTGTATGAAGAAAACAAGTAAAATTTAAATTATAAGGTTGTAGTTGTATATGTTTAATATATATAATATATACGTATATGATGATAAAGCATGACGAAAACATATCTGACCCTTTTCTCATATATATACACGACTGTTATCGGTTCCTTAACTTTCAGCACGTTCCTTTGTTTTTATTTTTAACTCATAATTGGTAAGCTGCGCAATGCTTATAGGAGCAGTATATATAGCTGTTTTAAATTTCAAAATAAAAACTTTAAAAATACGTATTTTTTTCATTTGGTGTCTGATTAATTACAAATCCAAAAGATGGTGTTTATAAAAGAAATAAAAATAATGACAGGAAATGTCATATCACATGTTTTGTAACTAACCAACTAACTAATGAGGTACGGCAAAGAACATGATATAATATAATGATTCGGTACAGTTATTTAGATAATTTACTTGACAACTTTCCTTAATTAACATAATTTACATTTAAATATTAATCGAGTGCAGATGAAGTATCTCGACAAACATTGAATCGTATTATTACAATAGTGTTTATTTTACAATCGAGATACAACAAATAAAATATATTATATAGAATATAGATATATATATTAATTTATATTTTATGTCAATAATTCATCAAAAAATACTATTTTGTTATTCACTTAAAAGCCAAAGTAGTATTACATAAAATAAAAAAAATGAAATGTGCCATATTTGCGACTATAATGGTCCCATATATCTTGGATGTTATACTTACTTACGAAATAAATTACGCATTGTAGCGAGAGCCAAAAAAAAAACAACCGTAATATACAACAATAGCACTCTAGACAATTTAAAAAATATAATACAATTTGTCTGGCACGAGTTAAATAAACAACAAAGTTCAATTGTATTTAGTGTAAAGACATTACACTGACTTGGAAATATAATATTGTATACATTATATTACTATGGTATATATTGGTATAAACCGTTGGTTAAATAAATCACGTGTAATCAAACAACGGTCGCGGGGTCTGAATAAACACGTGTTAAAGAATTCTGAGTAATTTATTAATGCCAGAACGTATTTAATAATAATAATATATCTTATTAAATTATTATATTATTATAATATGAGTATATTACTTATCGACGAGAGCAAACATTTCTCGTATAGAGACGCAATCCCATTGTCTTATAAGCTCCCCGGCGAATATGATACAATAATAACACAATAAACAGTCGACTACAATATATAATACCGTTTAAAAGTTCTGTAAACAGAGAAACTTATATGTATTTTGTAAAAAATGATATTTTTTAGCCCCCCCCCCCCCTCGAACCGCATTCAGGTACTAAGGTACCACTTGTACATAATCTATATTATATACCTATGCATATAGTATTATCGTGTATTCATTTATGGTTTTGACGAATGCCCTTCGTGGAGTGTATATTATAGAGTATTATTGCTGTATAGGTACTTGCACGTCATTGTGAACACGCTTAACCGAGGTTGATTCGATACGTAACACGCCATTCGCCATTATGTGTTATTTGGCGGGGTAGCTGTAATTTGTAAATCGAATCATTTAGCGATTGACTTTTGATTTGGTGCCGGATGTCGCACGTGTGTTCTAGTAACGGCCGCGACAAACGACGGAAATGAACACAAATCAATCGTGTAAATAAATATGTGCGAATATGTAATATACGTAATAAAATATTATATTTATATATTGTTATCGATTGTTTCCGATGTGGTTTGTCGGCGTTTTTGAACTCGAAAGGGGTTGGCAGAAGGTGGCGGTTTAAGCCTTTAAGATTGTACGTGGAAACGAGCGCGCACAAAAGAAAAACGTAGGTACGACGAAATTCCAAAGGGAATTTATACATGTACAAGAATAAAACAGAATTATGATTTATAATACTGATATCGATTGCTACCGTTCGAGGTGGATATTATGCAAAAAGAAATTTCACCCGTGTGTGTCCATCGGGATAGGAGCGTCGTAATAATAATAACAATAATAGTAATGGCGCGTATATATAGGAAACGCGGTATATAGTATAGTAGTCGTCGTCGTCGTTGTCGCAAAGGCAATTTAACGGCAGAGTACGCAGAGGGCCGGCTATATATGTATGCGTGTGCGTGCGTGTGTGTGTGTGTGTGTGTGTGTGCGTGTGTGTGCGTATGTGTGCGTGTGTAAGGAAAAAGAAGGAGCAGCAGCAGCAGAGCAAGCAGCCCATGTATCATGTGTGATAGTTATCGATTAAATAACACCCGACCGACGGGTATTGGTTTCGGCGGCGATACTCGAAATTGGTTTTTCTTCCCCATTTCATTCATATATTAGATTCGGAAAACGATTTTCCTCCCCCAGCCCTACCTCGTCTCCTTTTTATCCCTCCACCACGCCGTCCCGTCCCCTCCGCGCGCGCGTCTCATTCATGACCTACTCCTCGCCGTGAACCCCCTTATTTAAGGTGTTTTCGATCAAACACTCCTACATCTCTTCGCAATATTGCTAAGAGGTTTTTTCGCCCCACCACCCGTCGTTGTCGCTTCGTCGTCCGCCCGCACCCGCTCCACCGGTGTTATATCGATTTGGACCTTTTCGCCGCATATGTAATATAACTCTCTCTCTCTGACCTCTCTGGCAGGCAGGCAGGCTGGCTAGCCCATCGGAAATTCTAATAATAAAGTCAACGGAACCCCCGGCGGACCCGTGTGGTCCACCACCGCTGTTTCCGCTGCTGTCGGTACGAGTGGGAATGAGAGAGAGAGAAAGAGTGAGAAAGAGTGATAGGACGGGGAGAGCTTTTGCCAGGTTCCGGTTATTGCTCAATGTTTCAACCCTCGTAGAAATTATTGAAATTGGCGGCCGCAACGGGTATAACAATAACGACATTATATTATTATTATTCCGGAACATAATATTGCATATAGAAAAAATAATACTTATTGGCTGACAATGGCATATATTATTATATTAATAGGTAAATACGCATCACACAACGTATAGGTACGCGTTATGTAACTCCGAAATAAGTCACTGATATACCATGTGTATAAAAGCTATTGGTGTTATTATTAAAAACGCGAAATCTTTTTATTGTTTGGGAAAACGGTCTAATTATCTGAACATATACAATGTATATATATATATATTAATCATATATTTTAGTTTATTTAATAAAGAGAAGTAAAAAATCTTACTGACATGTTTATCGATTATAACTTATGCATAATATATAGTATTATAATTGTTATAATTTAAGAAAAATACCATGTAAAAATTAATGTCAGGCTAATAACCTAAGTTGTTGAAGCCTTTTCTTTTAAATAAAAAAAAAAAAAAAATTGTTATAAATATAACTAGCGCATAAGTTTAGCACAATATGATAATATGGTATCGATTTATTTTAGTAAAATACAGGTATGAGGGTACAATATTGAAAAATATACGAAACTTAAATTTTTATTAAAATAAGAATTCTAAAGAAAATTGTTGCTTTTACGACTAATACTGGCGCTATTGATTATTATAATCCATCGAAAATTATTATGTTTTAATTTTATTCGAATTGAATGATATAGTTTTGAGTAATATACTTGTTATAAAAAAAAATATAAAATATAATACATGATTAAGTGTCATAATTGTTTAATAAAATATAGATATCGGTATGTAGCAGTGTAGATATGTTTAAAAAAATATGAAAATAGATTACAGACTATAGTAAATTTCATAAAAATCGTACATTGTAAAACAAATCATAAACGTATCTTTAATAATCAATTGAATCACGTGAACTTTGTATACTATTAAAATAAAACCAAAATCGCCACGGTCAATATACCTATAGGTGATTTCCAATTTTATAATTTTGTTTAATTTTTTCGAAACAAAAATATTTTTCTGGTTAGAGTTTTACTTTTAAAATACATTTATAAATTCCATAATTCCACATAGGTACCGTGATGTCATTACGGTCTAATCAGTTTTCGTTTTTCATCAACGCACAGTTGCTATAATGTAATACCACTGGTGGTGTAGAGGGAACGACAAACAATAACTGGAAAGAAAATAAATGTATTCGAATGTTATACATTCAATAATATAAAATATATACATCATACATTACACATAAACGAATTTATATACATAGACGGGGATGGTAGCAGTTAGGTATATCGTATATATATATATATATATAAGTTTGTGTTGAAATACCGAACTGTTGTAGTGGATTTTTTTAATTAATAGTAACGATTCGTGGAATGTGGGAGGGTGGTCGGGCGGAGTCGAGGGTTTAAAGCCATTCGAATTATCCGCGGACTGCCTTTTCCGCTAATGAAGCCGGTTCCGGAAAACTGCGTGGAAATTCATTACGTTCCCGATTCAGCACTCTTCCCACGTTAATTAAATCTACCCTCAGACCTCACTATACTACTATTCCTGTACGTCCACCCATCCATCCTACCGTAATACCGGTACACTTAAAACACCCAGTTTCCTCTATTATTTCATAAGATCACCTAGCATATTGTATCGATCACTACGTATACAGTACACTATAGTATGTGTGTATGTGTGTTGCGAATCATAACCTCCTCCCACCCCCTATAACCCCCTCCCATCAGCCAACTACAATTATTACTAATCATTTTATCTGCGGACAATTTGTGACTGTATACATTTCGTTAGTTCAACACATCGCTAGTTTTATATTATTTAACTTTTAGCGAATTGAAAATCAAATTATGTAAGTATACGCAATACACGTACAATACGAGTTAATAATCTGTTTCGATATAATTTTAAAATGCATGCGATTAACTGTTAAGAAAATCGTTTTACTATTAAACATGCCTCTAAATATATTTGAATACCAATACAATATATTATGACATACTTTCTGTAGAATTGTTGTATTTATTATGTATTAGTCTTTGTCCATTACTCATTAGGCAAAAAGCCGATTATTTCTGTGGGACATCCTATTTCGTTCAATCGATTTCCAGTTATATATTACTTCGTGCGTTATTAATACGTCCTATATACAATAACCATATAGGCACCTACCTAAAATCCATCTAATAGTATATTCGTGGACTTCATTTGCTATTAGATTTTGATGTATAATAATATATATTATTATAATTCAGTTTAAAAATGTATTTTATTTATACATACATAATATGTATATGTTTTCCAAAAAAAAATGAACAATACGTTTTTGTGTCAGGTGATATATCTCATATAACCATGCCGTGTTAGGAAAATAAATGGACTCTCTTATTTATAAACGTTTATTGAAATTGCCGACTTCACTTTGTAGCGAGAATAAAAAATGTCTTGTCGAATTTTATTATAAACCGTAACAAGATTTTACACCGCATTTTTCTTTGATTTTTTGATTATATTTCATAGATATATGTATAATAAACAATATATGACAGGCGTGTCTAGATGGAATTGAATAACGAAAATAACGATTCAGTCGATAAATAGATGTCTAAGCTAAATTCTAATAAGAAATCGGCGCTGAAGATTGTTCTGATTTCTGGTTCTACGACTAAAACATTACAAACAATATACCTAATTGCGGCTTGAAAATTTTAATCGATTTTTTTTATTAATCGGTTAGCTGTTACGCCATGACAAAAAAAATCATATTCACAAAACAATATACAAAATACTTTTTATTTTATAATAGTTTATTAATTATTTTTTCGGGTAAGACATAATATATTTATTGCATTATTTGGAATTTTTGTCATGTTACCATTGTTCTCAATAAATGTCTGCTTTATAATATTATGTGACGAGATAATCTTAAATATATGAGTTAGTACTTATATAATATATCACTAAATTGAAGTGGTATAAACAAACATTTTTTTTTTTTGTAAGCTCAACGCTGTATATAATATAGTTTATACAAATAAGAAAATAAAAAACGTTTATTTACATATACATACTTATATAATATCGTGTATAAATGTGTAAACCTACTATATATATTTAATATAAATATAGAATATACTCGTACATAAAGTTCTGGTTGATAAATAATTGATTATGAGATCCTATGTATTGGCACTACAGCATGTTACTTTTTTAAGATCAGTCAGTATATAAGCACTCCTAATATAATTGTACAAAGTCAAACTGTTGGAATGTTATATTTGAATTCTTCCGTCTTCGTGGTAAAACCAAATGTATTTTAACGACTGCATCCCACAGTAAGACACCTGGCTAACGAAATACTTACAAGTAGACTATTAAATATAAAAGTGCTTAATAAAATACTTGCACGGATGTTTCACTATATATCAAACGTCGGTTAATCATGGTATGAAGTCGAATAGTTGATAGACTTACCGTGAGTATATGTCGATAAAAACCGACGTCCTTTTAAACGAAATTAATTTTAATAAAAACCTGTTTTTGAATAATTATTATTAGATTTCCAGTCGGCCGTTCGCATATTTTTCTTCTTTTTATTCTCCCTCAAAGACCTCCAGCGATATTTATAAAATTTTAATATATCGGAGAGAATGAGAAAATGTCAGGGCTTTTTCCACTCATTCCGTCGCACCGTACGAAAAACCTAAAAGCTATTAAATAATGCCGTTAAAGACATTCGTTGTAGAATTGGGCTATATGATCGGAAGAGGTCGGGGGGCGGGGACCAGGAGAGAAACTGAGTCCAATGGAAACTTATTTCGAGAGTGACGTCCTAAGTTACTGCCGGTCGCTGCAATAAAGTATATTGATATCCATGAAATATTCAGAGACGGCATGGCACGTTTTTTTTTTAGATAGATTTCAATTTGTCTGAAAGCTAATATCGCGGTAATGTGCCGAAAAAACATCGACGCAGCCACTGTAAGACCTAGCTCTAAGCACTCTCGCGGATCTTTGCGGATTGGCTTTATTTGTATATTTCTAAATAATATATTATCTATATAATATATAAAAATTAATGTTTGTTTGTCTGTCTGTCTGTGTTTCCTTTATGCATTCCTAAACGGCTGGACCGATGTTGATGAAATTTGGTACAGAGATAGATTAGACGTCTGGGCAGAAGATAGGCTAATTTAAAAAGGGAGAGGACCAACCCCGGGAAATGCTCAAACAGGGATTTTGCTATTTCCGATGAAAATTTTTGTTTATAAATGGTATTAATAATATACAAGTATGCACAAATTTTTGGCCGTACCTAGGGGGGATATATCCCCCCCCCGGATGTTAAAGGTTAAAACTGCCCCCAAAATTGTATTGGATTATATAGCTTAAACGTATACGCATCAGTTAGTGTTTTTTTTATAATATTTTATATGGGGTATACATCATAATATATTTCGAGGCCCCCCGCCCCCTCCCTAAAAATTTGTTCCGATTACGGTTAATATATAAACATGAATAACACGTGGTGACTTGCGCAATAGTTTTCATAAATTATTTTAATAAACGGCATACGCACGTCCATCGTGATATAAATATTATATTTTTTAATTTATCCGGATGAGCGCGGACGCACACGTGCGTCGTAATAATTATCGTTGTAAACAAACGGCGGCGCAGAGGTATTCGGGCGATTGGTCTGGCTGGTATATACTGCAGAAGGGTCGTGGAACGTCGTCGTCAGGGTGCTGTGGCGGTGTCAGTCACCGGTCGTCGTTCGAGCGTGTACACCCCGTTTGTATCTGTCGTATAATATAAACTATATGATATATATACCAATAGATTATCGTTACTATTAATTATAATACAAAACGTACACACACACACACACACACACACACTATATGGGCACATAATCCGCGTTATTTCAATCGATTTCATGCAAGCAAACACAAAACGAGGCAGCGAGCTTGAAATAAAATAAAAAAGTTTTCAAAACGATACGACGACGACACGTACACATGCGCGTTATTATATAAATATGAGGGTAATTTGGCACGGAACCCAACGCCCCACCACCCGGCACCCCATTGATCAGATAACGTTTTTAAAAGGCTCTCCAGCGTGGAACCACCCTGCCCCTCTCACGACCACAATCGCCGCGACCCTTTTTCCGACCACCATCGCGCGCGCCAGTTTCGAGAGGAACTGTGTACGACTGATTGAATCGAGTTCACGTCACTTGTCTCCGCCAGCGGCGGATATAATATAATATAATATCATAGCAACTGGGGCCCAGCAGCAGTGTGTAAACGCGATTAATATAATGATAAAGATAATAATGAAAACATAAAACTGTGTTCGAACCGTTATAATATTATTAAATTATTATATATTATTATTATTATTATACTTTATGTACCGGTACCGCGGTATAATAGCAGCTAGCGGTAGTAGTGCGGTGTGCGTGTCGGGCTTTTAATTCCGCAACCATTGTCCTCGCGGGCGGCGGCCGTTCGAGTGCGGCAATTTGGGGACCGCATTGTGTACACATAATCGAATTAGCCTTCGTATGTATGTGTATATAAATATATAATAAATATATATATATATATACACACACGTGGGTGAGTGTGTGAGCGTGTGTTTCGAGCACGTGACTCTCCGCCGCTGCGCTCTTATCGCCGCCGCGCCGACTGCCCGTTCGGCGGCCGAGATGACTCACAACGGTGGTTAGAAAATTTTTCATTCGATAAACGGCACGCGGGACGACGACGACGATAAAATAATAATAAATAATAACGCATAAAAAAAAAACGAATGTGGAAAAAAAATTTCATTCTCACGCACCAAATTCACTCAACGTGCGAATTCGCAGTGGCGATCGCGCGTGCAGCGGTGACCCCCCCCCCCCCCTCACCACGGACAAACGAGTGGTACACAAAAACTCTTGCAATTGTTATTATTTCGCGTATATATTGTAATATAATAATATTAATATTTCTGTAGTTGTAACCGTTAGATGGAAATCGATAAAATACCAACGATTTAATATAATAATTTAATATAGGACTCGTGTTGACTGCAGCGTTCAATGTTTATTTTCATAATCGTCGTAGAGTACCATTTGTAGCGGTTTATTATTATTTTATTTATTATAATAAACGAGTTTGAAACCCTTTTGAAAATTGTACAAATAATTTCATAATTACAGTAACTTTAATAGTACTCGTAATAGATTAGTAAACTAAATTAAACATTTTTAAAAATTAAGATAAATATGGCAAAATTAAATCATGAAGCTAAATTAATATTAACAAATTAACATATTTATGGTATGATACAAGATCGATAGAGGGTTCCTCTATCGAGGATATAGTTTATAGTATAATAATATAATATATTAATATTAAATAATATTAGATGGAACGTTCTATATTTTTTGTCCGTCCATCCGTACGCACTATTCAAACGAATCTTCAACCCTACTATAATATTATTGCTGATAAGTCCACGAGTGGCATTATTTTTGTTTTTCATGTTTGAAAATATGATTATATATTATATATTATTATGTGCGCAAGTGACAGATACGTGAAATTAAATCTTCATGTAAATATATAATACACGTGTAATGACGTAAATATTATAATATATATTATATTGTAGGTAACTATAGTAGGCTGTAGTAGTGTAAAGGTTCAAACATATAATATGTTAAAGCAAATATTGGATTTCATAGCGTAATGTTCCGATTAAATGTGTATTTGTGTGTAGTGAACATTTGTTTATTATTCGGTAAAAGTTTGTTAGGTGGTTTTCGATAACATCGAAATCGACAATTTAATGTATGTTTTTAGACTCGATGCGGAACCTACATAATAGCTAGGTACGCGTTTCGTATAATACATTTTTTAATATTTATTTAATGATAAATAAGAATAATTATTCCAAACTGTTGAAAATTTGACATTGTCACAGACTCACGGAAAACAAAATCATATTTTAGTTTTTACCATCGGTATCGAAAGCTATGCGTACATTATTTTATTTTTAATCAATGAATCCGTTTATTTTATGCCAGCTTTATATTTTTTATTCTTCAAAACTAATAGGTACTATCCGAACTATATCGATTGTTTGCAGATAGGTAATAATAGAATCCGTATCAGACGCGCTATGTATATTCCTTACCTTCTATTTACCAGCTACTTCAACTAAATGATGCTTGGAATTAATTTGTAATTTCAACAATAAGATGTTGATCAGTGAATTACCTACATAATTGTGTACCTATAGCAGAAATGTCAGTAATTTGTAATTACCTACGAATATAAGGAATGGTCGGAAATTCGTCTAAATTGAAACCGGTGTATCGTGAACGTGAATATGAAGTGTTACTGTGTTAGTCCCACAAACTTTTTATTTAATTTTTATAACATTTTTTAAGCAGTATTTTGAGTTGGCACATAAGTAAATCAGCACCTCCCTCTCACCATAGTAATTTGTGTGGAATTTCCCAGAGACTATAAAAGAAAACTAATTTTGTTTTAAAAAAACACTCAAAAACACGCATATATTATAATATAGAATACATTCATTGGGTGTACGATTACTTTTTTTTCGCAACGCTCCTATAAGCGCGTACGAATGCAATCATTTCTATCTTATTTATACCGAAAGCTAGTCAGTACAGGACCTAATTTTCAGTGGATCCCATTATTATTGTATATTTGTATACTTGTGCAGATTGCACATATACAAAACAATAATAAATACCAACTATTGTTGTTCAACAAATATTACAGTTTTAATTGCATTAAACAGTTATTGTTGTTGTAGCACCTATATATACACTGTTAAACATTTATAGTATACGCGGCGTACCTATGATGTATTTACTGATTTCATATATAAGCCATTCGTTTATTAAAATATAATTTGAATTTTATACATTCCACAATTAATGTTATATTGAGTGATAATTTAACATTTTTTGTTGAGGGTGCCGCATTAGTTAATTTTACAAATATGATATGTCAACCTTTAAATATGTTCTGTAACAAATCATACATTTTTAACACTATCTTACCTCGATATTGAAACTACGAAACCCTATATATAGTTATTTCTTACTTACTTATATTTATGAAAATATACACACAGTTGTACCTAAACTTATGTATAAACTTTTTCGCAAATGGACGAGACCACCTCATTTACAAAATTAGTTTGTTAATAATATTGCATTCTTATTTTACGTTTTGTGTACAGAATCAGCAATATAATCTTTGTTGATTTGAACAAACTTTTTTTTAAATTTGAAAAACTCGCTGGTTAAGGTAGCAATTAATTTTGTTTATTCAAACAATATTATTATGTTTGTAGATCATTAACGAAATTAGTTTGTTGATATTACAACCATTTTGTGTTCCTTATTATATTATTACTGCGCACCATACATATATATTACATAGGTAGGTACTTATTCTATATTTGTACATGAAAATTATACGTATAGATTATAGTTTCTTATATAGTATATAATAATATAGATCTCGTTATAATTTAAGTGAAAGAAATATTAATCGATTTTCAATGTTAATATCTATTATAGATCCTAAGGATCGAGATTGAATCGCTTGCGTGCGTATATTGTACATATTATATTTAAATTAAAAAGAGAAACTTAACTTTGCCATATTTAAATAAAAACACACCTTTTATAAAAATAATAAAACCCCCCATGCAGACCATATACACATATTATAATATGTAGACTATTTAGTCAATCTGGTATTGTATTTATATATAAGCTTTCGTTTAATATATCAACCGCTAGTGACGGCCGAATTAATTAGAGTACCTATTACCTATGTAATATGTATATATATTAATTATGTGTACTTATAATGCATATGTTTCATATATATAGTTTCTCTGTTGAGATTTGAATACATTTCGCAATCACATCGTAAACAAAACGCATGTCGTCAACTCACTCACCGTATGTATAGGTGCATTCGCATATTATTCATGTAATCATTTCCGATACAATATATATATAGGTATATTATTGTGTACTTCGATTTATATATAATACGAAATACGTGTTTGTGCGGTTTGCACGCGTTAAATATACTGTGCCAGTCGGATGCGTAGGATTATTATTAACGCAACAGGTGGCTGTAATCGATTTCTTCCAAAATTATACCCGGGCATTAGCGGTCTTTGGAGGCCGATATACGTGACACAGTGTCTGGTGTTTTTGAACACATAATATAATTAATATAATATTATATTATGTATATGCGATACGCGTGTATATACAGTGTACGTACGCCATGTATAAAGTATTTCGACTTTCAAGAGTATTTGATACACTATATATATGTACGCTACAGTGTGTTGAATATATAATGCGATTATTAATTTTTTTTTCACCGCGCACGGTCGGTTTATCAATGCTATTATAGGTATTGTATTCGGTTTTCTTCTTCTTTTCCTTTGGATCGAAGCCAATAACACTGCGCATAGCCGCATATAGTTGCATTAGCGTTTAAGATTTCAAGTCACGCGCACAATCCGTACTTGGGGATTTATGTAACGCGTCATGTGCGCGTAAGGAAGTATAAACGCAACCCGCACACCACACACATACATACACACGAAACACACACACACAAATATACATACGCACTACACAGTAGTACACACATCACATAATATTATATTATATATACACGAGTTGCCACTACGTCGTACGACAATATGTCGTACCTCTATATGCGCATACGAAGAATTAGAATTCGTTGCGTGCCATATAAAATGAAAAAATATATCATACATATAAAATTGGAAAAAAAAATATATATGGTACGCTCCTCGCCCGATAAGACAGTGGTGGTGAACACGATATGACCGGGTTTACGCGAACGGAACGACAATTAAACCGCGCACACGCGCCTTATACGCGTAGGTTTATAAAAAAAAAAGTAACAACCAATAATGAAAATGGGAGGAGCAGCGCAAGATGTGAGAGACTAGAGAATGGAAGAAGAGAAAAAAATGGAAAAACCTTACGTCGTTTTCTATATCACTACGTCCGTGGGACGACGACTTTTATCGCACGTCGGGCAGATATAATAATAATATAGCGAACTGTCTCGCCGCCTTTGTCACGGGACAACGTGTATAATAATATTATATACCTAACTACCTATCTGTGTAATGTGCGATAAACGATACCGGCGATGGCGATTGCTGCAATATTGCATTATAGCTGCACCGCGGTGTATCTGCCCCGCGGTGACTTAAGTACATGTTATTATTGCCCACTGCAATGTCAATATTGTTGATGACCGGTCGACTGCGGTACAATCGACAGCAGCGGCTGAAACTCGATTTTAAGTGTGCTCTGAAAAAGGCTTATAACACGACGACGGCGGCGGTTTACACGACTTCGATATGTACCACCATCACGTATATTCGGATTCACAAATTCCCACGATTATCGAGAATATCATCGTCGTTTTGTTTGAACAGATTGGTTTATAGTTTATTTTTATATTTAATGCTTACATATATATACCTACCTAAGTCGTTGAATG
The DNA here is from genome assembly GCF_005508785.2 of Acyrthosiphon pisum. Lineage (NCBI taxonomy): Eukaryota > Metazoa > Arthropoda > Insecta > Hemiptera > Aphididae > Acyrthosiphon > Acyrthosiphon pisum. The sequence continues at coordinate 55,941,992 of NC_042495.1, forward strand.
TCGCTGATAATATATCAACATTAATTCATTTTATATTTTTATATTAATATCCATTCGATGCAATATGTGTTATTATTAACCGGAAAATAAAATCACGTCATTTATAATATAACATGATTATTTAATTGATGCGGTATATATATTATAATAAACTATGATAAGTAAGCTAAGCTGCGTTGTACATGAGTAATATTTTTTTTTATTAACTCTGTATAGGTATATTCAATATTGTCATAAACTATAATAGCTGGTATATTCGTATATCGGTGTTTTTTAATAAATTTGTTAATTGAACGGAACGCCATATTCTTTCATATAGGTTAATAATATTACACTTTTTTGTAAACATTGGATACACTTCTATTGTTGACGGACATGGCTTTATCTGCACACTCGTTTCTTATTTCGTAATAAAATATTATATTAAACATGCGTAGATCGCTCTTATAATATTATTATTATAATATATCGCGGCGGCGACTGGCGAGTGTAAACGATCGGCTACCACAATAATAGCTGGATGGATAAACTCGAGCATCTCGAGTATAATGCACGATGATTGTGTTTGCGCGTGTCATAAATGACCTACATGGCTACATGTGTTAAAAATGAACAGAATATATAGGTTTTGAAGCAAATATAAAAACCGTAAATGGAAAAATAAATACAGTTAATGTAGGTACGTCGTATCAGTGTATCACATTGCGGCGTGTAAATGTACCTATATTATAATAATAATAATAATGATAATATTTTATTAACGGAATAAAATTCCAATTTACAGTAATAAAAATAATGACAGTTTCATAGGTGTGTGCTATACTAAAAAATTAAAACAAATGATATAAGAACGAGAGAAAAAAAAAATATAATATGTATATATATAGAAATTAAAAGTTAGACAATTGATTATATAACAATTCGATTAAATTAAATATAATAGTAGGTAACAATCTAAAAATAACAATTTAAAGAGCTAAGAGTCATATTGAACAGGTCCAAGTTGTTAAAAAAGTTACCACATGACATTAATATAATAGCAGGGTAGTATGACATGTAGTTAGTTTTAATAATTGATAAATAAAAAGGATGTTTATTTCTTGAATTTTTTATATATACATTGAAATTAATACGCTCTAAAAGTTCTGGGCAATCAATTAAATTATGTAATAGTTTAAAAAGAAATTTTAAATTTAACATTTTAAATCTACTATTTAAAGGAGCAATATTAAAAAAAATACTAATATTAATATACCCAGAATGAGGACGTCCTTCAAAATGACCTAACGCTGAATCCTTTGACAACACGTCACAACGAAACCTGCAGCTCACCGTGTATTCAACAAACGGCTATATAGTATATATACATAACCCCATCATACGAGTTATATCGCGAACGTCGGATTAGTAAATTAAAAAAAAGTTTAAAAAAAGTAATTAGGTATTACGGCGGCGTGGCGTGGTTATAAATTGGAAATATCGATGAGGAGGTCGAGAGGAAAGAACACACGGCACGGACGTACATCGTCATCGGCGGCACCCAAGTCTCTCGACCGGCAACCAAATTAATTGGACTGTTCGTCTGTTCGGATAGCTGAATGCCCACGTGATTAATGACGACAAAATCGCTGGTCCTTCGTTCGACGATTTGTGTGTACCTATACTCCGTCGTCGTGATAATTATACGAAACGCACTATAATAATAATATTATTATTATTACACGATTACCCGCGCTATCAGTTAATGAATATTATACGCCACGACGGACCAGAATTGTTCTCGATTTCGATATCACGCATTATAATATCTATATGTATGTATAGTATACGTCATATATTGTGCGGTTAATAGGTTTTGGGAATGAGGTTTTCCGTTTCGTCGACTGGTGGACGGGAAATACACCAGTGGTAGGGTTAGAAAAATATTTCAAGGAAATTAAAATATATTATAATATGTATATAATATGTGTACATACGCTACTTTACATACATATACGTACACAAAAACCAGATTAAAACGTGACCGTCTCACATGATTGGCTTGTTCCGAATTCCATTCGGGAAAAAAAACAATTTAAATGCTTTAAGGTTGCACACACAATGAGGCCCATTGTTTGGACACGATCTTCGTGTGTAATAGGGGAAAAAGCGGCGTTGGCAGTGGCGAGGGAAAACGATTATTATTATATTGTGTGCAGTGTCCGCGCCGAAGCAAAAAAAAACACTCGCGCACACACGCTGCAGCAGCTAGTATGCACGGCGGCGGCCCCGTAAATTGTTTTCGGATTCGTATATTTTATAATCGAACTAAAACTCGAAATTAATTCATAGGGTTAGTATATACACACTTCACATGGTGGTCGTGTCCCAGTGGACGGGGGAAAATGAGTCCGGCAATCTCTTTTCCCACGGGCGCACTCCCCCTCCCTCATCATAACGACTAGCGTACTGCAGCTCGCCTCTCGCCCACCTCCAGACCCACCGGAATATTAATAAATGCATTTTTAATACATCGCGCACTGCAGCTACGCATAAGTCGATTTTAACACGATGTATATCCAATCTGCGTATTATATTATAATGTGAGGTGTACTTAAGGAAACATTTCGCTTCCTATGTTAAATTTATAGCCTGTAACAATTGATTTTATACTGCAGTATACGAATTTTTTCGGCGTTAAAAATGCATAATTCTCTCGTGTGTATATATGAACGTGTTATACATAATTGTATAATAAACCAGCAATCAGGTACCTGCAACACGTATAAACGTGTATTTAATAAATTTACATTTATAAATTTACTTTTTAACCGGTAACTCTTTGGAAATGCATGCGCATTTATACACTTTGCAGCTTTCAGCGAGCTTATTTTCGAACAAAATCGGTATATTGTTTTTTTAAATTCTGAGCGATTGACAAAGAGAGGATTGATTGCATTGGTCTTAAAATAATGTGATTCTATGCATCGAACGGTTTTGTTTGGTTAGTAGATACATTGAAGAAGTAATTTTACAATCTTCTCAGACATATGAAGTATCCTTTTATTTTCAACGATTAATCGGACGGTGATTAAGAGTCTGCAGCAGTGGACGCGGGAAAAACCACTGCAGCATTGTCTATATATTAGAAAGGGCGTGTATCCTGCACGAGCCTCTCAAATCTCAATTGTATCAATTATATTAATTATTGCAAGTGCACCCGCCCGTAATCCAATTACACGAAAGAGAAAAAAAATGCAAAGTTCCCATCTTATGATTATTATAATATTTTATGTCCATTTCCTCTTTTATATATTATTCATTTGTTGAACCTTAAGTTTTCAATTCAACTAATTGGTTTGTTTGGACGCGCGTGCGCGGATGCGGTTCGCTTTGTTATCCGTCTCGCTTTTGTTGAACACAATTTTTATTTTTATTCCTCTTTCCGCGTTCCTACTGCAGCCTCTTCCACCACGTCACCGGTCGCGCCCATAGACCCAAAGACCGGCGCCGTGGAGAGAAGAGGAACGGAGGAAAACGAGTGGCGACGACGACGGCGGCGGCGGAGTACCAATTAACGTGCGCTGAGTGGGCTAAAAGTTAGCTCTTTAATAACGACGATAAGTTTAATTGTTCTCGATAGCCACCGCTGCCGCCGCCATTGACTCGGGATGGATATATTTTTAAACGAAACGGTTTATACACGCTTATACTGCGCTCCACCATCGCCGATTTTCTTTCTAAACGGCAATAATTAAAATTAAATAAAAAATTTTCAATTATCGTAATTAAGTAAGTACACACAGATATATAATGGTATATACCTATGTATAGGCTCCCGCAAAGCACGGCGGCAACAATGTTCTTATAATAGTACCTATACATATATATATATACATTATTATTATTGCATTTTACGGTCGTCGTTAACCGCCATTGTATACACGCAACGATATAATAATAATATTGCGGTCGTTTTTCATTAACCGCCCTTTTTAATTCATTTCGCGTAAAACCTCGAACTCCCCTTCAGTTATTATTATTCGGCTCTGACGCCACGCTTGTTTTTACCATAATTTTACCATTATATCACATTACCGCACTGCCCATTACGCAGACAGTCGTCACCGCCGACTTTCCGTAATTACAAAATTAATATAATATACGCAGTTATTGGATTATAGGTAGGTATACGCCGTTGACTGCATCCGGATTCCGGGGTAACGACAAAAAAATAATTTTTGACTCCGGGCGACGCGACGTTTCAAATAAATCATTTTCAATTAGCGTAACGACTTTGGTTTTCGGTGGATTTGGTATATGAATATATAATAGTTATGGTTATTTTGTACCTACTTTGTTTACTTTGACCGTGTTTCGGGCGTGTGATCAATGATCATAATATGACTCTGCTACGTCAAATATCTGTTCCCGTTTGAGTAACGCGATGTCTGGTGAGTCTTTTAAAAACTAGTAGACAAATATAGATAGTTGCGTTTTGGGGTAAAATCAAAATTCCTACTCTAACTGTATAACGGAACTGGTGCAGACTGTGTGCTCGGTTACTAGCAATAATATTTTTTATCAAAAAAGAATTATTAGTTACAAAATATTATAGAAAATACGTCGTGTTGGAGGAAGGGACGTGTGTGATCCCCATCCGGCCCACCTGGTATGTGTATTAGCGCCTAAATATTTATTTTTATTTTACGAGATCGGTCGTTGAATGGTTTAAAAATAAAATGACATTCCTTTGTCCACTTGTTATATATATAGACGTAATGCGTCTTGTCACATTTCACGCCTTAAAGAGTTGTTTGTCCCGATGTCTGCAGCGTTTTCATCAATCTTAAAAACTCAACTCCTTAACAGTTAACAAGGTGTATGTGTATTAATGAGTACATAAATATCCCGAAGGGCCATGGGCGTTTTTTCGTTCTCCTCGTAAAGCCAACACCGGGAAACGTGTAAGTGATCCACTCATATATATAGTCATACAAGTTTCCTGATTCCGAATAGTCGAGGTCCTGAGTTCATAATACCGTCATAATATTATACCTGTGTGGCTGTGTATACACTATTAATACGCGCCCCAGTCATTATATCGTCGCGTTTATTTTACATTAAAATTAGGTTATATTTTAGAATGTATGAAAATCTAATTCATCGCACTTTGTGTAATAAACTTTGTTACTGCACAATTCTCATTAATAAGTAATCCCTTCCCAATTAACCCATCAGACCCTAAAGAAAATAAATTATACCTCTTAAAAGAACTTCGCCAAGTTGATTAATCCATTCAGTTTTTTGAATTAACCTTTTTAAACTCCGAAACAATTTCGTCAGAAAATCCTTTAATCGTGTTACGGAAACTTATATTTTAGTTCAACGTTTTGATTTACTATTAAATACATTTTCGGCTTTGCTTATTTTATCAAGTATAGTAGAAATTCTCACATAAACATGTTAGTTAAATTCAATTTGTTGTACGCTATACATTATAGTTGGAGGAGTATAACGCTCAAAACGAAATCATGTTAACTGTATTGACATAATGGAGGTATTACTTAACATAATTTAGTTGCTGGGTTTGCGCCGCGCTGCAGTATATAGAAGAAAAATCGATTCGGTATAACTTGATATTTGCGGTTTACCAGTAATTTCAAACCCTTACGACAAATTTATATGATAAATTATAATAAATTACCTATTGATTTGTAATTAAATAATTTTCAAACCGATAACGATGTCAATGTTCATCCTAGTAAAAATTACCAAACTTGTTTATTAACACAATATTATTTGTTCCTCGGCTAATTTATTCGCTATAATTTTAGTTATTATGTATTATATTTCCAAGTGCTGTGAGCGATTTCACTAGAAACGAGTTATAACAGCGGCTGATGCGAAGCTTCGAATTCCCGATATCGATGATACTATCAATATATGTGTGTATATGTTGAATACTAATAGCTTATTTGAACTGAATCACATTTATTTATTTTGATTTTGTTATTTCAATATTCGTAGAACGTTTTTAGTTGTTATACTTTCTAATGTTCGATTTCTTTGTAGCATAAACTTTAGGTATATACTCGACGTATGGTTCTAAAAATATGAACTGCCTGCAGAGAACGGGTCGAGTTACAAGAGAGTGAAAAATAGTTTTGTTTTCATCGTATTAATAGATACCACGTAATTTTTTCGTTACCGAGAGTAGATTTTAATAAGTCTGTCTTTTAAATTTATTGTGGATATGGCCGTAGAAAACATGTCATAGCATGTACACGGAATATAATATAGAGTAATATATTATATAGTGTTAAACGTTTATGAGATTTTTGTCGTCACACTTTCGTGTGTCGTTAATTCGAACTTTCGGTAGCCTCGCTAAGGTCGACACATACGACATACTCTAAAACCATCCAGTGTAAAATATTACCCAATATGTCGGTAACAACTAATAATCGGTGGTGGCGTAGTTATAGCAGGTTTTCCGGGTACCCAATTCCACCAAAATTAATTTCAAATAATTGATATTTCCATTATCGCATAATAAAAACTATAGTTATTATATTGTATAATAATTCAGTTTATTAATATGCATTTATGAAACTCTTAGTATACATTTTTTTAAATATTTTTTTTATATATTTTATGTAGGTAATGTTATAGATAATGTCTACATCGTCCTCACCAGTTTATTGCGATCCTGAGAAGAATACGCCTTTAGTAAAACATAAATGTTAAAAGAATGTATAGCTAGGAATGTACGATAATCGTAGATCAGTGTGACTTTATGTATAATATAGACTATTCTAATTTATAATTCTCTACTCGTTTGTACTTCATCTTAAACAATAAACGGTATATACCTAAATGTGGGAACATATACTTACATACCTATCTTTGGTAACAGAAACAAAGAAACCTGAAACAGAAACGATTTACGAAAAACGGACGACAGATAAAGACGTCATCATGTCGGTGCGTGTATACAACAATATATACATATAGTATTTACCTACGTGGTCGTGTATATACATAAAATGTGTGTGTGTAGGTAAGCGGCGTTCGGAAAACCGACCCAAAATGTATATGCGTATATTGTATTTATTTATTATTTTTTATTTTTATTTTGTGAAATTGTTTCCGTTTTTGACAGACAATATCGCGTTATCGGTCTCGGGACAGTTTCGAAATTGCCGTGCCGTATAATATACCTCGCGCGCACAAACACACACACACACAAACAGCAACAGACCAACGCACTCCAATCGAATTCCCAATTTTCCGCGCGGTTTATCCCGGGGATGATAGCGGGCCGGTCCAGACGGAAAATTGGCCGTTACACATATAATATATATGTATACACATATACGCGCACCCACGCACGGCCTTCCACCCGCATCGCCGCCGGACAATATCGTATACGCGTATACGACCCATGTTCTTTCTCAATCAAATCGCACACTCTCCTCTGCCTCTGCCCACCCGACCGTCCAGCCGTTCACCCCAAAGTCGATACACGACCTCCCACTCGGCCTTAGATGAAACGTTATGTTTCGGCCGGAAACGTGTGCGGACAAACCGTGTACACAATATAATATTATACTATATGCAGTACCTTTACGTCTTTCGACTATATGCATACCTATTACCTGCACAGTTTAAGAATTTTTATCATTATTATTACGAGTTGTGTTTGCGAACTAAAAATTATTATCAGGTATAATATTAATTACTACTATATAGGTATTATGCGAGGAAAAAATATGACGATCGAAAAAATCAACAATAAATCACAAACCGCCTGCTGCTGTCGTACGCATGACCTGCGTAGCATATTTTACATAATATCTATGTGCGCATCTATGATGAGCACCCGTGACTAATTAACGAACGTCATTAAGATATTCACACCGGTCGGAGGCGGAAGTTTGAAACGCGCGCGCGGAGGCGGACCTTCGCACGAACGCGATCGTTTTAATAATATAATGCCGCCGCGAATAACACGCCGATTTTATTACTATTATTATACTCGTTTAGCGTCGTAACCTAACGCTGTCTTCAGGTAATTTTTTACCTCTCGAACTTGTTTTTCAAAACTGCGCCAAATTGTTGCATTCCCAGATGATACGCTGCAGTGACGCAGTGTGCACTGCAACTTGCAATGTGTGTACGATAATTACCACGATTATTGTGTCTGGACCATCCTACGGAAATCCCTCGACCGCGATTCCCGCATTATGTACTACGCAACTTTTGCGTAATAATGTACTATAGGATATTATATATTATTATTATAGATTCAAGAAAATTTATGTATTTAAATACCTAGGCGTTAACATAAATAGCAATACCAATATGCATGATGAAATTAACGATCGAATGGCATGCGGTAATCGATGGTACTATAGTATAATGAAACTACTTAAATCAAAACTACTGTCACGCAACTCAAAGACACTATTGTACCACAGCTATTTACGACCAATAGTCACATACGCGAGAGAAACTTGGTCACTGATCAAAGGAGATAGCAAACGTCTACTATTACCTTCGAAAGGAAGGTGCTGTGGAATATTATTGCCCAAGATATAACACGGAGTTGCAAGCATACGAGAGAAGAAAAAATCAAGAACTATAGGGGCTATATCACAGGCCAAAAATATTATATCATATATAAAATGCAAACGTCTAGAAGGGTTTGGTCATGTCTCGAGAGCGGACGGACAAGTAATAAAAGAAGTGCTAGTTAATAAAATAAGCAAAAAACGTCCGATAGATGGGTGGATGTCGTGGCTATCAAGACATCAAAAATATAAAAGAGAACTCGATCTTTAACGACGCATATGGCAGAAAGAAATGGAGAGGTTTTATGATGGCAGCGATGGCCCTTAATGTCCCGACCAGCTGAGGAAGAAGAGAGGATGTTACATTATTATGTGCGATTCTAATAATTATCGTAAATTTTTAATATTCACCCGCAGTACCTATCGCCTGCAACTAATTGGCGAAAGACGAGTGCAGCGATGGATATCGACATATCGATAATATTGTATTGTACGTGGCCCATGAATAACTATATATATTACTAGCCGACCCATCATAACTATATATATTATTAGGTATTATATAGGTACTGTTGACTCGCTTACTTGAACATATTATTATTATACGTTTTAAACTGTAGTCGTTAAAAATCGTATTTTTTTACAATCGATTAAATAAGTACCTACTACGTTTTATTCCGCGCGTTGTTCCCTAACTTTGTAATAACTCACCGTTGTGGTGACATCGTGTATTGTTTTCTTTTAGGCATATAAATAAATCGGCATTGCAGATAATTTATAACGCATTAGGACGTGAATATAATGTTCGTTTTATTTCCACCGCTTTTACTCGTCGCAGCGCGACAATAATATAATATTATGATGTCCAATGTTCATATTTCATTTGTGTACAGTCTAGTAGACTTCTGGACGTTGGAATGCCAAGAACGTATACAGCTTTTAAAAATCGAATATAATATTATGGTATACAAATATACAATATTGATTTATATGGTGTGACGTATATAAAGCCGTAATAATCTATTATATCTATATCAATATTTTCTAGACCTTGTTGCTTTGTAATTTCGGGAATTTTTAATACACCTTTCGATAATGCTGCGTGTATAAACGATACAAATATAATATTTTCTGTGCTATAGTATTATTATAGTCATATGACATCGATCAAATTATAATTGCAAAGTACGTCACCTATATTCACGAACAAAATGAACTGAATACATAATGAATAATGAGCAGGCAGTTATAATAGAAAACAAATGGGCTCATAATATATTATACCTTATATCTATAAATAATAAATACAATAACAGTATAACAATTTAAAGTAAAATAATAAAAACATATTAAACACTATTAGTGAAACATAAAATAAATTATTGTTTTATCAGACTTGATTTCATTCTAATAATAATAATGAGACATTTTGTATTACTAACCTATAATATAACAATTAACAATAATTGAATACATCGTATTGTACTTTTTTATTTCAAACGATATTTTAATACTTTACATCTATATAATATAATAATATATTTATATGGGAACGTGGATAGTGAGAATATATTTACGACTTCCCAAAAGCTTTCGGTCTCACCCGCTAAAGACACGGGAAATCAAAATCGAATCCGATTGGATGGATTGGCTAAACTCGAAAAGGTTCTTTTTTCACCGTCGTCATCCCCTCACACTTCGCGCACAATGTCCGCGCCACTGTTTCCGCAGCTGCAGAAGTGTATATAGTCGTCTTCTTAGGAAACCCAAACGAAAACACGAAGCTTTTAAAAAGCTTTCGGGCATCGGAATTTGCGTAATGACGCTAAACTAATGTATCGGAGGTAATAAAACGGAGGGGAGACCGAACGACGGCGGCGGGGTGAAAGATAAACACAGAACAAGAGAGAGGCATTAACTATAAAAGTAAATGGAATCTTTTAACGGAATTCGAAAGTATTGGATGTGACAGGGACAACGTCGCGCGCACACAGAGTAAACCGGGGTGAGCGGTGGTATAGTGGAAAGCGAGATAGACGATGAGGCGACGATGGCGGTGCGGAGTGCCGTGTGAGAGACGGAGAGAGAAAGACAGACAGACAGACGGACGATCAGAGGACGGGACGGAAGAGAGTTTTTCTAATGCATTTCGCATTTTGTGTGTGCAGCGGACGGCGCATTAACACAATGCCAAAGTGGAAAACCCGTGTTATTCTTTTTAGAAGCGTCTCCGCGCGCAGTATCCTGCAGACTTATCTCCCACCGTCGCCGCCTCCCCGACACACACACACACACACACACACACACACACGCACGCACGCATATATATATATTATATACACTGTTTTAGACTTTAGAGATCGGGCTCATAAATAAATGGAACCGGCGGCAATATCGTTTAAGGGGAGCGACGTTCATGTGCGCGCACACACACAAACACACACGAGTGGTCGTAGCGTACAACTTCTGAGAACAGGCGGGTTAGGGAAGGGAAAAAAACCGCAAACCACTCTACAAATTAATTCTGGGGGCTAGGAGAATCAATACTCCCCCTCCCTCCCCTCAACAGTCTCTCTCTATCCGTTCACACATACACACGCATTCACTCGCTATGTCTTTCGCTCTCTTTTGGATTGATTGCCTCGGTGGAAAAGCTATTTTCATCAACGCTAATGAACAATACGAATGGGTTTTCCGCCCGGCAAAAGCTTTTACGACGAATGAGATCTTCCGCCGCCCGGACCACGGAAGAACGGTGTGCGTATACGTGCGGGGCGGTGCGGGGGTGGTTAGCGGGTGGCGTGCGCGAAACGTGTGCCGGCTAATTGTGAATTGGACGCGCGAGCGGGTCAGCATAAATTTGATCAAACTGACGCTTTTAGTGGGATTACCAATAATCCCGTGTAATATTCATTGTTCCCTCCCTTCCTGGCGCCGTGCCCTCATCCCACCAGCACACAGAGCCGTTTGCGTATCCTGCTCGCGCTAAACTCATCAATACACACACACACACACACACATTGATGCACACAATGCTGTAAGTGAGTGTAGGTCGTAGGGTAATTAAATTTTTTTTTAAATTACCGATAGTGTATCGACTAATTTTGAATTCAATTAACCGTGTACCTATATATATTTACGCTTGTGCAATAGAGATATAAAAATAAAATAAATAAATAAAACATCAATATCATCCACATCCGGTCGCTGCAGGTCCGTTGCCCTTCCGCCGCCAACGCGAACTAAATCATTTCCAGGGTAATGATAAAATATTTCCCTTCGGTGTACATCAGAAATTGTCTTTAAAATAGTATGAATGCATTCGAGTTACTGGCACAGCAGCCGTGTATATGGAAACGTAGGTACCTATATTGCAAGTAGGTATATGTATTATAAATATATATATTATAGTGCTGCGAGGAAACACTTAAACAAATTGGCCAAGTTTTCCGAGTATTTTGTTTGGCCTCAATTACTTTTATTACGTAAAACCTTAATATAATGTTTTTCGAAAAATGAGTTTTTATTTTGTCACCATCAATCATAGGTTATATTAAAAGTTAGAGGTGATGGATGATTTATCGTAGAAAATTTGGTACTATTTTGATCTAATTATTATTTTTTTTCCCCGTACTCGAATTGTGATCTTATTTTTACACATAGTTTATCATCACAATTCGAATCCAGCCGAGTACAACCTGCAATGTTAATTTACTCTTGTAATCAAACGATTTTGGTGAGTTTAAATCTATTTTTGAAACCTCAATCTTACCTGTATTTCAAATCACCAAGTCTTTGCACAATCACACTCGCAATGTGGCACACTGCTTATTAGCATATTATACGACGAATGTATAATTACATTTTCAAAAACCTCAGAAACATTTTTTACACATAATTAAATACTGTAAAAAGTAATATAAATTAATTAAAGCCAATAATTGCCAATACAAATAATATACACTCGCGTTTTTTTAATATTTAATTGGTATTTATTTATGTACCTATACCTATACGTATACACATAATAGGACACTTATACATGTAGGTACATACATACGTACGTACATACATGTCCATGTGTACATAACGAATTCTACCCTTTTTTGCATAGTCTGTACCCAACGGCGTTTCCGTCGCTAATTTCCGGTTTTCCCCAGTTCGTTCCGACGAGCTCCTATTCCATTTCCTCTTTTTTTTTAAATCCCATATTAATAAAGGTTCCATCAGATCGATGAGCCTTGAACAGAATTAATAACAGTCAGCGAAATTTAAACATCACAGCGGCCAATGCGTACGTCACTATAAAATTCATTAAAAAAATGAGTTAGTGGATGGCGGAGCAGTGAGGGAAATCCAATTCCATTATTATTATTTTTTTAAATTAATCGAGGAAACCCGGCGCCATTGCTGTTGAACACCTAACACAACTATGTAATGTTTAATTATAAACATTTCATTAACTTTTAAAAACCTAATGGCTTTTTTTCGGATTGTTCGGAATCGATGGGTTGGAGGTTGGGGGTAAAGCCGCCGCGGTGCGTCGGCAGTGGCGGTGCTTTCATCAAAATTATTACTGTGCTTTAGGGAGCCCGTTTTTTTCTGTTATTCATTAAACGAATGATACATCAATTTTATCCATTGTGCCGTTTGTTTGTTCAGTAATTTCCAAAATTAAACAACCGACAACCTATACTATATGCGCACCGGCACCAAATATATTATTCTCGCCTCTCAGCCCGGAAACGGGGAAATTGGTTTCTTAAACGCTAAACTAATTTAATTTCGTTTCTTGATTGCTGTTGGTTAGGCCCGATTGTTATATTATACGGTGGACAACTAGTGATTTATTCAAAACTACCCCGTATAAGTATACGTGATTTTAACACGATAATTAGGAGTCATTTATGGAAGTCTGCGTTTTCAAATGGCTTTTAATTCAATTCAAATGCCTATATACGTCCATATACGACGGTGCCTGTTAATTGAAATATTTGTTCCGTCATTTTCTAACTTATTCGCAATCTCACGTTCCGTTTAATTATTTCCCGCAATTTCCTTTTGCTTTACGCATAAAGCGCGCAGACGGATTTTAACTTTATTCCATACCATCTGTTTACCGTTTTCGAGCATTGGGCGGGTAGCTATTGTGTTCCTAAAAAAAAAATTAATAAATAAAAACCCATTAGACTAATTTAGTGAGCCCGGATGTTAATGACGATGCATATTTATTTTTTCGTATTTATGAATACGCCTAAATCGGAAATAAACTCATTTATCACAAGTGTATTACATTGAAAACTATTTTAATGCTTCCACACAATAAAAATTAACACTACACAATTATGCTAAGGTTTTTAGTATTAAAAAATATAAAAACACTTAATTTTATTCTATGGTTCTATTATGCTTATTTAGAGTTGAGACAATTAATTAAACTACCAAAACATAATGCGAATACAATCAGGAACAAAAAAAAAATAATAATAAATACCATTTACAAATATTTATTTTTCAAATTTAACTTTATTCTAAATCCAATTCAATTAAACTACCCACAGAACATTAAAGTGGTTTTTTTTTATAAATAAGTTGGAAGTAATATTACCTTTTCAACAATTTTACTTTTAGGATCTAAGTAATTACATTTTATAAATCCTACCGCATAACAATCAAAACTTAGTTCTCATTACATTAAGAGTTTTTTTTTAGTTTTGGTAACTGGCAAGATCCATTAAATAAAAACAGTAGATTAAATTAAAAAATTGAAATACTCCATATATTATAATATAATGCAAATACTATAAAACGTTTTCGTTTCGTTTTAAGTTAAAATTAACTACCTATTTAATAATTTATCGTGATAAATTTTACAGTATATTTTTTTTAAATAAATGTAAAAACGAAAATATTCAACCCAACAAATTCGGATAAGACATTTCTTGCAAAGCGATTCAGTAATAAATGTTCAAAAGTTTGAAGGCACTATATAAAGCACCGTAATCTAAATAAACAAAACAATATGGTGTAATAGAAACGGTGTGAAATTTTCACAGTGTTAATTCACTATTTCACTGTAAGTCTTAATTTAAAAAAATTCGTAAAAAAATATAAATTGAACAAGATAAAAAAAATTGAATACAATACCTAAGTCTTTCCGTTGGAGTGTTTACGCATATACGTATGCGGGTTAAGTTTGTGAAAACGAATACACATATAGGTTTATATACTATATAATATAATATATTCCGTTGCAATCTACTAGAATGATGTGTCTGATGACGTGGAGTAGTAAGGAAAAAGGTCGAAAATTGAAAATTCACATAGGATTCACATGTTATTGGTGTGAGAGGGTGGGGGGGAGTACCGCGTTTTATATAAATTCTCTGCTGATTGAGACGAAGCGGGTAAAAACACGTTTCTCAAAGGACGACCTAATTGTGACGATTGCCTATCGGCCGCCGCCACCGTCGACAATGAACCGTAATGAAACGATTGCCCTTCGCTTCCGCCGAAAAGGGACTGTTGATTGGGTTCAGGAGACCGTGGATAAACCATCAGCTGCAGCACTCTATCCTTCCACTCATCCCCTCGCAATGGTCACCCATCTTGATTTTTATTTTTTATTATTTTCGTCGTCGTCGTTGTTATTGTTGTTGTCGTCATTACGTATTATTATATAATACATAATATACAAGGACAACCATCGAATATGTTTCAAACTCTGCAGATATCACACTCGTATATAGTCATGTATATGTGTATGCGCTCGTCGAATATATTTATAATATAATAACCAACGAGAGATGGGAGGGGAGTGAATCCGTCGCATAAGGGGGAGTGCGCACCGAGCAGACCATGAAAAGGTTTTCTTTCATTAGCCGTTCTTAAAAATCGGATTTCTTTTCTATAAATGTATTTACACACACATATGTATACGTATTATATACATACCAGATGTAAGAACCACCGTGTATGCGTTATATATATAATTATAGGTATGTGTCTATGTATGGATAAGTTTTAAAGAAAAATATATACATATTTGAATTTTTCGCACCGCACCGCACACAGCTAGTGTAATGGAGGGGGTAGTGAAGAGCACGCGCATACGTGATTATAATGCGGTTAGGTTTTATGTAAAGGCAAATGAAGCAAACGAGTGTTCGGTTCGCAATCAGCGGCGGTGCGGGGGACGGCCGAGGAAATACCGACGCCCGTCGGTGGTGGTGAATTGGAGTTGATTGAGTGTACCATCGAGACGTGCCTTTTTGTTGAAATAAAATGCGTTCATTATATTGCTAACACACACACACACACACACACACACACACACACACACACACACACACACACACACACACATACGCATATGCGCGTGCGCGCACACACTGTGCAGACAGACACACGAACGTATGGGGGAAAAATTGCTGCCGGGAAGGAGAAATAATATTGGTCTTTTTTATTTTTACTTTTTTTTTTCGTCGGCGAAACAGGTGGACAATTTAACCTTAATACGAGTTCTGCATAGGGAATTACTGTGAAAACTTCTTCTTTTTTTTTTAGCCCCGGGATTTCTTTGATTATTTAGAAGTCGGGAAAAAGAACTTCGTGATTATCAGCACGTTCTCAACGAAACGTTAAAAAAATAAATCCTGAGATTTAACACGACGTTTTAATAATAATATATTCTCACGATGGTGAATTGGATCGCATATGGATCTGTATACCTATATAGTGCAGTGTGTGTATATATAAGGTATACTTCCTATTCCTACTATGTATATACGAGTTTTTATCTACCGTTTTATAATGATCGTCGCTGTATGACTGCTCTACTACAGTTGTAAGGAAATAATAAAACACAGTGTAAAACTGTATGCGATAATCTATATTTTTTTGTTAGTCATCATTAACTGCACGCCGTGGCTAACAGTTGGTATATTTTTAACCGTTTCAGATGGACACCTACTGCTGCAACAATGGACGCCCGGGATGGATGTCCGTAGTAGAAACGCCGTTGTAAACTGTCCGACTGGTACGACGATGTTGAACATTGTAGAAAACGGTAAGTCACTCGTGAATATTAAAAATCAAACCCCGCTCCGGTCGCGTGGTGTACGTATAGTTTAGTAGCAGATATATTATTATATATATATATATATATATAAATGGCTATGTATATATGTTTATTGTGTGTACAACGTATACATATTATATATATATGGTAGCAATATAGCGTTGGTGCAGTATAGTATTATAGTCGCGTGTCACTCGTAAAGAATGAAAATGGAACATTTCTGTTCCATAATGCATCCGACGTTAGGAATACGGGTGTTAAATAAATCGTGCGCGCCGAAGAGTAGAAAATGCGCGGAAATGAAAACCGACCGTTTTGGCCCTGGGGAGGGAGATGAAGAAAAAACGACGGGTTATTCCTTGGGCGGCCATTTTCCAAATTGAATATGTGTGTAACAATACATAACCCTTTGTTTTGCGTCCGTACATGTATACGCGAATTCCCGATCGGAACCTGACCCTCTCCCACCACCACACCAAACCCTCGGCGCGGCGCCGTCCAAATAAATACGTATACACCTATATACGTGGTATATAATATGCTCTCTCCAAAGTTTTTTTCACCTCCGTTGCAGTTCTATTTTTTTTTCTCTCTATCCTCCCCCTTACTCTTGGATTTACAACCTACGGGATTTCGGGTACACCTATTTAGTGTTCCGGCTGCGGAATTATTAGTTACACATCGTGTCAGTGGTCGGAGGGGTGAGAAGGCGGTGGATATATAGAATCCACAATATCACACACACACACACATGTAATTTATATAATGATATAACCGATACTGCACTATTAGTAAGCCACTATTTATAATATACATTATATATTTGTATGTACCGTTGCGCACATATATACGAAGTGTATTAGAAAAAATGTCTCTCATCTGTCAAAACCAAAAGTCGTCTCCGCTCCAAACGCGTCTGTAAACCGACAACGTCCGGCCCCGGCATAAACGAATATTGAAAATCCCTCGATATTAAATTGGCTCTGTGTGAGAAACGGTTATATCCGCTGCGTTCCATATACACATTTAATATTCTCCCATCTCCCAGACAACGGCGATGACAATATATACGCACGTTCCTACTGGTCTTAAAGGTCTTCTTATATTTATATATATTATTTAATACGTATGAGAGGAGTGGTATAGTAATATATTATAGGAGCGTGTGCAGCAGCAGCGCGGATGATGTCCCTACAATCCATCCAAAAGTCATTTCTGTTAAATATTATTTTTTTTTAATAATAATAATATATTGAGAGAAAAAATAGCTCTCTACCGTTCGTGTTATATTGAAAAAATATATAAATATATTTATTTATAAATCCTTTAACCGAAGAATGTTCCTTCAATAATAAATTGTTTACGCGTTGGTCGGAAAACGCGCATGGTTCCCACAGAACATAAATTTGATACATATAAAATAGACCTAGTAAAGAGGGAGTATACTGCGTGTGTATACAGTTTAGAGTTTACACTTTAGACTATGTGTGTAAGCTGCAGCGGTGTATGAATGGGAAAAAGTTCTATTGGTTGGCTACCGATTGTATGTGGCGTTTATAAAATACGTATGTGACTAATGCATTACGGTGTGTTCCGTTTTGGGGACGTATATAAAAGACGAGAGAATCATACATTTTGTCACACTTTTATTTTCGACGAAAAACAAAAAACAAAATAGGATGTTCGTGCTATAATAGGGCTATATTATGTTACTATGGCTATAGGCGAGGTTAAACGACGAAAATCGGATCTTCTGTTTATTTTAATGTTTCTGAACAATACCGTATTAGCATAAAAATATCACTCTTTGACGTTAGCAGTGAATGTTGAAACGTTAAACGCTATTTATTTTGTTTAAAATGAATTATTTTTTTTTCTCAACCTAGACATCACGCGTAAGGAGATTTGAGTGTATTATATTTAGGTGTACCTATGTTTGATCTTATAAGTTAATTTTTCTTTGTTAACTATTTTTGTTTGTGTTTTCTCTTGTTGACGTTACGCGTAGAATTTTTATTTTCCATACGCGTCGTCTTATATAGTTATATCTCGATTGTCATCGTCATGTAACACCCTAAAAAGTCGTGTAGTTGGAAATAAATTGCGTCCTTAATCACGTTTTAGTTTCATAATAATTAAAAGCCATCGTGATAAAAATATTAGTACCATCACTCGAATCGTATACGTTTAAATATAAACACACAGTTGTTTGTATCGAAATTCACGAAAGTATCTATTTCCATTGGTAATATTTGATTGTTTAAACAGAAATGAATACGTCAGGGAAGAGTAAGATCGAAAACGATTAATGTGTTATGGGTTTTGATATGTTTTTGAAAGCACACAGTATGTTTTATTCCGTTTATTAATATATATTATAGCTACACCGGGAATCGAATAGTTTTCTCGAGTTAACCAAACAGACGACAGCGAAACCAATTTATACATATAATACATATATATATATTATACTCTCCTCCGGGGTCCGCGTGCGTCGAACAATATTTGCTCGTCTTTCTTACATGCCACCTCGTTAATCATGTGCGCCCGTCTGTACATTTTCGCAAGTAAACGTTGATAAAGATGAAAAGATATTTGTTCAGGATTATTTGGATCGACGGAAATGGTATATATTATATACATTATGTTGGCCTGTGGGGATGTGGTAACAACTTTTTTTAATAGATCTATAAACGCGATGACCTCAATCGCCGGCGGCGTCTTTTATTTGGTAGTTCTACGAAAATTCGAAATTTCTATATAAATCTGAATAAAACCATTAACCATAATATCGTTTTACAAAATGATCAAACAGGCACGTGTGCAAACATTCACGAGTACCTATATTTAGGTTGTGTAAGTATTATTTGTTTTTGGTACACGTGCACGTGTGATTTAATACATCTCTACGCGATCCAGCTATTAATCCTTTATTTTAAATAATAGTTTCAAAAAAAAAAAAAACACGAAAACATTGCTGGAATATTTGCGTTTCGACACGTAGCCAACAATACTGTGACGATTCCGGGGAAATTTCGAGGACGCGCGACCGATTCAATTTTCTATTCACGGCGCGATGCGCAGTCTGGTGGAAATAAATCGATCTCGCTAAGTTAATAATAATCCGGCAACAACACGCGTCCATTTTTATATATACGACCGTAATGCTATTACGTTATTATGGCCTACAGGCGACGTTTAAATCGATGCGCGAGCATTAGAAGGCAATAAGCTGAATTGAACACAGTGTGCCACTCACTCGGACCCTTATATTATATAGATATATGTATCGAATTATCCTTAGGGAGATGTCCGTTTTCTGCAAACTTCTTCTGTTTTCTTCGAGTTTTTTTTTTTTTTT
The DNA here is from genome assembly GCF_005508785.2 of Acyrthosiphon pisum. Taxonomy (NCBI): domain Eukaryota; kingdom Metazoa; phylum Arthropoda; class Insecta; order Hemiptera; family Aphididae; genus Acyrthosiphon; species Acyrthosiphon pisum. The sequence goes on from NC_042495.1 coordinate 55,961,988, forward strand.
GAAAAATCGAGTTTTTAGAAAGCGGATGACACCCCGGGGAATCCCCCGTTGAATGGATTATAGGCAGGGCGAAGAAAGTCGGGCGTTCCTCCCCGCTCTAAACGGACAGCGTGCCCGGACACACCTTCCGAATGACAAATAACCTTATAACTGTCGGCCCACAAAACGTTTTTCCGTGTAAAAGCTGACTCCGACTATTACGCTCGTAAGTCATAATGTTTTTGTTTCGGCCCGTGTTGTGGCGGAGTTCGATCAGTGGATGTATGTATATATATATGGTATACGTCCGTTACAGCACACGGTGACTCTAGGGGGCAAAGAATAGCACCTATATAACGAGATACAGTGTCCAGAGAAACGTTAGACCCCGCGAGGAATTTAGAAACTATTGTTGTTTTTTGACAAACAGCCAACTCAACTTTGCCAAACGTTGTGTAATATCGACCAATCATTGTCAACCTATACTCACAGTATTTCATTGTCTCACAAACTCGATTGGACTGTGGAGTAGGTATAGTTCAGATAGTTTGGATCTGACAGCTTTGTTTTTTGAGTGCAACGAACTTTACCTCAATGCGACGCATTATTAAGACGAAATTTATACATCGATCGCTGGCGTCAAAGAATGTATGTAATACTATAATTTACAATTATAATCCGTGTCATCGAACAATCGGAGAGTTAAAGCTTTTTATCAATATATTACATTAGTTTAATAGTATATGTACACAAAAACTTTATAATTAATAGGTATACGCTTTAAAACATTGGCTTAATAATGCTCCTTATTAATATCAACCTGTAATAATAGTAATAAATTCAGATTAACGCTAATTAAATGTATCTAATTTTATACGCAACGTGAACAAAATAAACTTATAGTACGCTGTAAAATTAATAATCTTTCATTTAACTCGCGCAAATATATACAACGGCTGCACAATTTGAAGGTATTTTCTAATGACCTTTACAGCTAAGTGTAAACTATTATAAATTTTACTAATTATTATGCATTTTATTGTTTTAAACTTATGTCTTGATTCGGTATTAAACACCTGAATTAATTAAAACTATATATCTATATAGCATTATACCTATATGTTATAACATATATCTGAGAAGTGTATTTAAATACTAACCATTGTTTACCCCCCTACATAGTATAGCATACGTCCCGGAATTTCTAAGACATAAAAATAATTATTATTCAGATTATATTATTATACACTGAAATATTAAAAATTTGAATGTACCTACTTAAAAGTACCTCAAACTGTTAAAATCAACATTCATGCTATACACAACCTGGAAAAGTAGTGCCGAGTACTCGCTCCCGTCCAACTACCTATATACAGACTAAAATCGAAGTTCAAAACATATATTTAGATTATAATATAGACTATTACATAATATTATAGACATATACCTGTGTATCGTGTATGGCGTTCGTAATTAATTTAGCTGCGACTAATTTTGCAAACGCTGTAGGATATCATATTATTATTATTATTATTTAGCATTGTATTGTGCCATGTGTTTTGAAGACGCTAATTAACTCGTCCGAGAAAATTCATTAACGGACAAAAACGGCTCAGGCCTGTTTATTGTGGAATTAATTACTTGCATATTAAGCAACGGAGTTCTCCGAGTTTGTTTGATTGTTAGTCTGTGAATGTGTGTTTGTGTGTGTGTATCTCTCTCTCTCTCTCTCTCTCACTATTCTCCTCGTCCCTTTCTCTGTCACTCGACTCCCTTATAGAGCGCACGCGATCTCTCCCCCACTCACCGTCTCCTTATTTTCTCATCTGCGTCAGAACCTAGTTTCGATTAATAGTTTAATTACGTGTTCCGTTTGTTCGTGGCTCCGTTGTTTTACGATGGGCAACCCACAATCGCACGCAGGTATTTATATACACGCGAGAGAAAAGGTAGCTGCAGCAGTGAAGCGTAGGAGGGTAGACGAGGCAAACCTCGTTGATTATAATATCGCCCGAGTCCGGCGAATATTGCTTGTTTACCGGCCGAAGGAAGGATAGACCGGGGTATAGTACCCTGTACCTACATAATATATATGTGAAGTCAAAATGCCATTTCGTCTCGCATTCCCTTTCAAAGGCTCGTGCGCGCCCGATCGTAATTATATACGTGCAAAATATGTATACACGCGTGCGCGTGCGTGGATGTGTGTATATGAGTTTAATGCAAACATTGTTAGTGCGACTATATACGGTAGTACGGGGCGAGTGGTGGGCTAAAAAAATAACGAAATACAATTATAAAGGAAAATTTTAATGATGCGGGGGACTTAGGGAGCGTTTTATGTTGTGTGTAGTGTGTACACCACCCGTACATAATGTTTACTTATCTGTACAGCAGTGGCCGTGAGCAATTAAAGTTGGCAACCAATTAGGAGATATATGTGTTTGTTTTAAAACGAGTGTATAGCGGTGGTGGCTTTGACGGCGTAACGAGGGGGAGGGGGTGGGTCGAATGAAGGGATAGGCCACTGCAGACAACTATACTGCGAGTGTCGGTGGGGGGTTTATTTAAATTATACATAGTAGCGCGCCCACGACCGCCCCTGCTTTAGTCGAAAAAGAGAAATTCAGGGAATACGTCGTCGGTAGCGGTGGAAGGGCAGGGGTGGGGACTCAAGTCTTTCTTAATGAGTTGCATCGTTAGCGGAACGCCCGAGCGCTTTCCGCGAGGGTTTTCGACGTTGAAACGGGAAACTGGAGGTTACTTTTCTCTGTTTAATCATTCACCATAATTACACGGGACACCCTGTACATACGGTTTTGATGTTTTCGAGCAGCAGCAGCAGTATTTATGTGTACGTGTGTATAATAAAGGGGAGGGGTACCGCGGTGATAGGAGGACACTGGTTTAATTAAAACGGCGGTGGTGGGCACGCCGCGTGTGCGTTTCGGCGGAGCCACACGCATTTTCGCGAATTGTCGGAATACGCCCACGATTAACCGCCGCCTCGCCAGCATAATATTATTATAAAATTATATCTACCTACTGTGATATACATAATATTTATATTGTGCTTAGTGTTATCTTCCACACGCTGCAGATCAGTTCAGGTGTTTTAACCAATTATCGCAATAGATTGAGATTATATTATAACTCGACACGATCGTCTGTCGACACGCGATCGTTGAATTACAAGTCCTCGTATTCTGATTTAACTGTTATTAGATACACGTTGTTTATAATTACACGACGGGCAAATCGTTTAGCGAAAACTATAATTATTGAGGCATTTAAAGCTATAAAATTTAGGTTGTTTTCTAATCGCGTATATATAAAGGTTAAAGTTAAAGCATATAATATCATAATCACGTGAGTATATTATTGTGTCAAAGTTAGGAATACATTTAATAAATTAATAAAATCATGCGTAGGTATTGATAATTTCCAAACTATTTTCATTAACGTGGTGCGTACGTTCCTGATACTAATTAGGTTAATTGGCGTTATAGTCATATAAAATGTATGCGTATAATGTATATATAATATAGGTATTGGTACCTATATATGGTAAGGAGACCCAGGAGTTATTCGTTGAAAAGGGTGTATACGCATATAATGTAATTATTTCATATTGTACCTCAGTCACGGTATATCTAATAAAATCTAAGATGGGTTGTAAAATATCGTGACTAGGTATATTTTTAAAACCGAGTAATGAATGAAATATTTTAATTAATTAGTGTATATTAATAAAGTATAGCGCTCTTAAATTGAAATCGGGTAAGTGATGGCTGTCGGTGGTAGTTCGTTTGAGTGCACTTAATCTTTGAGAAACGTGTTCAAACCATGTTTGACGAAAGCGGATTGGTTATTCTTTTCCCGTACAGCCCACGATGTCGTGTTTGAGATACCAAAGCTCGTGCTCTAAAAAACTCAGAAATTTCAGATTTCGTCATTTAAAAAAATAAATAAAAAAACAAAAAAATAGAGCGGAGAGTATACATTATACGCAGAGTAATAAAAATCATTATGACGCGCGGCTAATTGTAAAATTATTTTGTACCGAAAACAAAAGCTCCGATTTTAATCCCGGCCATGTTAAACGTCAAAAACCCCTCCGTGAGGTGTTGGAGTGGCGTGCGGGGGTGGGATTTGTTATAATAAAAGGCTTATAATTAACGGACTCTCCGGGGCCCTTTGCCGTCGTTTTAATATAAGCCTGGCCAGTTGACCCGAGCGTCCCGTCTTCCCCTTTCTCCATCCGTTTAATTAAGGTGGCCCTCCAACATATATATAAATATATAGTGGGACGGTGGAAAGGGATGGCAGTTAAAGTTTTCTCGCGCCTTTTCCAATTTTCCATGTGACCCTCACCGCGGTCCCGTCCCGCCCGTCTATATATAATATATATATACGCATGGTATAATAATAAGCCGAGAAAGTAATTTATTTCCACCTCGCCCTCCGCCACCGCCACCACATGCACACTTCACCCCCGAGCCTACCGTCGTCGACACCCCTGCACCCCTCTTTTGTTATTCCTTTTGAGGACAACGATGGAAAAATTGCTTTTAATCCTGGTTCACCCTGCTCCGTCCGCTGTGATTACACCAAGCTTTAATAATAATAATAATAATAATAATAATAACAATATTATAGCGTTTTTTTTTTATTCGTTGTTCACTGACTTCAGATTAAAATAGTTTAATATTAACGCGGTCGGTTTCTTCCTCCGACGGACTGCCGCCACACTCACGCCATCCCGGTCAGATTACTATTATTATTATTATTATCATTATTATTATTATGTGTAATGTGTATAATGTATAGAGATATAAAGCATTATATTTATAATTCTCGAAATAAATTTTGATTATCCACTCACGATTTCTGCGATGGAAGATTTTTCACAGAGGCATGGTGCCGCCCAACGTGTATATATATAATATAGACTATAGAGTACAAAGTTTTGTAAGTTGGTCTAGAAACGTCAAGAGACTCCTGAAAATGGAGAGGAAGTGACTGCGGCTGCGGCTGCGGAGTTAAGTCTATTTTCCAGTTGTCCGGCAGTAATAGCGAATACGTGTAACCTGTCTATTGGGCAGGGAAAAAAGATGGATTTATTCTCGACCGGCCCAAAACCTAAATGGAATCCGAATGTAAAACCTTTTTAGCATTACTATTATAATTTAGTTGGGAGCTTTTATTTTTTATTTTGTTTTGTTTTTACTTCTGATGTAAATATATATATAACATATATTATATGTATACCTATTGTATATATGTATATTTTGGCTATCCTGTCTATTGGGACTTGTCCGTCTTCGTTTACGCAGGAAAAACAAATATAAAACACTCTCCATTATCCTACTGAACCAAAAAAAAAATAGTGGTAAATAAAATATAAATAACAGAGTTGAAACCTTTTTCCGGTGAATTTTTTTTTACGTCCAAAACTTTTCGATTAGCATAAAAAACGCATTAAAATTATTGGAATCGTCACAGTGTGAACAGAAAAAAAAAATCTCATACAGTCGATTATTTGATTTGTGCATTAACGGATTAAAATCAGAAAATTATATTGATACATTTTTTATTATTATTATCGCAGTCTTGTAAAGAGAACTGCAGGTCATATAATATGCAGCAATTATAATGCTTTTATACAATGGTCCATTAGTACTTAGCCGTAGTTTTTATAAATATGATAATATAAATGTATTATACATTTTGGAAATTTGAATCAATAAAAGCAATCATCAAAGTTGTTTTCCTCGTCGTCCTAAAAATATCATAGTAAAGTATATATTTTTATGTAATATGTATAATGCATTTTGCCATCTTGTATACTTGTAAATATATATTTTAAACTTTTCTTACGATTTTTCATTTTTATGATCGTTTAAAAAATGTATTTATATTTTGTAAAATGTCGTTACGTTTAAAATATCTGCGCATGGAAAATTATTTTGTTGTATTTGCATAATTTAAATGCTTATTAAAACGTATGTATATTATATGGTTTATTTAAAACCGGTGTGCTTAATTAAAACTTTTAAGCTTATTCGAGTATAAAAAATAAATGTGATATTATTTTCCTTCTTCGCATCGTTCTCGTTAATATAACGGATTGATTAAAATGTTTTTGTTTTGTACACATAAATTAAAAGTGTCTTAAAATTAAGTTTATTTCGTTACCTAAACATTAATTATTTATCTTTCAATATACCTTTGAAGTGTAAAGGTATTGTATACGCGTAAAGCCAGTATAACGTTTATTTGGTTAGTTATATATTCTGTTACTTTAATCGAACTCTGTTCAAAGTATTACTAACAAATATTGTGCAGAATATTTATAAAATAATTATTTGACACGATTAGGGTTTGATGAATTAAATAATTTCCATCGTAATTTCATAATAATAATAATAATAACCGTCGGAGATGAAAAAAATTGACGACCGCGTAGTTTTTTAACGTACTAGAATCAGAAAAACACAAATAACCACGTTAAATATATATGTATAAGGAAGGATAGAAAGGGACAAGTAACAAAAAAATGATATACGACGTGTTCGTAAAATGTTTGTTTAATTTTAAAACTTTACCATATCACAGATGCCACATCAAAACGTCGGAGAGAGGTGTCTCGACGCGCCCGGTGATGGTGAAATGAAAAAAGTTCTAAGCGCGTTTTATTATTGTATACGTTCTCTTTTTGTACAAAATTAATTTTAATTTTAACAATTTCCGAGCGAAAAAAAATCATTAAAACCGCTTTAGTCTCTTCCCCTCCACATCGCCACGTCGGTTACTCTTTATACCTCGCATGTTCACCGGCTGGTGGTGGCGGTGATGGTAGTGGCCGCGGCGGCGGTGGTTGCAGCGATAGAAGTGGGTGTGCAGGGGCTTCATTTTATTTTTTTGTTAACCTTTCTTTTTAACCGTACTAATTAAATCGGCGGTAGCAGTGACGGTGGGAGAGAAAAAAAGAGAAATAATTAAAGTATATAATTTCCTTCTCTCCGCGAGCTCTTTCGGATTATTAAAAAAAAAAAAACCGACAAAGAATAATACGGTTTAGAAAATGTTTTTCCACGTTTTACCCCTTCAAATCCCAACCCCGAGAGACAAGTGAGGGGGATGAAAAAAAGAAATAAAGAAAGGTAATTAGTTAAAAACTAAGATTAATTACGTCCACGTCGTGACATTCGTTTGCTGCTTGCGGAAGCAACGCAACTACGGAATCCATTTCGTGCCCGGATTGTCCGGCTCCTAAGGGCAGTATAAAACCCCTCGGAAGCTTAATGGAAAGCCACTATTTCGGGCAGGACAGAAATCCTTTTTCTTTTTAACATAATTATATTCTTTTTATTTATTTATTTTAAACGAAGAAAGGGGAGAAAAAATCGCTCGAGACTTATTTTGAAAGAGATATCTCGATCAAAGCGCAATAAAAAGCGATTACATTAACTATATATACAGGTATATACGCGTTCCGTGGCCAGCAGGATTTCATTATTGGTGGAATTCACCGCGGTAAGTGGATTATTATGTTGCCGGCATCAAAATGCCACACGCTCATAATAAGAAAAGACCTTGTAATATTTTAGAATAAATAAATAAAATTATTTATTTTTTTACGTTTTAAAATGCTTTTAGAGACGTCTTATCGATTGATCAAAGTTTTTTCGTTTTATTTAATTCAATTTTTTTTACCGATTCAGCTTACATTCTTTGCTTCCCTGCGAGAGAGACCCACTCACTTAAGTGGTCGTACATTATTCTCGCCGTTTGAATGCATTTTGTATGATTTTTATTATGCTTTATGACAATCGTTGAATAACCTAATACACGGATGAAACGCGTCACATTATTCAAAAGCTCATGGAATTCTTTTTTTATTGTTATTGTATTATTTAAGTGTATTATAAATAATTTTCTAATACTTAACTGTAAACCTGATTACCGGCTACATAATGTACTCAAACATGCACGTATAGATATAATAATATTATGTTTATAAGTTATCAAACATTTATTTAACCAAAAATAATTATTTGTCATGTTTATTTTATTTGTAACGTACTTAAGTGTTATTACTCCATGTACTTGTAATGATAATCGTATTGCAAATTATAAAGTCATTACGCGTGACGTATTATTACTATATAATACGTCTATAATATTATTGTGTGGATAACGTATATGTTATACGCGTTGATAATATGTTAAAAATGTGTAATGAATATTGCCGATATGTAATACTATTACTTTTGTTAGTATTATAATAATGTATAATAAGTATATTGTATATATACGCTACGCTCGACTCGACGACGATTATACTTGAATAATATTACCACGTTGATCGGATCTAAAATTAGCCCGCACACATAAAACGACTGCGGTTGTAAGTAAATGCACTATTGTAAAATAATTTACCGGTAATTTGAATTTTTTTCTGTAATCGATGAAACCGTCCCGTATATTATATATAGTTATATATGTATATATAGTCGGCGAGTATTGGGGGTGGGGAAAAGTCCATTGTAAAACAGCTTTAAGTATTGTCGTGTCTCGCAGGATGTAGTAGTAGTGAAGAAAGCGGAACTTTCATTAAGTCGATTTTGGGATTAAATTGATGGACGGTCGAATGGGTGGAGGGAAGTGGCGAGTAAAATTCATTAAAGTCTGGAGGATGATGTTCGTCGGGCGCAGGAATCGTATGGTATATATATGTATATATCTATACAAATTAAATGAAATTTAAATGAAATAAGTTTAGAGCATCGTTTATGAGAAGTTTAAAATTAAGTTTGAAAAGACGGATGATGCATAATGTAATGGCGTGCAGCGTGTAAGAGAAGGTGGCGGCGGGTGAGCCGCTGTTTTACAAGCGCAGTTCATGGTATTAATTTTTATTAAAAAATAAAAATTAGCCGGCACGTAATTAAAGAGCCCAGACGAAACCTCTACATTGTGTACTTTAATTTGCAATATTTTGTTCGGCAAATTTCAAACAATGTTACTATACGCTACTTTAATTGATATTGCAACAGCGTATATAGTTCATACCGTCGTTTTTTCCTCTTCATTAGTTACAAAAACATCACTGCAAAACAAATTTTAAATTATAATTGTTTATTTTTCCTTTTTTTTTGTAATCTAATCATTTGAAATAAATGCATTTTTTTTTATGTTTTGCTTTACCATTGTCTATTATACAATTTATTTTGCTTTGTAATTTACGGTTATTAAATTATATTAATAAAAAATAAAAAATTATTGACAAATATTATTATTTACTATAAAAACTTCACGCAACACTTTAATCGAGTTAACATATTTTCGAAAACATAAACTACACGTGGCAATTAAATCGATATAATATATAATAATAAATTCTTAGGCCCGTACATTATAATATTATTGAGTGAGTAAATTGAATAAGTTAAATTAATAAAAACCATCATCAACAACAGTAATGCGATGTACACTTTCTAATACTTACATAATTAGTTTTTACAAGTTTCGCCAAACAGACTCAGTGTGCCCCAATTATTCCCCTGATAATTATCTTTCAATAATTTATTAATTAAAACAACTGCCCATCTTAAAATTATTTTACTATCTACGCAAGTACAATTCGACGTATTTTTTTGTATTCAGCGAGTCGATTTGATTCTATATATAAATGTATTTATTAACTTTATATAATATTATTTATGATATACCAAATGATATTCGCGTGGTTGGTATTATTGTTTATGTTTGATAACTCTTACGCCGTATTTTTGAAGAAAAAAAATTGAAAAAAAAAACAATAATTTGTTTTAATACTAATTTTCTCGTTGTCCTTTATAGATCATCAACAAACAAACGGCGGCGTGGTGACCAACGGCGGTACAGTGACCGCGACCACGTTAACTGGTCTGAACGGCAGCACGGCGATGATAGCCAGGGAGTGCGCCAACTGCGGCAAACGCATAACCGAACGGTTCCTGCTCAAGGCTTTGGACCTGTTCTGGCACGAAGACTGCCTCAAATGCGGCTGCTGCGATTGTCGGCTGGGTGAAGTCGGATCCACGTTGTACACCAAAGCCAACCTGATACTCTGCAAAAGGGACTACCTCAGGTAAAGAAACCGAGCCACAGTGATTTATTAATCGTATCGGTTGTGAAATTTAAATAGATGTGACTCTTGCTGGCGCCAAGCTATAATAATACTGTATAGTCGCCGAACTCTGGCGTTATAAAATTGAAAGAAATGGCACGTTCGATATCAATGCGTAATCCCCACTGGTTTTCCAACTCAAAAATTATTTTCTTTCTGATAGTATTTCCTTTCGATATTTGTTGTTCGGTCGCTCTGCAAAACGTTGCTTCGAGTTAATTGTTGTGAATTATTTTCAGGGCTGATTAATCGGGTATTTCCGTAAACGACTGTAAATAAAAAATGTAATTTCTTGTCCCTGTCCACGATGTATACATTATTATACAAACGGACAGAAGTATATTATTATATACTTACTATACATATATATATATATATATACTATAAAAGCTTTACGATGCAACGTAGTCGTATAATTGTTGTGTCGTTGTTCTTCTATATATACGTATGGCGGGGAGGGTAAACGGTGAAATAGGAGGACGAGGAGACGGCGACGCTGGTGAAGGGAAAGGGTTTAATTAGCGCGAATGCCGAATTATCAGCAATGGAAATAAAATAAAAATAAGTCTAGAGGATCGCGTCGAATGGGCGCCGAGTGCGTGGGTGGAGAGACACCTATTCCGGATTCAATTAAATCCGTTTATGAAAGTGATCGCAGAGAGTGGATTTTACGATGGTGGGGGAGAGGGGGAATTTTCTCTCTCACACACTCACTCACTCACTGTCTCTCTCTCCATAGCCCGTCGGCGGCTGTTGAATTTAATTAAAACCGTATGTCGGCCAAAACGCCGCTGCTTGGCCCGGCACAAAAGTCAACTCTCTGCCGCTGACGGAAAACACAATCTGCACGTATATATAAGCACACACACACATATTATCCAGCCAAGTTAATACATATATATATATATATTTAGAAATGGGGCAGGCCGACTGTTTTACTATTATTATACATACATATACCACCACCCCTTTAACTATACCCACACACACAGATGCCAGATACGCACCCCTCGGCGTGTGGACGAGACTTCGTCATTTGGCAAACTTCTCTCTAATGAATGGACACGGACAATGTGTCGTCGTCGTCGCGTTTGGACGACCGAATTAATTTGACGAACGAATAATATCACGTGACCGGTCTCCCAAGACAAAAATATAATAAGACCTTTCGACCAGACATTGATTCCTTTTTTCTACCATACATATTATAGTATGATATTCATCGTATAATTTTCATTTATCGTTTGATAATCAAATTTTAATGCGATAAAATATCATTTTTATCAACATGACAACATATATTATAACAGTCAACAGGAAACGCGAACAATCGTTGAAATTATCTATATTTTTATTTATTTATGCGCCCGTATACATGCATATAATTACAAATTAGAATTTTCTATTGTCGAACTTGCATAATAATGAGCAAATACATGTAATATGTAATATGTATTGTTCTAGTTTTTGTTTTAATATTGAAATACGATTTCTGGTTTTTTTTGTTTGGGAATAAATAAAACGATCGTAAAAATTAGATTATTGATTACTTTTTACATATTTTTCTTCGTATCCAATATCACTTACTCTCTGTATTATAACTCATCGTAGGTATAGCTTTAAAAGCTGTTGATTGGATTTCCTATTCTCGAATCGGTTCGGAAATAGGCTTATTTTGAAATTTGTTAATATGCGTTATAACTTATAACGCCGAAACGACCGGACACATTTTGCTCAGTGTAAATAGAAATTGGTAAAAATTCTAAACCTAATTTCCGGACGTTTCGACTTAGTTAAACAATTTTGTTCTAAAGTATAGTACCCATACAACAAAAACGATGACGACATAATAATATAAAACTGGTATTATAATATATACACATATTATACATGTTATACGTACATTATACATTTGTACATATTATATTATCTTATTATCTGTGTATAGATTATAACGAGATAATACTGGCCGGAGGCATCGACGCACGCGGTCGGTCCGCTTGTGTGTATCAAAAACGCATCTCGTTTCGGCGTCCCGTATAATATTATAACGCGAACATCTGTTGTGCAAAGTGTACCCATAAGGCTATACCTATATAATAATAATGTATTATAGATGTATAATACGTATTATATTGTAGTATATACTATATTATATTATACTGTTATTATAATATTCTGCGCCGAGCCAGAAAGAAGGTGTACCTGTACACACACACACACACACACACACGACACATATTACGCTCGCGTCTAATAATTAAACGTCAAAAATCCATTAAATCAGTTTATCAGTATGTTTTAACTTATAATGTACCTATACACATAATATAATATAGTATGGGCGCCGAGAAAAACGAACGGTTTATATAATATCGGCTATATTATAATTATTATTACCTATATTATTCGAACAAATTTTTATCCTAAATTTATATATCCCGTTTTCTCGCACTCACCCCGACCAGCCACACCGGGGTTTTGAGTAACGGACACACACACGCGCGCGCGTAGGTATAAAGAGTACAAGAGTATGTGCGTTTTATTTTACACGGACAAAACCCACCGCCGTCGCACTTAATCGCCGACACGATATTATAATATTCATGTAAGGCTAATGTAATTTTCAGGTTATTCGGAGCGACCGGCAATTGCGCGGCGTGCAACAAGGTAATACCGGCGTTCGAGATGGTGATGAGGGCCAAAAACAACGTCTACCACTTAGAGTGTTTCGCGTGTCAACAGTGTAATCATAGGTAAAAAAAAACGGAACAATAATAAATTATAAATATATATAGGTACGCGTTGTGTATAATGTATAATATACTAATATATAATATTATCGCGTATACTATACACGGCTTAAAATATAAGCCATGTACATATTGTGTTGTACGACGCGACGGCGTTATTATACATTATGACACTCGCGGTCGTATCGCGTCTGCCCGCTCGTATATCGGGCGTGTCGAGACGATACGAAACGTTTTGCACATTAGTTACGCACACACTTAATATATATTATATTAAAAACGTTCACATGGTCGTGTGTCTGCAGGTTTTGCGTGGGCGATCGTTTCTACCTGTGCGAGAACAAGATCCTGTGCGAATACGACTACGAAGAACGGCTGGTGTTCGCCAACATGGCCACGTACAACTCGTCCAGTCTGGCGCACATAAGAAGGCAAGTCAGTAGATTACAGGTAGGACATCCGATGGGGCAGCCCTATACTCGCACCACACCGTAACACAACATATCCACACACACACACACACACACACACACAACCCAGCACTTATAACGCTGACTTACGTACCAAAGGTCTAAATATGTACGACTATACGAGTAAATCTAGTGCTTTGTTTAAGGGGGTGGTTCACACGAGTCAACTTCGTGCTTTTTATGCGAGTTTCTACTTTCCTTTGATTTGTAAAAATAATTCATAATATTTTCAAATTATATTTATCTTATTAATTAATCTTTAATAATTAGTGGATATTTAACTAAAATACTAGTCATTTCAGATTTTAGGCACAAGGGCTATAAAAAAATATGTTATCGTTGCCTTCTTAATTGTTATGTGATAAGTATGTTATAATACAACATACAATTTTTCCATAGGTCAGCCAAATTTGTTAACACAGCATTTTGCATTATATATAGGTTCTATAATATTATGTTTATGCTATTATGGTATATGTACCTACCTGACCTATAATTCTTTGTAATTCTTAGCAATCACGCAATATCCACAAAGACCACTCTATGCCGTCCCAGTCAAAATTATAAATTTTATATTTTAAACGCAAAAAACTATCGTCATAGTGCCATATGCTAGATCGTTCAAATTCGTTAATTTTCAACTTTGCTTTTATACACACACATACACCCACTGACTAGTGACTCGTAAGATAATTTGTTTATATAATATGTATTTACATAACCGTTTGATTTGTGATGTGGTGTCACTACAGATTAGGTGTCACTGTGTCAGTGGTAAATAGGAAGTAAGTAATAGTTACCTTTATTTATTTATTAAGTTCGACGACGTGTTTTTGTATGAAGTCGACGAGAGAGCACGTCCCAATAGAATAACTTCGTTCCGCAACAGTTTTCACCAACGAACCACGATTATATTATATACGACATCATCTATACTCTACAAGATTCTTCACCAAACATGCTCATTGCTCACCCCCATTTTTTCCTACCTAACGAATTTCTCCGAATACTGATTTTTTAAATTTTAAGGTATACTTCTATTCTAAGTATTTTCAAGCACAAAGTTTTATTAATATCGTTTAACGGGCGTCATATGGTAATACAAATTTATTTTTTTCAACCAGAACCAAATTTTTTACCGTGAATTGTTAAGCCGGTGTTATTTTTTAAAATGTTTAAGTATCTAAATCAACATTTCTGGAAAATAGTTTCTAAGTTATTAAAATGTATAACTAAGGATAAGTCTTAAAAAAATATTTGAGAAAAAATAGGTTTAGGTTTGTTATTTAATCTAGAACTTATATACTTATTATACTCAGACAATGTTTACAAATTATTAAGTGTTAATAGATTAATATTAACTACTATAATTATTTTTAAATAATCATAGCCCCATATTACATACATATATATATTTAATATTATATATTATTACCGTGGATCTACCATCTATATTACATTACCATTATTAGTGCGCAAAGTTAAATAACTCAAAACGTATTACTCGTTAAAACTTCTGTTTATAGATACAGTAAATTTTCAAAAGTCATCTGCGCTTAACAATCTCCAAGGAAAAAGGTTGATTCTAATTTTAAAAAGCTGGTAAAGCAGGGCACTTTTAAAAAATCTAATTGTTTAATATTTGAATATAAATTATTATGGTACTTAAATTTACTTAAATTTTCAAAAATAAAAATTTGAATAAATGTATTACTAAAAGAAAAAGATAAGATACTATATGTTGAAATCAAAGCACTCCTTCTGGTAGAAATTTTGTATACAGGATAAAAAAAAATGAAAATAAACACCATTGTAAAACCACAAGCTTCCTTGCTCCGCTCAGAATCTAAAATGGAGCTGAGCATGCTCGGCGAATCACTCTGTATAAGCTTGTATTATTGACATGCGTTATAATTTATGTATACGCGTACATTGCCTGTATTGGTGGAAATAAATGATAATCGTACGCCTCCGTCACAATAAAAGTATAAAACTACACGATGTATTTAGACGACGACTGTGTTTCAATTTAAAATTTTATGATCCTACATTAATAATTGCGATAGCTAGAGTACTCACAAAACTGACAGGCACATTTATGCGTGTGTAATATAAATGGAACTTTCTGACTCTGGATATATCATAAAAAATGCATCGTATAACATATAAAACAACAACTTTTTTACCATTATAGTGTGTATGGCGTACGTATATGTACCCGAATGTGCACATTACTTATCAACATAAAAACGTTTAAATGCAAAGGTTTTTAAAGTATTCCGTAGGGCGAATAAATTCAAAAACTGCATGCATCATAGAAGAGCTATAAGAAATTGTACTCTTAGCTTTCCTATTAAGTTCTCGATGGTGTATTAAATATGAAAAATTATTATTTGTTTTATAATAATTAAAAATTCTGCTTAATTGCTAAAAGCCACTTAAAATAAAAAAATGAAATGACGGCATAAAAAATATTCAGTAGGTAATTATATAAAATTGAACTTTAAATTTCAGTTATTAAAAAATTAATAATTAAAATATTCCCACTAACTAGCTAGGTACTCATGAATCGATTCATTATAATATAAATTAATACGTAAATTGGTATAATGAGGATTGATTATTTTTTACTGATGCGAGGATTAATTTTATGTATATAAAAAATAACACTATTGATAAAATGCGTGTATTGTTCAAAATTAAAATTAATTCTTTACCCAGTATTTCCTGTAATGTCATTGACTCATGATAAAGGTATTCAATTTTATAATATATTTTTACTAAAAAATATAAAAATGTAATATTCCGTTTGAGGAAACATTATATTATTATTATTGCGTAGACAATAATAATATCGTTTCGATCGACGCTATTGTTTGTTACTGAATTGTATTAAAATAGTGGCCTATAGAGAAACCATTCAATTTCAGTTCAGAAGACGTCGTCAAAAAGTTTACTTATAAGTATTATTAGCTAACGCCTGAGTTATAATACATATACGTGAGTTTCGCAAATTCACATAAGACATCTTGACATACTGACATACTCATAATGTACACACACACACACACACACACACACACAAACCTAATCAGGAAAAAATCACTAATAATTTTCTTTAAAACTGAACAGTAAAAAAGGGAATTAAACGCCATTTTGCTCGCGTACGTAGTATTATATACGCTGGGCGAGGTTTCCTGTCAATCGATAGACAATTTTTCGTAAGATACATCTTGATATTCCAATCAAAAGATTTAATCGGCGTTTTCCAGTCAATCGATTGATATAACTATATGTCTAAATACGTCTATTATTATACTACATAGTACTAATACGATCACTGACATGCCCTTTAACTCCGATTTTTTTATTTTGTTATTTAAGCAGCCAGCGGCAAACGAACACGCCCACGCAGCAGCAGCAACAGCAGGAGACGTTGTAGGACCGACCGACGAGGTGGACCGGTGCAGAGCCACCTCGGTCGAGCAACAGCAACAGCAGCAGCAGCAACGACGACCACTACCACCGTACGACACCGCCACCATCGGTTACAGCGGCGCAACAGCATCACCAGCATCGGGTCAGCAGCAACAACATCTACACCAACAACAACAACAGCAGCAGCATCAACAACATCATGGGCAGCAACACCAACATATGCAACAACACCACCAGTTCCTGTCTACAGCAGCCGGTGCTACGGTGCTCTCTGCACATCAATCGACGGTCGTCGTGGGAGGTGGAGGAGGAGCTGGAGGAGGTGGAGGCGGAGGTGGAGGTGGACGAGTTGACGACGGGTCGAGTGGCTACGGCAGTCCGGACTCCGAGACCGGCATCGAACCGTCCACGGCCGCAGCCGCCGCCGCCGCAGCTGCCGCTAACATCGGTGGTGCGATCATCGCGTCTTCGGCCACCGCGGCACCGCCGGTACAATAATGCCACCGTTATGCCACAGATTCCGACTGCGGTATACACCTACGGACCTCGGTAACCGCGGTGTTTCCCCTCCTACAACCGATGAAAGCGTAGTTTTTGTTCTAACAATATTTACACGTCATCTCGTATTGCGCCCAACACTTGCAGAGTCACAGATGACATGCGTCATGCGCGAAAAAAGTCCTTCTACAATATTTATTGTGTGTCACTCCATCTTTTCGCGCCCGACGACGACCGAATTCTGTTGCAAACGTTTAGTCGTCATCGCGTTACGCCCCCCGCATACGATGATAATATTAAAATAACTATTGTTGGTACCTAATATTTTATACCTTCTACATATTATAATATTATTCTATGATCATGATTGTCGATGATTCGTACGCCGTATCGTTCTAGTCTTAAACGATGCCAAATTTACCCACACACACATATATATATATAAATATATGTATATACTATACACCTATTGAGTATATTATATTATTATGGATGTTGATTTTTTTTTCATTTAATTTTGTTTATTTGTTTTGTTATTATTATTATTATTATTATTATTATTAATTATATTATATAGGTATACTTGATGATAAAAAACAATTGATGTAGTTACAATGAATCTGTTGCACATGTGAAAACAATAGGAGTTCTATACGAAAATATATTATAAAAGTTCGATGTCACCATAACAATATAACAATAATGTATCTACTTTATATTAGACATCACGGTCACACATCCGACTGGCATATACAACGCCGTTAATTTCCGTGTGTAATCCGTTAAATCCTGTAAAAACTTTTTAAAAACAATTCGAGTCGTTCTAAAATAACCTCGTCGTGGTTGATTTTTTGAGCTAAAATATCGTTCACTCTTTTTCGGTTGTCCATATTATATTATATATACCTACGAATACTTTCCCTCAAATACATAATATTTAACAAATCACGCGTTTTGTACATAACACGATAGGTACATTCGATTATTTAGGTTTATAATATTGACCGACATCAAAACTTTCAGTATTATAATATCTTAAAAATACAAAACAAAATAATAACCGTGTACATTTTCAAATGCTCAAATTTTAACAATACGCTCACGGGCAGAGACGTTTTTATTATTTTACATTGTTATTAAATGTTTTATTCATAATACATAATACGAGTATTCGAGCTGTGTTTGAGGGATTATTGTTAATGTAAATTATTATTATTTATTTATTATAAATGGATAAATTTCGTGACCCGTATCGATATATATATATTTTTTTTTTAAATAATTAAATAAGCGTTTATACCATTTCCTATTGGGATTTCCCCTATCCCTACCCTCTACGAATCGTGTATATATATATTAATCATTATGATTACTATTTTGTGTATAAACGTTTTACCGGACTAGTATGTTTTAGTTGTTTTTTTTTTTTTTAATTTTTAATGTATTAAGTTATTACACATAATGTTTAATTATTGGTACTTGTTGTTTAGTATACAAAATATTACGATTTCCTGACAAAAAAAAAAATTAAATTTCACTACTAAAAAGCGTCCATTTACTTAACATTGTAAAGAACAAAAGATATAATGAGATGATGATATCATACTATTAATCAATAATTATCTTTTGCTGCAGTTTACAGCTTTTTAATATTTTAAATGTAACATATCCGTTCAGATGTTGTATACGATTGTTGGGATAAAATAAAATCTGATCTCAGAAATATTTGTTTTTATTTTACACATAAATATAATATGTGTATACCTACGATAAGTATATTTACGAACTATTTTCCAATCGTGTAGTATCGACAACATACTACATAGGTAGTGACTAGTGAACATAATGCGTTGTCATTGACTAAATAAAAAATTTTAATTTATCAAAATGTAATATAATATTATTATTGTTTCAGTCTTATAATCACGTGGAAGTGAATATCATAATTTTGTGAATAAATCAAATCTATACGGTCATTTTTTTTTGTCAAGTAAACAAAATAGCTTGAATTTAAAAAAACACGTTGTCGTTTCGACCATGAATCAAACTGAAAAAAATCATAATTGTTCCATATGCGATAGTGAGAATCTTGTTGGTTATTATAATAATTATTTGCGTACAGCATCTTACTATCTAACAATACCAACATTCAGAACAATACTTTTCGATTAAAATTATTTGTCAACTCATTACAAAAATACGATCGTTGTAATATTAAATCGTATTTTATTTATTTTATTTTATTTTACATATAAACAGGCTTGCGCCCAGGTAAAAAGGGTACATATAATATAATAATATAACAATATACTCAATATAACAAATCATAAAGACTATTAAATAACAAAAATAAACTAAATTAACTTATAAACTAAGGAAGTGGGGGTCCTCATTTGCTATTCTCATCATGCGATTTATAGGTTCATTAGACATGTAATTAGTTGAACAGATAGGGGCGTGAAATGGAATCAAATTGCGAGTAAAACGCGAAGGCACTCTAAAAATAACTTGCGAGAGAAGTGTTGGAGGGTCGATATCCGAAGAAATAAGTTTAGTGAGGAAGGAAGTGTTTTGAGAATATCGACGGTCAGCTAATGTGGATAAGGTGAGTTTAGATAAGACAAGGGAATAGTCGTGTGGAGGGCAAGAAATTTCTAAAGTATAACCTGCATAATTGAGGAATTTCCTTTGGACGCCTTCAAGTTTACGACACAAATCACTACAATGCGGATCTCAAACCACTGAACTATATTCAAGAATCGGTCGGACGAGAGTGCAATAAAGAGATTTGAGTTGGTTAGTAAATTTAAACTCAATCGAAACTCTCCTAATGAACCCAAGTAACTCATAGGCTTTACATGTAATGCTAGTTATAATATGTGAGCGTGGAGAAAGGGAAGGAGTGAATATAAAGCCTAAGTCACGTATAGAGTCAACAGATGAAACTCTAACTCCATTTATTAAATAGGTATTGATTATAGGAGACCGAGTTCTGGTGAAAGACATCGAACGGCATTTAACAATATTGAGAGTTAGGCCTAGGGATTCACTCCACGTGACAAAAACCTGTCAAGATGACTTTGGAGAAGTGAACAATCTTCTGTGGTTCTAATAATCTTGTACAATTTCATGACATCTGCGAAACATAGCAGGCGGCTGTGGTGTAGTACAGATTAAGCATTATTGACGAAAAGGGAAAATAGTAAAGGTGAGAGTTGCAAGCAGTTTATAATTGCAGCAGTTTCTCGATAACCAGCTAGTTTATAATTTTTTTACTGTTCTAAATTTACTGACCCTAGTGGCCAGTGGCCAGTGAC
This sequence comes from Acyrthosiphon pisum, assembly GCF_005508785.2. NCBI lineage: Eukaryota > Metazoa > Arthropoda > Insecta > Hemiptera > Aphididae > Acyrthosiphon > Acyrthosiphon pisum. The sequence goes on from NC_042495.1 coordinate 55,982,620, forward strand.
AAATTTATATAATATAACGAAAGATTTTTACCTCTCCGATTAATATAGGCACCAACTGTTATGTATGGTCACACTGCTATTCAGTAGGTAACCTAAATTAAATATGATGTTACATTCTAACTTATTCTCATTCTCGTCTGTTCGATAAAAACATGTTCGTTATTCTTATGTAATGTATAGTTATACAATTTGTATTATAATTATAGATATAAATACAACTGTCAATTATGTGTTTCATATATTTTATTAATGCAGTTAATGTGAAACATAACACCAACAAACGTAATAAAAATACTTCTTAGAAATCCCAAGGTAAGTCTTGAAATTAAATTAGAACGCAATATTAAATGTAAAGTTTTAATTCAGAAATCGTTTATACCTATAATTTGAGTTCTTAAATATTTAATTGTTACATTCAACTTTTTACTCACCATACAAACTAATTCAGTTTTGTCTAAATTACATTTTTATGGTTTTAAAACAATTCATATGACGTATTATAGAAATATGCCCAATACCCATATTATATTTAAATTTATTATTGTCTTATATTTTCCTATAATTTTATAAATATGAATCAAATACAAGTTACAACTATACTGTAAAATGTAACACTATTATAATGCACTAGCTGACCCCGTCTACTCCGTTGCTCGTTAAATGTACAAAACTCTATATGACCCAACCTTTGTTCAATTCGTTATTTAATATTTGGTGGATGGCGTTCAAAACGCATCTTAACTTTTTCGTTGCCCCGAGTAAAAATTCTGATTCGTAGCAATATATTATCAGGTAGGCAATCTACCTGCGATAGATGTGCTGCTGGTACGTAAGTGTATGATTTAAATCTAGAGTATAAATGTACCTGATCTGCCCAAACAACCAATGGAAACCAATAATAAATAAATACTAATTTCTACTGTAGACTGTAACCAATGGCAACTATTTAAAAAATATAATTTCCAATTTCCATCGTGAACCTCAAGATCCCAGTTGAACACCTTTTTAAAATGCAAATTTCGACAAATCCTTTCTTAGCGGATGTCTACGCTATAATAGCTATCTGTATGCCAAATTTCAGTCCAATCCGTCCAATGGTTTGAGCTGTGCGTTGATAGACCTGTCAATCAGCTTACTGTTTTATATATACAGATTATGGGTACAGTTTAGTAAAATGGTTATTAAGTACTTATAATAATTAATTTCCATGTATTTATTACGGAAAAATAAAATTTTAATAACTAAAAACGGTTCAAGTGCAAGTACAATAAACTATAATTGAATTTTACTAACTATAGGTAAGTATAAAGTTTATTTAGACGAATTCAACACAAAAATCTTAGACGACCAAGATATATATTTTTTATGAATATCTATGAAAAATTTCTTTCAGAAAAATCTATAAAACGGAAGTGGATTATTGAAAATTTAAATGATTTAAGCGACTAAGAAGAAATATCAGTTAAAACCTATAATATGATATACTATTTCATCATGAAAAGGTAACTAAAATTATTATTATAGTAATATAAATATTAGAATATATTAATGCACGTTATACGTTAATATTATGATATTATGAAGTACTGTACAGTGTATAGTGTATAGTGTAATTTAATAGCTAAACAGTAATAACTAATAAGTAATAAGTAAGTACCTAAATAATATAAAGAAAAATATGTCCGTAAATTGCATACCCAATGCGCCGTATAAAATGTATAATAATTATATGCTTTACAGTAAAAGTATGATTTCCGGGAAACCTGTAAGTTTCAAGGGACGACTGCACGGCTGTCGCATTAAAATTGATCTTATCTCTTACCTGGATTTCTCAGATTCATCTATTTAAACAAAATTAAAGTACCTATTTCAATTAAACATTATTTTCTTTGGGTTCTATATAATATTATACCGGTTGATTCTTTTATCAAAGAACACTCATTATTTCAAAAAGTATAAATTTTTGTACATTTTTTATACTATTGTTTCAAGTCGCTTATAAAACAACGTTTTTCTTAAAAAATTATATTTTTAATATTTTTT
>NC_042495.1:55985430-55986227 GCF_005508785.2 Acyrthosiphon pisum
TTGTCATTCAAAAAAGTAAAAAACTTAAAAAATTATAAGGATAAAAAATATTTAAAAATATAATTTTTTAAGAAAAACGTTGTTTTATAAGCGACTTGAAACAATGAAAAAAATATTTTCAAAAAAATTTATACTTTTTGAAATAATGAGTGTTCTTTGATAAAAGAATCACCCAGTATATATATATATATATTATAATAGGTATAAATATATTCTATAATCTATACAGTGTAAACCAGCAGTTCCCAATCCCAAAGTGTGTGCTTCACGGTGTCTTTACAGAGGCGCTGTGCTGCCGTAGAATTTTATATGGGCTAAAAATAAATTTGAAACCCAGCGATGGAAACAATTACGATTACGTAAAAGAAATGTATAAATTATATATAACAAAAAGTGGGTAAATGGGTACCGATCTGTTCAGGGGTGGATCTAGGGGGGGGGGGGTCAGGTCAGCTGACCCACAATTAATATTTGCTGATCAAATTGGCCTCTTTACAGATCTTGGGTAGTTGGACATTTAGACCCTCGAATAAACACACATACGCAGTGAATCGACCTATTATCAAACTTTTAGGTAAGAACATTATTTGGGTCTTAGAGTGGGCGATTTTTCGATATTTTCATTTTCGAGAAAAATAAGGGTATGTGAAATATCAAAAATTAAAAATGCTCATATCTCGCTTGAAAATTAAAATATTTAAAAAATTGCCCACGCTAAGACCTAGAAAATGTTCTTAACTAAAAGTTTGATAATAGGTCATTTCACCCTATCGCCATCAAAACCAACAGCACACTAT
>NC_042495.1:55986647-55987077 GCF_005508785.2 Acyrthosiphon pisum
GTACCTATTATTATATTATTTCACCCTCCCCCCCCCCCTATAAAAAATTCCTAAATACGGCCACTGCACATACGGTATTCAGTATAAATTAATTTTTTTGTTTTATATACCTTGTACACAAGTATAGATTTCTAATCTCATTTTAATAAGTGGCCGCTTGAAATGTCCTGACCCGGCTGACCCACAGTTTCCTAACTCAGGATCCGCCCTCTGGATCTGCTATACAGTAGGTGTCTAGAGAGGTCACTGTAACGGATGTGTTAAATTTGAATTCAATGATATAAAATCATTGTATACAAAAAACGATTCTGAGCGAAGACGATCTGTCAGCTAATAACATATACTAAGTAAATATTTTATGATATTATTGTAATAAAAGTAATATATTTTACTATTATAGGCATTAATACTACAGAAGGTCGAATTTAAA
>NC_042495.1:55987177-56000058 GCF_005508785.2 Acyrthosiphon pisum
ACATTATTAAGAACAAATATAATGATTAGTATTTATAATGATCATTAGACTTCAGCCAAATTAACCGTTCATAGATTTTACTTTTATTAATTAATTTTAAACTTGAATTAAAGCAGCCTTCAGGGCGATTAGGGCGTGCAGCTGCATACCCTGCACACCCCGTGGCTCCGCCTATGATTGTATATATTTTTATTGATCTTACAATATCTAATGTTTTTGTTGAATATAATTTAATATTGTATAAAAAGTAACATTATACTGTGCAATAGCCAATAATAATAACATCGTTGTTATTCTCAAATTGAAAATTACGCCATTAAAGTTACAATAACAAGGTCAATAAGTCACTTTTTATAAGGCCGACTTTTAGCAAAATGTAGGCACTACCTACATTATAATATTACTTAATATGTGTACACCATGCGTTTAGTAAAATGTTACTTATTAGTTATTAGTTATTACTAAAATTAGTGAAGTCATTTTTGTCTAGATCGACCTACAAACATAATTCTAAACTCAAGTACTCTCAACACTTTTTACATAAACATTTGATTATTGCATAAACTAAATACTTATAGGCAGTGGCGGACATAGGCACAAATAGCGTTTGGGATTTGGGGGGGGGGGGGGGGGGCTAAAGCCTTTTTTTTGATAATATTGAATAAGCTTAAAACAAATTGTAGGAAATGTTTGGGGGGCTATAGACATTTTTGGTAGGGCTTAGCCACTAAAGCCCCCCCCTATTTGCGCCTATGGTGGCGTAGCTAAGGAGAGATATAGTTACAAATCAAGGTAGATTAAATATCTTAATCCATCTTGTTACAATTAATAAAGTTGCAAGAAACAAGTACCTATTTGTGTGCTTGTTTAAATTGGGCCATATAATGTGAAAACTAGATGTAATATATCTACACATAATTCCTTACAATTTTACGTTAATAATCATTCAGTCTAAAGTTAAATAATATATATTAGCGTATTGTGTATTTGTGTGGCATGGACGGAAAGTGATCTATTTTAGTTGCAGGTGACGTGTGAGGCACAAGCCGCAGATGAGGACCGAATTTCACCCAAACTGAAATTAAATACAAAATATAAACTATTATCTAGAAAATAGAAATTATAGGTATTATTGGCTATTGTAGTACCTACTCAGTATTATACATTAATTATACCAATAAACATTAGATTATGAGAGATTAGGTTCACAATTATATAATATTTAATATTTATATCATTAATATTTTTGTAATTTTTTATGAAAATACGGGATGGCGGTAAAAACTAGACATAATTTTGACACCGTCCTTCACATACTGTTATTTTGTATTGGCTACACTGCGGCCTGGCGTGGTGTGATATTGTTTATCAACATCACCGCACCGCATCCACGCTCACGGATTACGAATCATCAGTGACTAGACCCCACCATTCCATATTTTAATCACTGTACGTCTGTACTTGCAAGTTGCAATTTCGCCTGCGTGTTTTTCCGGCTCCACGTTTTTGGTACACTTGGTAGTATACATTTTATTTGTGTTTATTTAAAACTTATGCCGTATTTCTTAAAGAGGCGATTTGCTTTTTAGATTGAATACCATAGTTATCAATTATGAGTAGATTCTTTGCAACCGGCTCGGATTCCGAGTCCGATACTTCGTCCGAGGAAGAACAGATTATCCGCCAACCAACAGCGAATTTCACAGTAAGTAACTTTCATAAATATTTAATACTATGCTGAAAACGAAATTAATATAATACCGATAAATATTTACTTAAATTGTTACAAAAATGTTTTGGGTACATCACAAGAAAACTTCTGTAGTGGCTACTCCGATGGTTACTCATATTAGACTACAAAATATATTTCTTTCTAAATGTTATATCTAATAGTTGATAACAATTAATGTATACTATTAGTTGACTCTACCTATCTACATTTTGCCCATTGCATTAATTAGAAACTTTTTATTATATTTTCATATGTAGGTTCATTTGCTTACATAAAATATTATTCTTTGAATAAAAATACATTGGTATTGTTGAAATTTGATATTAAAACAACTACTTAAATCAAAGCCTGAAAGCATAAAATATTTTCCATTTTCAAAATACTTGTTATTAGGTATGGTTAACTTAATTTTTGAAAAAAAGATTATATAAATATCTTAATTTTAGTTAATACTAATAGTTGGTTATTTACAATTTTAATTTTAAATTTCATATAAAAAAATCTAGTACTTATACCACTTCCAAATTTGTATAATCCATATAATAAACTAATCCTAAATTTATAGATAATTTAAATTTTGAACATTAAGAAATATAAATTAATTTTTATGTAGATAGGTACCTATTATATCGAAAATTTTAAATTTCATACAGAAACATTTTAGATTTTAAGTTGAATCTTTTTAGTGCGCTTAATAATGGTCATTATTTGAATTTCTTAGTGTAATGCCAAGATTTTGAGATGAATAATCGCATTTTTAAAACTACTTTTTCTGTTACATCATCTTGTTTTAGAAAAAATGTATTTACAGGAGCTATTGTTATGTAATTATAGATAATTTCAACAAATTTGAAACTTCAATTTCATTAAAAAAATTAATTAAATATAAGCTTTGCTTTGTTGAAATACCTAAATTTTTTCTGTTTTATTGCTTTACCTATATAAATTAATAATTGTATTAGGCGTCTTCTTTATATTTCTTAAAATTTTTAAGGTTTAAGCTTTAAAGTATTTTATATTATAAACAAATAAATAATAACCTACTTTTCTTAAATTATATTACACATATTTTTAACTTAAATTTACTAGAACTTTATGACTAAACAAAATAAGTCCAGGGTTCTAAGTACTGGGTTGGGTCCAGTTATAAAACCCAGTAAAAAAAACCCAGCGAAAAAAAAAATTAACGAATATAAAACTACATATTATTTTTATTACTTTTAAGTAACAATAAAAACAAAAATATGTAAGCAAAAACATATTATAATTTTACTTTTCTTAATTATAATTAATTTTAAAGTTTTAAACTCAAACTAATAAGCAATACAAATTAAGTAATAATAATAAAACAACTTATAAGCACTTTTTAATGTTTGCTGGTGAATAGTAATAAGCAAATTAACTGTATAATTTTGTATAGGTAGGTAGGCATACTAAAACTTTTTATATTTCATTATAAGTTTTTTAAATGTAATAGTTATAACTTATAGGTAATAAGTTATATTTAATTTTACATAAACAGTAGGTATATGTTTTAAGCTTTAATGTTTTGGTAACTGCCCTAGTAAAAAGGGTCAGGAATCGACATTCATTTGAAAATTATTAAAACCCATTTAACCCAACCTGGTCGGTTTTTATGAACCCTGAAAATAACTAAAGTAAAAATGAATTGTGTGTACAAACTTTTAGTAATTTACCAACTATTGTTCTTTCATTGTAGTTCAGTGATGATGAAGAAGACACAAAACGTATTGTTCGGTCACTCAAAGAAAAGCGATATGAAGAGTTGACTATGACAATCAAACAGATCAGAAATCATAAGAAAATCAAAGATATGAGTAGCTTGCTGACCAGTAGGTTAATATAAACCTTAAAATTAAGAATCTTTGTATACCATTAATCTATTTATAGGCTTTGAGGAACTCACCCGTGCATACACTAAAGCATTCAATGCAGTCATATTGAAAGAAGAAAATGGAATAGCTCCACGGTTTTTTGTTCGCTGCTTAGTTGAAATGGAAGATTTTATTAATGATGTCTGGGATGATCGAGTAGGACGTAAAAATTTATCAAAAAATAACTCTAAAAGTTTGGCTTCCCTTAGACAAAAATTTAGGAAGTATGTTAAAGATTTTGAGAGTGATTTAGCTAAATTCAGAGAAAATCCGGATCTCCCAGACCAAGATGAAGATCTAAAAGAAGATGAAGATGAAGATTCTGATGAAAGTGATAGTAAAGATGTAGCTCCAGCTACGTCTTTTAAGAAAACAGAAGAAAAAATAGCCAAGGTTAGGATTTTCTTATTTAATTTTCTTTTACTTATTTTACAATTAATGATACTAATTTTTATTATATTTTTATTTCTAATTTAGGTACCAAAAACCGGTGGAGATTCTGACAGTGACGATTCTATTGATTGGGGTAGTGACTCTGAGAGCTCTTCTTCAAGTAGTGAAGATGAAGGTCAATATCAAAGTATAAGAGAACGGTTTTTAAAAAAGTAAGGGTATTTTGATTAGCCTAAAATGCTCATAATTATTCCCATTTTTATGCCATAAATATTTTACTACTAGATCAACGGACAAAGATGATGACGAAAAGAAAGAAAAGAAAAAGGAGCGCAAGGAAAAACCTAAAAAACTAAAGCGAGAAGAAGAAGATGGAAGTGGTTCTGAATGGCAAACAGTAAACAAAGGGCCAAATAGCGTTTATGTAAGTGAATATTAATTGGAACAAATTTTATTACTTTTAATAAAGGCTCGGAACTTTATGCATTTGAATATTTCTTAGGAGGCTGCATATTAAAAATCTCATTCAATACCAATTTGTTTCATAGTACATACAATCTAAATACAAAAAATGTATATTGTATATTTGACTAAGCTTACATGGTTTTGCATATTTAAAAATTTTAAACATATTAATGCATATTATGTAAGTAAATCATTGATTTAAAAAATTAAGAGCATCGTATATATTTTGAATTATTCTATACCGAGAATTGCTTGCAATTAATCATCCCGGTAAAAACAATCTAATCATTCAATGTATAATTCAAATAAATATATAATAACATGATTTAATATTAATTGCTGTACCTATTTAGTACATTTAAATTTTTATATTTAGTAATAAATATTTGAAAAATATTTCAAGACTTAACCAAAAATAAAAAATTAACACAAATTTTTACCTAGCTAAAAAATAAATATTTATTAATATATATAAATACATGTTCGGAAAAAGTTCCGAGTTCTGCTTTTAATAATTTGTTTTTGCTTAATTTTTATTTTTGTTATCAACTCTAGGAAAAACCAAAAATGTTTGCAAAAGATGTAGAAATTACTCCAGAGGCTGTTTTACGTAAATTAATAGAAGTAGTTGCCGCCCGTGGAAAGAAGCGTACAGATCGAAGAGAACAAATTGAACTGTTACATGAATTGTTATTGATATCAGAAGCTCATAGTTTAGGACTAGGATTAAGAGTGAAAATAAAGATGTCAATTATTTCTTCTATTTTTGATTACAATCCAAAAGTTTCTGATGCTATGAAGCCAGAAATTTGGAGCAAGTATGTTAATAATTTTATAACTAATTAATTTATTGCTGAATATTAAAATATCATTAATTTATTTTAGATTATTGGATTGTATTGTTGAACTTCTGGACTTGATTCTCCCAGTTAAAGACACAATCTTTATCGGAGAATCGGTAGCAGAAGATGCTGAGATATTAGACAAGGCAACTTTTAGGGTACGTGGATGTGTGCTTACAATTGTCGAACGATTAGATGAAGAATTCACAAAACTTTTGAAAGAATGTGATCCTCACAGCAATGATTATGTTCAAAGGTCAGTGTTTTGTGTTACTATCAAAATTAATTTTAGCTTCTATGATTTTATAAATTTAACTAAAAACATATAGATTGAAGGATGAAAAACGTGTTTGTGACATCATTGATAAAGTTCAATTGTTTCTGGAACACCAAAATATTGAGTCGGAAGTCTGTCGTATTTATATGCGTAAAATCGACCATCTCTACTACAAATTTGATCCGCTTGTATTAAAGCAAAAGAAGGTACAAATATAGACATTTTACATATTGATTAGTCATTTAATCATTTTTAATAAATAATTAATTTTAGGGAGAAATTCTTGCATCACATAAAACAAATGTTCAAATAATGGAAAACTTATGCAAATACATTTATGACAAAGATGCTACAGACCGTTTGAGAACTAGGGCAATTTTATGTCATGTATATCATCATGCCTTACACGATAACTGGTTCCAAGCAAGAGATTTGGTACTTATGTCTCATTTACAAGAAACCATTCAACACTCTGATCCTGCCACTCAGGTATGTATATTAGTTGGCCATATGGCTCTTTGGTAAAATGTTGCCATCACACGTAAATGCGTCACTGGCGTTGAATGTGTTAAGAATTTAGTTGGTATGGAAAAAAATTGAATATTATCTTTAAATTTTAAAGATATTTACTATTTATTTTTCCCTTAAAACAGTCAAGTCAATTTTAGTGTTAATTTTTAATCGATTTAAGTCAAGTACTTGTTTTTTAAGAGTATAATTAGAGAATTTTATCAAGTCGATTACCATCCCAACTCTAATATCTTTATATATATCATTAATGAGGTTATTAAATTATATTACATTAATCAAATACAGATTCTTTACAATCGTACAATGGCTCATATTGGCTTGTGTGCATTCCGTCAAGGAAACATTAAAGATGCTCACAACTGTCTGGTTGATCTAATGATGACTGGTAAAGTGAAAGAGTTATTAGCCCAGGGGTTACTACCACAGGTAAATACTATAGTTTTTTTTAATAATAATAGTTGATCATTTGATTGTAATGTTAAAATATCATTTATGTAAAGAGACAACACGAACGTAGCAAAGAACAAGAAAAAGTGGAAAAACAAAGACAAATGCCTTTCCATATGCATATTAATTTAGAACTCTTAGAATGCGTGTACCTGGTATCAGCAATGCTTATCGAAATTCCATACATGGCTGGTAAATTGAATTATTAATTGATATTATTGAATAAACTTATAAACATAATATTGCATAAAAATATTTCCTGATCGCATATTAAAATAATAAATTATAATCTAGCTCATGAATTTGATGCTCGTCGGCGTATGATTTCTAAAACATTTTACCAACAACTACGTTCTAGTGAGCGTCAGTCTTTAGTTGGTCCTCCAGAATCAATGAGGGAACATGTAGTCGCTGCTAGTAAAGCAATGAGGAATGGAAATTGGTCTGCCTCTCGAAATTTTATAATCAACGAGAAAATGAATGCTAAGGTATAAATTTATAAAGTATACATTTTATTTTTATTATTTATTAAATTAAGTATTGTGTTAATAGGTATGGGAATTGTTCTATGAAAGTGATAGAGTCAGAGATATGTTAGAACGTTTGATAAAAGAAGAATCTTTACGCACATACCTGTTTACTTATTCTCATGTTTATAACTCTATTTCAATGAAGACATTGTCTGAGATGTTTGAACTCCCAAAAAGCACCACTCATTCTATCATATCAAAAATGATTATTAATGAAGAGTTAATGGCTTCTCTTGATGATCCCACCCAAACAGTTGTAATGCATCGTAGTGAACCTAGTAGATTACAATCACTTGCTCTGCAACTGGCCGATAAAGTTAATAACTTTGTAGATTCCAATGAAAGGATTTTTGAAATGAAGCAAGGTAAATTAAAACAAACAAAAACATATTTATTTTATGAAAGTATGAAGTTATTACATTTATAATTAATTTTTCTTTTAGGAAACTTTTTCCCAAGAGGTGGTAATCAAAATCAAGGACAATACAGACAAAACTTTGGGCGACAAGGTGGTGGTGGACATGGCGGACATGGTAGGCACGGCGGCCATGGTGGACATGGACATGGTGGACACGGCGGCCATGGAGGACACGGTGGCCATGGGGGACAGGATTGGAACAGACAACGACGAGACAACCGTAATAATTATTAACAGCTTTAAACAAATAGTTATTATTTTCCTTTTCCTGAATATTCATACAGTTATTTTAAGTATAAAACCATAAACCTTATATCTGTTCAACTTTTCTATTGAATAAAATTGGTGCAGAATACATTTTTATTCTATAAAATATGAAATATTTAAAATTTACAATTAAATATTATTTATTAATATTTCAAGTCTGTGTTATTTATTTCAACCATATTTATTATAATTCAAACAAATCCAAATTCTTTTGATGTTTTATTCCAAATAAACCAATTATACAATAATTATGATATTAACTTGATTATTCTTGATTGTTAAAGAATATTATTCTATTATTTTACAATATTTTAATTACTCAAAATTCAACATTATTCCTGTAAAGTGTAGCGTATGAAGAATTTCTACAGAATATCTAACCAACTGTCATCATCCTCCTACTAAAAAACGTTGTGTTAACCACATGCCTTAAACTTTAAAAATTAATAAATGTTTTAATACTATATAGAAATTATGAATAATCCTTCAAAATATATTCATAAATTTAAATGGGTAATCAGATTTTCAAGTAAAATTAAAATAAACATTTAAAAAACACTATAGGTATTACATTTTAATAATTAATTTTCTGTCTCTACCTTAATTGGCTTCTTTAGGTATGTCTATATGAATGTTGATTATTATTCTTACCTATTTTATTGTATGTTCAATACTATCATATACATTAATTATGTCATTTTAATATTGTAATTGTCGAACTATCATAATTTTTACTAGTAGTTCTAAAATAAAAAAATTACATTTTAATGGTTCATGTTGGCTCCCTTGTACAGTACAGAAATCCAATATTAACATGGCAGTTGTTTAATCTTATCAATATTTTATTTTCAAATCAATATTAATTTTTTTCTCTGACCCACGTAACACGTAGCAAATTGTTGCAGAGCAGATACAATTTTTTGATATTTGTTTCAATATTCGAGTGAAGAAATTACCTAAGTTGATCTGAACTTTTATTTAAGAATACTACCTAAGGCACTTCATAGATTTTTATTGATATTTCAATTTTAAAGTGTGTTTTAATAATTCTAAAATATAAAAGTTTTTAAATTATCTTTGTTGTGCGTGAGTTAGAAAGTGAAAAGTGAAAAATAGTATGCTGATATCCTCTTGAGGTTTTTAATTTTGATTCAGTTATTATCAAATTAGTATGTCAATTGCATTCAATTATATCCTATATAACATAAATAGTGCAAGGGACACAACATTTTTATAAATTGCATAATCATATGTCATAACAAGATGTAATGAAAACATATGTTATATACTTATATGTATGTGAAAATATATCAATTATATTCAGCAAACATAAACAACATATTATTCAATGATATAATCAATGGGTAACATAGATATTAAACATATAGATGCGGCATTGTCTATCTACACCATACATATATAAACTTAAATCGTTCTTCTTCGTTTAAATATATAATTTTGTCCAAACATAAACTTCAATTAACTATAAAAAAAAAACTGTGTTAATATATTTTTTAAATTTTTTGGTTACAGTATGAACTAACTACTTATGTGGAACCATGCTTTAAATTTTTAATGCTTAGCTTTCAGAATTGAACATTTTATACATTTTTAACTGTGAAACAATTTGGAAGTTTTCATTATGATTCAATCTTGATGAAATTTGAACTTTAAATTATTAAAAAACAGAGATGGAAAATGTTTTTAAAAAACGTTATTAAACTGAAAAAAAACCAATAACCAAAACGAAAAAAAAAAACTAAAACTAAAAACAACAGAAAAGCGATGACAAAAAATCCCACAAACCGAAAAAATTTAAATAACGAAATCAAAAACTAAAACAAATAAATTATAGTATTATACATTATAAAATTATTTATACCACGAAAAAAAAATTTCGCTTGTCTTTACTTTTTAATCTTTAATTTGAAACAGAAATTTTGAATTTTCTAATTTTAATATAAATAATAATTAATTTTAATCTTCAACTTTTAAGTGCATTTCTATATTGCGCGTTACTATTATAACTTAAAGGTTATAAGTTATAAAAATATAATATAAAAAAAAAATATATATTATCAAAAGCGTTATTTGGAAACAATAGGAAAATAACTTTTTTAAAAACGTTAATCAAAAACAATATGGAAAAATAACGTTTTTAAAAACGTTAATCAAAAACGGTAAAAAACTTTAAACAAAAACGATATTTTTTAAATCAACAAACAAAAACGAAAAAATTATAAACGTTTTCTATCCCTGTTATGAAACTAAAAAAAGGTAAAAGTTAATAATGTCCGTAAACAGCTCAAAATGATTCAAAATATTTTGAAAAATGTATTATGTATAAAAAATAATAAAAATAAACATATTGTGTAAATTTCAAGTATCCATGGTTATTCGTTTTTGAATTGCAACAAAATAAGAAAACCACTCCATGAGAATCTAGTATCCAATGTTGTAAATATTTGAACTTCAAACACTCAATAAAAGTTAAATTTTACTTTCCGGTAAATTTTTTTATTTTTGATAAAGATAGAGTACCTTATTAAATTAATGTATTACATTTTAAAATCTTGGATATAAAAAGAAACATTTTTATAAATTTACAATTTTCGTGATTTTTACGAATTTTATCAAAATTCTAACTATAGTCCATTTAGAATAAGAGAACACTAGATTTACGTATTAAAACCGATTTTTACCGTGGCTACCTGGTGTAGTCTTATTCTGAATAAAGTATAGACAGGAATAGAAGCTCTGACTCTCATAAAAATGTGGATTTACCCTCAACTTTTAGATTCTGGGCAGAGCGATGAATGTATTGATTTTACAATGATACATTTTACATTTTTTTTGTGTTAGTCATCACCTTTTAGGACAGTAAAAAAGCTTAGATTTTCTTCAACAGTATCTTTTCTGATAGGAAAGTGAATCTAGTTGATATTTTGGGCTTTGGGGAGTCAAAAGTATTCATTTCCTAGTAGTTTTCAAAAGTGCCGTTAAAAACAAAAGAAAAATTAAGGAAAGACGGGAATTTTTACGCAAAATCTGTTTTCGAGAAAATCGATTTTGGTTTTGGTGGAACTCTAAAACAAATGACTATGGGTACATGACATTTTGACTGAATGTTTATATTAGCATTTTCTATACATCATAACATTTTGATTTTTGACTTATTTTGAGCTGTTTACGGACATTTTCAATTTCCATTTTTTTGTTTTTTTTTCTACAAACATCAATAAAATATTATTTGTAAGTTAAAAAAGCTTGAAAATTTAATAAGAGGCTCCTAGCATATTGTTTCAAAGACAGATGAAAAAAATTAATAATCTATCGTCACATTTTTTTTTTATAAGCATTTAAAGTTTAAATATTCACAAAATACATAAAATTCACGAAAATGTGCAAATTTTTTTGAGTTAGAAATTCATAAAAAATTTTCTATTTAAATCTAAAATTTAATTATTTAATAAAAGATTCCTCATAAGATTGTCTACCTTTATCACAAAAAAAATATCTACAAGTAAGACAAATTAAATTTGTATGTGCATTTGAAGTTCATATTTTTACAAGATTGGATATTCACTCGATTTCTCATGTAGCGATTTTGTTCTATTGTTGTAGTTCAAAAACGAATAACTGTAAATACATAAAAATTCCATTGAATGTTTATATTTTCATTTCCTATACACCACAAAATTTAGATTTATTAGAAAAGTATTTAAAGTTCGAATTTTGATATAATTTATCAAATTTAAAATTTAATAATTTTTTTGTATAGTTAATAATGTATAAAATGTTAAATTTTTATATCTAAGGATTAAAAATGTAAAACAAAGTTCCACGTAAATAGGTTAAATATAAATTCCTTTATTCACAATAATATCATAAAATATACTTATACCTAGTAATATTATAGGCTGACTGATCATTTTAGCTCAGAATCGTTTTTCTAATTTCTTATACAATTATATTATAATAATCAGCAGGGGAGGGCTAAGGGGTTGAAGCCCCCCCCCACAATTAACCGTATTATTATTACTTTTTTAAAAATATTTATCAAGTTCAACTATAGTAAGCATGACGTAAATTCATATACGTCTTACCAAAATGAATTTATGTATGCATACCAATCATAGTATCAGAATACTAGTATTTATATCACGGACTAAATAGATTCTATATATCTGTGATCAAATAAGTATCTTCCGTAGTCCAATTGTATTGTATTGTCGTATTAACAATGTTGTATATTATAATATCTAATATGATAGTCGTGGCATAGTCCATATCACGAACTACTACATAGGACTGGACACTGTATAAAATAAGGTGGCTACAAAGTTGTACGGTGGTCGTACGTTCGCTATGTAGCTGCTCTCTGGTGGCATTTTTTTATACTGTGCTGTTGTAAATTATTTTATGTGATAAGTCGTGACTAGTCACTAGTGATAACTGAAAAACGATCAAAAATACAAAAATTCAAATCAACGACAAACTTTTTATATTCACTATTATTTCTAAATAAATGAATGCGTATTACTAGTTACTATGTTGCTACCAATTTGGAAAGTTTTTTTTTTTGCGTGATTTATAACTTGCTTTTGATTAGACATACTTGAGTATTGTCTCATTCTCATGGTAATATAATAAGTAATTATAAATTACATATTTAATTACATATTCATAAATTTTTCATATTTCTTAAGTCTATATGTATATAAATATTATGTTTATAAAAGTAAAATTCGAAATGTAGTAAATCTAGTACGTCACTAGATAGCATCACAGTCGCAAACGTACATACCCGTACAACTTTGTGACCGGTGTCCCACCCTCCCCCTGCCCGGAGTGTCCAGTCCTATGTAGTAGTTCGTGGTCCATATTCCATAAATGATTGATAATTGATATTACAAAATAATAATACTACGGCATTCAGCTGTGGTAACAACCACTGAACTAATTAGTATTTATTCCGGTGCTAACAATTAAGAGGACGCTACACTCGCATACGTTGTCTCCGTCTTACAAATGTACGACATGGCAAAAACTGTTTTGCGCGGGACAAATATATAAAAACAATA
>NC_042495.1:56000108-56020866 GCF_005508785.2 Acyrthosiphon pisum
TAATCTGTGCAACAGCGTGCTCTTTTTTTTAATAGCACAAATCCAATAATTTTTTATAAGCAAATAAAAAAAAAAAACAAAATATTTAGAACCAAATAACTTTTATTGTATTTATGTTATCTAAAATATGGGCACGCTGTTGCATAGATCATTTTCCACCCTATATGTTCTGAAATTTTGGAGTCACTACTACAAACACAGAAAGATAAAAGTTGTCCCGCGCAAAACAGTTTTTGGTATGTTGTACATATGTAAGATGGAGACAACACATGCGAGTGTAGCGTCCTCTTAAGCCCCGTTCACACAATCAAATAACTTGTCAAATATTTGGCGTACATCAAATATTTGACAAATTATTTGATCGTGTAAACGGTTAACGGGACTTTAAGATTTATTCATTTTCTACACGTAGCTGGGAGATTTATTCTTCCACGGCCAACGGTCGTTCGTCTACACCCCGCAGCCCCACCACCTTTTGCCATACAGTGATCGCGTATTCGTTTCGCGCTCGCGCAGTGATCGTTGTCGCACAGCGCTTCGTGGTTACTGACGGTACAGTGGGCGGTGTGCTGCATGTTTGCAAACGTATATTTCAATTTAACGGTTATTTTCATAACGTCTCGTTCCGCGAACGGTGCCCGTTGTCCGTCGTCCAATAAACCCGTCTACACGAGTTACGATCGTTTGCCGCCGCAGACCGTCACCAGACAGTTCTGTCCGCCGATTTTTGTTTTTCGACGTGCGCTCCAACACACACGCACACAACCACATAACCTATGCACCTCCACCCCCGGGGACTGCCGTTTTTACTGGTTCCCGCCGCCTAATCAAACAAAAGTCAAAACCGTATTGTTATTATTATTATTATTATTATTATCAACGTCGTCAACTCTCCAATCGTCGCAACGGCTACATAAGTCTTATTTTATTTACGTGTTGCGTTTTTAAATCTTCGTGTGTTAACGTCTCCAGCCGCCGCTTACCCAATAGACCGTACAATAGTGTTGGCGGTGATCGTAAAGTGTTTGCCAGTCACTTCGGACGAGAAACAGGATTTGATCGACAATAGCCAACATGTCGTCCAGACCAAAAGAAGAAGAGGTGCGAATCCCGGACGTGATTTTCGACAACAAGACCAACAAGAAGTATCAAAAGGGCAGTTTTCTCGGAAAGGTAACGTGGATTTTCAATTGTGTGGACGTGCGCACGATGTTTTTTAAAGTTTTTTGTGAGGGGGAGTCGAATCGTTGTCCGTTGAGAATGTATAGCGATTTACCCGTTTTTATTTTCAACTGATTAGTGGTGAGTAAGCTGTAATAACGATAGTCTCCAGATACGTTTAAATATGTTTTCGTCATTCGGGAAGAAACCGATAATTAAATAAATGTTTTCCATTAGTTAATACTGTGATTCATAGCCATCGACTTCCAACTTGGGTAGTTATAACACTTGTTGATAGTATTCGATTAATTTATCTACTTAGAATTCAATAAAGACCGTTTCATCTCAAAATATGTATATACGCGCGCGCGTACCTGTTGATCTTTTTAGATTGTCGTCCTTAGTCCTTTGTTTCGGATTTCGCAATAATTAGTTGGTCCTTCTGAAAGAAAACAATTTAAAACCTAATATGAATTATAATATTAACTTTTATTACTAGCCAAAGACATTAGTGTAACCAAGGGTGCAACTATGGGAGAAAATTACCCCCCCCCCCTCCTGACTAAGGTTTAGCCCTCCTACAAATATCCCTTATTTATTTATATGTAAGCCCCCTATGTGTTATTTTAAATAAATAATTTTGTTAGCTGGGATATAGGGGGATCCAGAATTGTAACCCTAGTTACGCCTATAGCTAAAGTATGATCCAAGTTTAACCTGATATTTTTTATATTGACAGAATTTTATTCAAATTTTTAAAATAAAACTGGCCATCTCTTTATATGTTAAATATTTTTATTTATTACTTAGGTAGATATCACTAATATTTTTAAGTTATATTTTTTTACTTATTAACTGTCAAATCATATGTGTCCATTGTCCACAGAGTTTTAAGTTAAGTACAAAGAATATTTTTTTCATACAAACAGGATCTTTTAGTTATAATTTTTAATCTTTATGTATACCTAGTTAATAAATATTACATTATTGAGATATGTTATTAAGCACCTAGTCCTTGTATAATATATACCATGACATTAATTTACTAATTCATCAGTCCAATGTAATTTAAAATGATGTGCCTAATAATAGGTAAAAAATGTTACACTTATTTTCTAAATGATGGGTTGTTGAATCATAAAATAAAATTTTGTTCCTTGTTAATAATTGATTTTTTGAAATGTCATGTGATTACACATTTTTAATAACGATTGTTAACTTTTAAATTCATTGGGCCTATCTGTCTTGTTTGTCCCTTCCGGCCAAGGGCAGTTGTTGTACGCCTTGTATCTATACACGTTAAATATTATCTTTAAAAACTATTTACAATATTATTACAGGGAGGTTTTGCAAAATGTTACGAAATTGTTGATATGAAAACCAAAGAAATCTTTGCTGGGAAAATTGTTTCTAAAAAATATCTATTGAAACACAATCAAAAAGATAAAATGACACAAGAAATACATATTCACAAGATGTTGAAACATGTAAACATCGTTACTTTTCATAGTTTCTTTGAGGACAATGACTTTGTTTATATAGTTTTGGAACTTTGCCGTAAAAGATCCATGATGGAACTGCATAAGTAAGTATTTTTATAATAATAAGCTAGATTCTTAATAAGTAAATACCTTACCTACCTACATATTTTAATTTCAAATAAAAAAAATGCCAATAGAAATTTATATTCTTTTACATGACTAAATTAAAATTACACTAATATTATTCAAATAATAATTTATTAGGTTTGATTACCTATAATATACTGCCTTGTATTTATTAATTATAATTGAATTCCAGATTAGTTTGAATGCACTAAAAATACTTTTATCATAATGTACTTAATTTTTAATTTTTTTATGAAATATGCAATATTATGATTTTCGACCAAAAATAAGCTCATATTTAAAATAGAAGTTTTTATACTAATTACATATATAAAATAAACAAGGTCATAATATGAAAAATATGCTTAAATATACAAATTTCTTCAAATATGCAGTTATTCCTAAAATTACAATTATAGGCACTATTACTATCTTCTATGGATTCTCTGCTTAACAAATTATTAAAATTTCTTACTTTCATTAACACACTAAAAAAAAATATCAAATGCATACTAATCTGGTTTCTATTTTTAATACATTAATTATTTGGACATAACAATAAAATAATGTATAACATATAAATATGTATTTTAAACTATTCTTGTTGTATTGAAATTTATTAATAAGTAATGGAGTATATATTCAGGGATAATTTTATCTCCATCCATTTTATCTGTCAGAAAGCTAGTGTTGTTTCACTTATTATTTGCATTCAGTAGTTCTAATTTTCTGTTGTTAATTTTAATATTAGGGTGAATTGACCAATTAAACTTAAACCTAAGAACTCTATCTAGTTTTTTTTTATTATTAATATTTTTATTTTAAAGCAAGATGAGCATTTTTAAATAGTGATATTTAACATACTCATATTTTGCTTTAAAATAAAATATTGAAAAAAATATACTTCAAAAACCGATAGAAATTTTATCTTTAAGTTTGTTTATTAAAGTTCACTCTAATTTTAAAATTAACGACACAAAATTAGAACTTCTATGCACTAATTTGGCATGATATACAATTGTGAAACAATGACTACAGGCATACTGTAGTATATACATTGTTGTATAATAAAATACAATTTAAATGACCGTTTGAATTATGATGGATATTTTGATCCAAAAAAATATTTCTCTTATAATACTTTTCATTTTTAAAGAACTTAGAATTTTAATGTTATTAAAAAATCAGACAATTAGTTATAGAAAAAAATTTTGAATTTTAGATACATTTAATACTTATAATGATTTATATAAATATAGTTGATTTATGTTGTAGTAATGAGACATCTATTTATATAACAATATAATATTATAGTTTTAATTATTATATTCTTCTTATAAATTTAAAAAGAATAATTCAATTTTGTTTCAACATTATTAAAATATTTCATGATGATTATTAAGTAAAGTTAATTTATCTATGTAATTTTCTGATTTAGGTCAAATATGCTAAGGAGCTATTGTCATGCAATCTGTAAAGCCTAGTGTGTCATTCAGTATCAGGTTTCTGAGTTTAACACAATATTGATTTTTCCTAGAATTTTGTTGACAAAGTTGTTTTGAATTGAAACTTTATAAATAATTATATTACAATATAGAACCATATACCTAGTGTATTTTACCTCTAATAATAACTTATTATTACAACATCATCTAATATCTATAATGTAACATTGTAATTTGAATACTTTTTTTTCTCTACATTTTGTTGACATTTATCTACATATTTTTTAAATTCTAAACTAAAATATTAACTTAACCAAGTTTACTTTATCCCTAACAAATTTGATTAATAACACTTAACTTAATAGAAAGCTATGAAATGCATTTTGTTATTACTAAATAATACTTAATTGATGTATTTCTGATAATGCACATTTTAATATTAGTAGGCAAATAAAGAAAACATAGTAATAGTGGAAATATTATGACTAATAATTGTCACTGTTGCTAAAGTTCAATGAAAACTACATTATATTATTTACAAATATTTTGGATAGTTATAAATTGATAATTCTCCCCTACCTAATTACTTAAATCAACTAAAGCTATCATATTTGATAAGTTATTAACGTAAATAGAATATAGGTACTTGAAAAATAATTGTCATTTTAATTAAGAAAATTTCTGAATTATGTAGACAGTGTTAGGTAGATTATTGAATCTATTAGTAGACTATTAATTAATTATACTATTAATTTTTTTTTGTTTTAGGAGAAGAAAAACTCTTACAGAACCTGAAACACGTTACTATGTATTTCAAATTCTTGAAGGCACATTATATTTACATAACCAGGGCATTATACACCGTGATCTTAAGTTAGGAAATTTATTTTTAAATGATGAAATGGAAGTGAAAATAGGTGACTTGGGCTTAGCTGCTAGAATTGAATATGACGGACAGCGTAAAAAGTAATTTCTTTATATTTTGTTAAGTTAATCAAATTTAATACAACTTTTAACCATGTGTAGAACATTATGTGGCACTCCAAACTATATCGCTCCAGAAATTCTTAGCAAGACTGGCCATAGTTTTGAAGTTGATGTTTGGTCCATAGGTTGTATAATGTAAGTATTCTAAAAAAAAAAAATTAATTTAAAAATGTTAAGTTTATTAATATTGTATTATATTCAAGGTATACACTATTGGTTGGCAAACCACCATTTGAGACAAACTCTCTGAAAGAAACATATGCTAGAATTGCACGATGTGATTATAGTTTACCTCCACATTTAAATAAAAATGCCAGTTCATTAATTAATAAAATGCTTCAATATGATCCTAAAAAACGTCCTTGTGTTAATGATATAATGAAAGCTGATTTCTTTACTACTGGTTATATGCCTAAAAAATTGCCTGCGTCATGTCTTACAATGGCTCCTCGTTTTGATTCAATCAATTACAGAGAATCAATTTCTAATCGCAGACCACTCAATGGTAATTATTTAATCGGTAAAGCTTAATTGTTATAAAGTTTTATGTCATCATTTTATGTAAAAAATGTATTTTAGAACTCAATAGCCCGAAAGCCGCTATCATCAAAGTTGCTACAAAACCTCAAGATCCGGTTAATAAATTACCAATGTTTAATATTCCAAACAAACCTACTACTGGAAATGGAGTATCATCTAATGATTGTAAAGAATATATGATGTCCCTTGAAAAAGAATTGGGAAATTTATTAAAATCTAAACCATCCATGAAAGGAATGAAAAATATGGGTATGAATTTAGAAAAAATTGTATACTATATTATTAGCAGTGTACTTAATATACTTTTTCAACTCTAGAGGAAAACACTGATCCTGCTGCGCAGCCTCTTATTTGGGTTAGTAAATGGGTGGACTATTCCGATAAATATGGATTTGGATATGAGTTGTCCGATGATTGCGTTGGTGTTATGTTCAATGATTTTACCAGAATAGTACTTTTAGCTAATCTAAAGTAAGGTTTAATAATAATATTTAAATTTATCATTGAAATAATTTCTGAATAATTTTTTTTAGAGATGTCCATTACATAGAAAGAAGTGGTTCTGAACAATACCATACAACTGATCATACCCCACCTGCGTTGGAAAAAAAAATGAAATTATTAATGTACTTCAGACGGTATATGAATGATCATCTCATTAAAGCTGGTGCTGATATATTAGCTAAAGACGCAGACCAATTGAGTCGCACACCATATATGTACCAGTGGTATAGATCTACTTCATCAGTTATTATGCAACTTACTAATGGCACTTTACAAGTATGTAACATATTTAACATTTTGTATATACATATTATATAAATCTATACATTTTGTTCTTTTTATGTTTCTTTAGATCAATTTCACAGATCATACTAAAGTAATATTGTGTCCATTAATGAATGCTGTAACCTTCATTGAAAATAATGTATTCCGTACATACCGTTTTAATACGATTGCTGAACATGGCTGTAGCCCTGAATTAGGGAAATGCTTGGAATATGCTCATAAGAAAATTGGTTCAATATTAAAAGATAGCCCAGTTTAATTTACTTGAAAATGACGAGTATATTTGATTTATAGTTATGATAATTAATGAAAAACCAGTATGTTAAAAAAGCTATATTTAAGATTGTAAATAGTTACTATTAATTTTTTTATTTCTCAATAATATTAAGCCATAAATTCAAATAGTTACATTTATTATTATTTTTATTATTTCTATTTTGTGATTTTTGTTATTGAGAAAACTATTATTTCATCAAAATATAAGTACTTAAGATATACATTTCACGCACATCCAATGTTGTTTTCCATTGGTTGCATTATAAAAGACAATATTAAATAAGATCCTTGTATAATTTTTTCATTTTAACTTATTTTATATTTGAAATAGCTATGCTTATAAGCATATTATATTAAGAGTTATTTTAAATTTTGTGGTTATTTTCCAATAAAAACTGTGTTCAAGAGTAACTTTATTATTTTTTATAACTAATTAAACAATTTATACTTAATCATTTTCTGTTTTACTTACATAAATAAGTATTATTATTAGTTTTGATTTTGTTTCATGATGATATATTATGTTTTTTCAACCATATATTTTAGTTCTGTAACTTAAAATATATTTTTTTCAATCTTTTAATTTGTATTGAAAATTGTGTTACAAGATTATAATATTACACCTGACTATAGTTAACTTAATTCCATAAATAGACAAATGCCATTTATTTTATCATGAGGCCTGGTCAAGTCAATTAATATTAAATTACATATTTGTAAATAATTTTTTCTATAGTATAATAGTTATAAGATTTTAAAATTTAAAACCTTTATCTTAATGAAATTATAAAATAATAAATATTCTACATTATTATTAGTCTATTTTCTATTTGTACTTAAACTAGAATATTTAGATATCCACTTAATTTATATAGATAAATAATAAATTATATGCATTCAATATTTTACTAAAACAACATCATAGTTTTGATCATTATTAGAGCGGTAATAACTAATATTTGATGCTTTATTTCAAATTTTAGAAATGTGGCCAACAATTTTAATTTAAAAACTATGTTTTTAAAACTTCCTTAAATTAGAATTTAATTTTACAACTCACTACTATAATAATACTAATAATCAGTTAAAGTTATCCATCTCAATCTAAACATATTTTAAATTTTCCATTTTAATAAGAAATAAGGATTATAATTATCATAGTCCTTATTTATTATAATATAGTAAATCAATATATTTTTATAATCATTTAGGGGACAAAAAAGTTTTGCCTTACAATTTTATATTTAATAACGCAAATGCACTACCAATTTATTTATACCCTAAATCATTACAGGGGACAATGTTGTGTAAACCACAAATTTTAGAATTGCATTATACTTTAATTTATGATTTCATTAAATAAATGATTTTACTGAATAATATTAAATATTGTGTATTTAGTTATGATTCTGTATTTCTGGGTTTACATCAGTTAACGTGGGTTGTTAGGCACAGTGAAATATGATTGAGAATGGCATTTTTGGTAACACGATTGGGAACGCTTGATTTTTTTTTTTTTATATTGAAATAATCCAGCAATATATTATGTTGATTGTTATTAAAATTCTAATTGAAACTCAAGCAGAAACAATATTGAAAATAGCTACAATAGTTAGAGTCAAGGTACTAAGAATAATATGTCAATGCCCTATGGCAATAGCCAATAGGTTAAGTAGATTTGGGGGCTTAGATGATCTGGAAATGTTAGTAATTACTAATGATCTATCAATATAAATAATTTGTAAAAATGATTGAAGTATAACGAATACTACCTACATCTAATATTACATATAGTTTATATTTTTGTAAAACTATATTTAAGGATTATTATCCTTAGTATGAATATTTTAATAACTAAGAAACTACTTACCTATTAGAATTTTAATTTAGATACTTCAACATTTTCAAGAGAATCACCCGCCTGATAATTTACAGTAAATAAGAGGAATTTTCATTTAAAACATTGAAGTTTGTATCGCCGCAGGACATTCCTTGAGTAGTACAAAATTATCATGAATTTGAAAATATGGTTTTCAGATATGTTTAAAATCAGAATTTGAATAAAAGTATTATTAAAGGGATAAATGGAGGTGAGCATGTTTAAAAAAATTGTTCTGTATATTACTTAGGTATTTGATATTTTTTTAAATTATACTTATACATATTATTTTCTATTTTTTATTCATATATTTGTATTACATATTATCACAGATATATAAAAATACTTTTATGTATTTTTATATATCTGTGCATATTATTTATTATGTGCCCTTATATTTGTTTAAGATTATAAATTATAATTATTAATTGATAATTTTTTTTTCAAGAATATTTTATGCATACGGGCATGAATCTTTCAATAAACAAATAAATGATATGGCAACGTAGCACATAAATTCGTTGTCAATCGTATTCTTCTTTTGGTCGGCGGTTAGTTCTTTGTTAATTTTAAGTGTTCTCAATCGTTCGGAGCTCGGCAAAAAGGTATAACATTCTCAGTAAACTAGTAAAGCAATTGTTCGATAGCCGTTAGGCAGGTCAGAGTTTGAATCCGTCGCACGCTCTCCGGGCGGGCGGCGACTGTTTGTGCCGTATGGTTAGGCACGCAACTAAATCTCTAAAACGTGGGGTGCTATAATATTTCATAAGTTTGATGTTATTTCACTATAATGATGATAGTCAAACCTAAAAAAATAAGGAGTGCTAAATTAGAACTGTAAAGAACGTTTTACTATACTTAGATAGGCCTAGGTATTAATGGTGTCAGGATTAATAGGCAAGACTGAATTAAATAAAACAATATGACGGTTTATTATAACTAAGAAAAACACAGCAATAGAAGTATTTGAAACAAAACGGCAGTTCGTCCACGGACACACACGTCGTGTCCGGCGGTGACGGCAAACAGAACGATCGGTCGGGTAGGGCACGCGTCAATGTCGCCACGCGGTCGATCGAAAATTATCGCTAACAGAACTTAAGAGTGATAAAGACCCTTTTGCACGGTAATCGGCAGGGGCGGACTGGCCCGGTCGGCTGGTCAGCGATCGTGGACTGGCCTGTGGGCCGTAGTATATAATTTTGCCAGGGGTGGCAGGGTGTGCACTCTGTAGTGATCCCTCACTATCTATATTTTGAGTTCGACGACGTTGATGTGTTGCATAGGAGAGGTTCGACAGAGTAACAAGTTACACCGTAATAATTATAAGTGATTTATTTAAGTTACAAAGAGTATAATGTTTTACATTTAATATATAAATTTGAGGACAGAGCGATAAGCACCTGCCCGAGAAATTAGTAATACTAATATGTACGTCGTACTGACGGTACTAGGTCTGAACTAATTCTAATTTGGCTATGGATGGAGACTCGTATATATACAGAGTCTCCCCTAAACTAATAAGTACACGGTAGAGACTAGGAGATGGATCAAAGGAGTACCGCCGCAGTTGTTGTTGCCGGCTCGCCCTTATGTGTCATCTAGATTATTTAGCAAAGCAGTTTGGCACTTTTCGTAACTGGTGAAAAGTACAATTATGTAGAAACAATAAATGCGGTGGTCAGTTGGTTGACAGCCTACGCGTGCCCTTGTAATCTAAATCTGCGATCTAGTATGTATGATTAGTCATATTTGTAAAAATTTAGTAAAGCGGCGGTCGGTTTACTACAACTCGCACACCCTGTAATTTTGTTGTCCACAATTGGCTTAGGCCTAATTAATACTATGTCCAGATGGCCTTCAGTTTGCCAATCTTTAATTGTGCATGCACCGCAGCTATTCACTGATAATCATAAATAATATTAAAATTTGTGTTCTTTAATTTGATAATTGATAAATTGATATCGGTATCACTTTATCCACTGGCACACACAAATATGTGTAAATGGTAAGTCGTAAGTGGCTACTGACAGGGGCGGACTGGCTATTTTTGGCCCGGGGTGCAAAATTAATTAGGGGCCCGTAATTTTTTTTCAAACCTACCTAAATTAGGAAAGAGCCCTTAGTTTTATAAGTAAATATAAAAAAAAAAATAAGAATAACATGTCGTTTATTTGTAGAGATGTTGAAATATGTTATTTTATTTTTATTTTGTATAATACCGTATTATACCAGTATTATACCGTATACGGTATACGGTATAATACTGGTATACCGACTGTGGCAATCGGGGGCCCGGATCATAAATACAAACGGGGGCCCGGGGTGCTACTTGGTGTATAGCACCCTGGACCAGTCCGCCCCTGGTTACTGATGGACAAAAGACATAATAATAATAATATGCATCTATTCTATCTAAAAATATCTTTACTATACACTATATATATACACTATATATACAGTATATACACAGAATGTATGAACGGTAAAATGTAATGTGTTAACTATAAAAATATGTTTTTATTAAGTATGTTTTTGATACTGTAATGAATCTGTACCTAATGAAAAACTGAAAACACTAGAAACGTTTTTTTAACGATTGGCCTGAAGGTGGGAAAAAATTGGCCTCTTTAATTGTTTGCACACCTTAAAAAAAACTGAAATGGTGCCCCTGAATTTTGCCCTGCATTATTTATAAAAATAAAATAGAAAATCAGACCAAAATGTATCTTAAATAATAATAATAATAATAATATGACGTATAATTCTAAACGCTGGATAATACACAATGTTTCTGCCGAAAATTAATTCACATAAATTTATTTTTGCTGTCGGCTTATTCTATTTTCGTATCGTTCTGATTAAATCTAAAATCACTATAGTCTATAATCAAAAAAAAGAAACTGATAGACAAAAATTAAAAACTATTGCTCACGACAAAAATCATCAAAAATTAAATTTTGAATTTATACCGAGCACGCGACCATCTATTGAAGTTATATAGTTATATAGTTTGTTCGTGGTAAGGCCGTGGTATAGTAAAATCACAAACATTTGTACCCAGTCTTTTAATATTATCATATTTATGTAAAGTAATAAGTAATAACTAAAAAATAATCAACAGTTAGTAGTTATTGTGGTAACCACGGCTATAGATACTATCTTTAATCGTGGTGGTAACTGATAAGCAAACATAATTGAATAGTAATTTGATAAAAAAAAATTGACAATATTATGTTTATTAATTTCCCGTAAAACATGGCCCGAAGTTTTAAAACCGCTGACTGGCCTGTCTCCTACCCAGTCCGCCCCTGGTAATCTGAATAAAAATCCCCAGACTACAATATTACTCACAACCACATGCAAATGGTTGAACAAATATTTCTTAAACGTTAATTAGTATCTATAATTACCACATTATTAATATTTAATTGCAAATACGTGTAAAATATCTTTCAGAAAAATTATATTTAGTGATAATAGAATATTAATGATGATATAATTAATAATATTATGTTTTAAATTACGATAATATATCGAACTTAACGACAAAAATGTGCAAATTATAATGTTGTAGCTTACATTTTTCGAAAATTATTTATAGCATTAAATATATTAATTTTTTGAATGATATAATATAGTATAATATAACATAAAATACGCATTTGTAATTAAATATTAATAATGTGGTAATTATAGATACTAATTAACGTGTAAAAAATTTTTGTTCAGCCATTTGCAGGTGGTTTTGAGTAATATTGTAGTCTTGGGATTTTTTTTTCCGGGGTCGTTCTTCGGGGAGATTTTTTTCTGGGGATTTTATTCCGCAATTCCTATTGCACCCTCCAAGTTGCACCTATAGGCTACCCGTCTTCCGAGTTTTTCATTTTTTTCACGTTATTTTCATATAAATAATATAAACACTTTATACAGGTACATGTTTATATGTATTGTATTACCGTATTGGTTAATATTACATTATAATATGGCTGTAAATAATATTAATATAAATTATATACCTATATGTTATTTAAATTATTAGTAATTCTAATTCCATATTTATCAAAATTGTCATTGTTATATACTTATATATCATACAATATTACAATAATTACATATTATATTCGTTTGTATCTGTATGTATATAGCTTGTAATTTTGTATTTTACGTAAATTATTTCGTATGTTGAATAATTGGGTTTTTGGAAAATACTATGTGTTTTTTTCACTTATAGCCGCTCGACGTCGGGTACATTGTCGCAGTACATTGTCTGCGATCCAACCAAGGTTACCTTTTAGTGTCAAAAATACGGGACATATTTTTTTTAAAATATTTATTAGTATTCTAATGAAATAAAATATAGCTCCTTAAAAAATTAAAATACAAAATATACCATAAATATAGCCATATAGCCAATATAGCCATAAATATATAATAAATAATTTATCTGTGTGAAATAGTAGGTATACATGTAATTTTTGTATATAATTAAGAAAAAATAATTTATGATTTGATTAAGGGGCCTTGACAGTTTTACATTAAATTTAGGGGATCACACGACAAAAAAAAATGAGAAGCACTGTCCTAGATTAAACTGTAGTATATCTAAATATATATAATATGTATTATATACATATTCAAAAATTAAATTAGGTTGCAAATATCCCAAGAAGTGACTAAATTATACATCATAATATTTTATAATTGATGTCTACTTGATAAAAAATATTTAAAACAAAAATACAAATGTAAATTAAAATTATTAGATGCTAACTCCAAAAAAAATAAATTTTAATTCATAGTTTTAAAGCATTTTGCATTTAACAGTATGAAAAATTAGGCCTTCATAGGACAGGAAGCGCGCTCTGGTGTTTATAGGAACTGTGGTAAAAATTGCAATCAAGAGTTTATACGTATGGGTGTTCAGAGTGACGACACCTTATCAATACACCTTGTATTTCTATTTTATTCTGTGGTGTTCACGAATTAAGATTAAGATATAAGTATAATCTTAATTCGTGGTGACTGGTGGCGTTTCATACGTGAAGTAATAGTTCATGATTTCATTTTTTCGTAAATTCTGTGGTAGGATTATATTATTCAGATAAATACTCAGGTGCAACAATAACAATTGTTATATCATTATACCATGATACTACATGAGTACTAACCACGATTAAAGATATATCTTTAATCGTGGTACTAACTTGTACTACTATGTAGAGACAGCACTAAATAGTAAGTACAGAAAGCAAATTAAACATTTTTACATTTAAAACTATTCTTATCCATATGTATATACCAATTAATAATTATCTCTGAATGTAAATGTAAAAAAAAAAATGTTGTTTATCTTATAGGTACCTATATTTTTACAACTTACAAATTGAAAGTTTCCTATTTACATTAATTTAAATAGATTATTTAAATAAAATATTGTTGTTAGTTAATCATTAAAAAATAATTATTTTTTATTTGTATATAGTCGTACTGTCATGACTTCATAATTGGTTATATTTAGATAAATCCATGATTCAAACGTATAACAACATACAAATACAATAATCATTATCATATTTTATATATTCTATTTTATGTATCTGTTTTTATAATTTACTAATCTCTAACCTATTTTTCTCTGTGACCAAATTTTACTTATAAGTACTTGGTTATTTATAAAAAAGGTTTGAGTATTTTAAATTCTACAAACACATATCGGGGTTTTAAATAGTGTTGTTAATATAAAGAATACCTACTTTTACGTTAGCCTACATCTAGAGTAAAATCCATTTCTATGATATGGAAAGATTTGTACTTTTAATGAAAAATAACAACACTGTAATTTTTTTAATTTATTATTCTCCATAGTTAAAAATGGATTTTACTTCAATAATTAAAAAAATATGTAGCTATAATAAATGATGTTACATAATACATTATAAATAAACATAAATGTCACTGAAATCTCCATCTTCTCAAAATGGATATGTACTCAAACTAGGTTACTATCTGTTATAGATGATTAAACGAGAAGGTAAACCTTTACAGTTGTAAAGTACAGAAGTATTAATTGATAATTAATCATAAATATTTAATGTTAAGAGGACATTTCACCCGCATGTGTTGTCTTTGTCTTATTTATGTATATATCAAAATTTTATTAGAACTCCTGGACATATATTTTGATATATATTATGCATTAGTAAGACAGAGACAACACGTGTGGTTATGACATTCTCTTAATTTTCAAAATATTTACTGTATTTTTATATTGATTTTAGATGAGTAATTAATATGTTACTATTAAATATTATGTTTAGTTGTCATGTAGGTATTTTAACTGACATTCTAACAAATAATTGAATAATTTTTAAATTGTATTATTTACATTACTTATGCTAGAAGTAGTAACAAAAATGATTAACCTTAAGTTTACAATTCAATTTATATAAGTAAAGAGAGTCTTAGGTTAAAGGATTTAACCTACTGAGTTATTTTAATATTAATTTTTGTGAGCAGCAGAATAAATTATATAAAATATTGACATTGTCATTTACCATCGGTTTTATAACATATAAATTATAATTTTTACTGCAAATCAATAGTACTACTTATTAGATATTAAACATATTTAGTTGGAAAATATGAAATTTTTGGAGGTGCTATTGTCTTTTCCAATAAATAAAAATATATATTGAAATTCTTACCCATGTTGAATAAAATTATATCTTTTAAAATATGTTTTCAGATAATACCAATTTTAAAAAAGGAGAATGTTTTTGTAAAGTGAAAATACAAATTATTTAGCAAAGGTGAGCATTGATTATGTTGTATGTGATTTTGAAGTCAAAAGATTTGAATTTATAGTAAGAAAAATAAAACAAATCAAGTAATTTAAGAAAATAACATGTTTAAACATGTGCACATTTTTAATTTTATTTATTTCTAGATTATACCAAAGTCCAAAATGGCTACAAGGTGGAGTAGTGACTATAATGCTATTGAAATTAGAGATTTTGATGCTCATAGAATGGCTATAGACTATACTGGTTCTATAGTATTGTTAGCTGGCCGTAAAAAATATGGTATTGTTGAAATTTATAAATCATCAAATATTCTATTTCCTAGAACTTGTAAATATGAAATTAAAGCTCTTGAGTGGAATCCGACATATCACAACCAACATTTTTGTGCATTGGCACAGAGCACCCAATTGCAATTACTTAGTTTGAAAAACAATGTTAATTTAGCTTCTTCGACAAGATTAAATACCCATACACGAGCTATATTAGACATAAATTGGCATGCCTCTGATCCAAATATTCTGGCTTCGTCGTCTATGGATTCATTTGTAAATATTTGGGACATTAGAGACAACACTAGACCAGCTTTATCTCTTTCAGCTATTATTCCAGCCTTACGAGTGAGGTGGAATCATTTAACTAAACACTTGATAGCTACTGCTCATGGTGGGGAAGTCAAAATATGGGATCAGAGAAAAGCTGCAAATCCAATTCATTATATTACAGCCCACCTCAGTAATATACATTGTTTGGATTGGAGTTATACAAATGAAAATCAATTAGTCACTTGTAGTCAAGATTGTACTGTTAAGTTTTTCGAAATAAATAATCTTAAAAAGGCAGAAAATGTTTTAAATACTGTCACACCCGTTTGGAGTGCTAAATATACACCTTTTGGCGATGGTATATTAATTGTTTTGGTTCCTCCAGAGAAAAGAGTGGACAATAACCTAATATTGTGGAATTTGAGTTCCATTAATTCACCTGTTCATACATTTGTTGGTCATTCAGATACAATATTAGAGTTTCAATGGATGAAAAATAATGAAGATAAAACATCTGAATATGAATTTATAACGTGGTCTAAAGATCAGACCATGAGATTATGGCACGTTGTGTCATTTCTTCAGGAAATGCCTATGGATTATATCGAAAAATCATCTGACGATAATTTGAATATTGATCAAAACGCACCAACCTCCGACACAAGTAATGTGTCCAATGATGCACTTAATGACATTGATACTGTAAACTTTGAAAGTGAAGGTCGAGATGGAAGTTTATCTATGTCTACTAGTGATGATTCTTATAGTACCGAAGTTGGTGAGGAACCTATTGTAAATTTACACAAAGAGTTTCTTTCTTTGAATGTTGGTTCAGAAATCTTCATTGAACAAAAAGATCCAGATCGACGTATATTAATAGCTTTGGTAAAAGTCAATAATAATTCAATAACTATACATATGACATTTCCATTGGATTACCCTGTAAACGTCGAACCTCAGTTTCAAATTACCAAAAGTACTTATGATGCAAGTATGAAAAATAAAATTCATAAAGTATTGTATGATTCAGCTATAAAACAAGTGTCTAAAAACTTGACTTGTGTGCAGTTTTGTCTTCGTGAACTTGTTGTGTCTCTAAGAAAGTCTCGGATATCATTTTCGGAATCTCAATTTTCTGAAGACGATAAGAAAACATACTCAATGTATTCACAATCGCCATCACATTATGATCGTACAAGTACTTACATATCTAGCCAAGACACTTGTAATATTCTACAGCATAAAACAATGGGTTTAAAATTTTGTAACAATGGTGCATTATTGTGGTTTAATAGTCCGCCAAAAAGGAAATCCGATATTTTTCCATCTATTTCTCTACAAAAAATTGATAGTGCAAATCACACTCCCCTACAAAAGCTTCAACCTTACTGGTTTAGTAATAAAAATTCTCCAACTGATGGAAGTAGTCGAAGCTCAAAAAGTTATAGAAAAGACAAGCTAGATAAACCAATAGTTTCAATTTATGATGTGTCAAGTTTATTTTCAATAAATAAGGATTTAGCATCAAAATATGAACTAGATGTATCTAATGTTTTCAGTACTTGTTTGAAAAATGCTTGGATCACAAATGGCTTTAAAAGAAAAGATTTAGTTCAAACTTGGACACTGGCTGCATATGCCTGCAATACAAAATGTAATGTAAAAAAAAAAGTTACATCGTCCATTGACCAAATTAATAATTGGAGAAATCATCCGTTCACCATTGATATGATTGATTCATTAATCTCTCATTATGCCGGTCATTCTGATTATCAAACCGCTGCTCTATTATGTTGTGTGTTTAATCCAAATCCGGCTTTAAAAAATATTGAACAGGATAGGACACCTACACCCGTGTATACACGCTCAAATAGTCTGTCAGAAGGTTTCACTTTTTCTAGGGGACAAGAAGAATCGACCGAATGTTATGAAATTTCTGATCAAGGATTACTGTTAGAGGATTCTGATGCCCAGAAAAATGTGCATTATGATGTATACAAAAAAATATACATGGACGTATTAGATAATTTAGGTTTACTAGATCAGCAAACAAGTGTTAAAAAATTTTTGAAACAACAAACTCAAAAGAGTAGTGCATTTTTTTTCAAATTCATTGTTGAATGTTTAAAATGTAATGACTCAGTTAAAGATGGATACTGTCTTCAGTGTCAACAGTTTAGTCTGAAGTGTACGTTATGTAATTCTACTGTAAGAGGTGCAGCTCATGTTTGTCTAAAATGTGGACATGGTGGTCATGCTAATCATTTGATTCAATGGTTTAGTAAAGAATCTTTATGTGCTGTAAATTGTGGATGTTATTGTTTATTTGAAACAATGTCTATACTTCATATTAAAAAATATGACTCTAAAG
Source organism: Acyrthosiphon pisum (assembly GCF_005508785.2). NCBI lineage: Eukaryota > Metazoa > Arthropoda > Insecta > Hemiptera > Aphididae > Acyrthosiphon > Acyrthosiphon pisum. The sequence goes on from NC_042495.1 coordinate 56,018,512, forward strand.
AAGATTGAAGATATTTTCCAATTTTCAAAGTTTTCATTAAACTGATGTTTTTATAGTTCCTCTTTGTTCTGTTTCAGAAACAAAGATAATCGCATTTCAATTTATTATGTTATTTAAAAATATATAAGGCTTATAATGGGTATCTTTGTATTTAAAATATAAGAAAAAGTCTGTTAACTAATTTAATTGTTGAAACCAAATATACCTATGTTTATTTTTTGTAAATGAGTAATTAAGACTATATTTTATTGAATATTAATCTAACTTTAAATTACTAAATATTTTATATTTTATTATAATAAGAAAAATTATTATCAAACAGTTAACACAAAGCTACTAAAAAAGTTGGTTATTTTAGATAGGTTATGACGGGTAGATAATATTTATGTTTTTAAAAATACTTTAATTTACAACTAACTGATCTAGGAAGATGTTGTCTGTGACAAATTAAATACCTGTGGATTAAACTCTTTTAAGTGTAAGCTGCACAGATTTTTAACAGTTATTTGGGTTGTTTTGGCCAAATATAAAATACAGGTCAGTGGCACAAATAGGAAAAATGTTTAGGAGAGGCTCAAACCCCAATAAATTTTACAATAATGATGTGTTTTTTTTTATATTCATTAAATTTGTTTGTGTCTGTCATCACCTTTTAGGACAGTAAAAGTGCTTAAATTTTCTTCAACAGTATCTTTTCTGATAGGAAAGTAAATCTAGTTTGAGGATCAAAACTCTAAAGTAAAAATAGTTAGGTATTTTTCATAAGCACCATGAAAAACAAAAGAAAAATTAAGGAAAAACGTGAATTTTTAAGCAAAATCGTTTTTAGTGCAACTCCAAAACAAATTAATGTAGATATATGACATTTTGACTGAATATTTATATTTCATTTTCTATATACCATAACATTTTAAAAATAGCTAATATCATTATAGAATATACATAATACTGATAACAATACAATCTGAATGAGCGCCACTGAGCAAGATTGACGAAGATTCTAAATGGCAAAACTAAATTCTAAAATCGAATATTCTAGAGAAAAATATAAAATTACTAAGCAAATCGGAGAAATCCAAATCCACGGAGAGCTATAGTACACATCGTTCTTCTCGTAAAATCGCAGTGTTTTTGGTTTTTTCGATTTACCTTGCAGCTAATAAATTTTTTTGTTCATTGATTAAAAGTTTAAGTAAAAGAATAAATAAAAACACTATTTTGTATTACAACTATGCGCGAGAGAAGTGAAAATTGTTTCGCTGTTGTTCGTATGAGTTGTGTGTAATAAAACCTTATTTTGAATTGTACTTGTATACGTAAATAGGTTATATATAAATTACTTTACTCACGCTAGGAGGTAACCTACCACTAAATATTAGATCTGGAAAATGTGTTTTTCGAAAAGTAAGGTACAAAATACACATTTTGAAAAAAGTTAAAATTTTTAATTCTTCCGGTACCTTCACGCATAAGCATTAAACAATACTTACTTTTTACTCTTATAGTCTTATTAAATATCAACGACAACTTTTTCTACGGATTTAGATCGGTAGTACATTTTTATAAAATTAAGTGTTTTATAATTATTACAAGACATTTACCAATTACCTACGAATAATCAGCTGTTTGTAACGACATTTTAAACTTGGGATATCCTTGATATTGTTAAGTTACTATTTGTACACAATTACACAAAGAAGACTTAAATAAATATTATGGGAGTTTACGCTTATAATATTGCGCTTAAAATTACCTCTTGATATAGGTACCAATTGTGCTCTAAACATTTTAGGGTCGATATACCAATTGCGCTCTAAAAATGTGATCGAGTGGACTAAGGCGCTAGTTGCGTCGCGCTCCGACACCTGTTCGATCCCGGCCATGGGTGGCATTTTTTTTTCTGACAGTCACGGTGCTCGGAGAGATGCCACCATCCCCCACCTGGGCACGGCAAAAACCTACGAGTGCCCAACTTAAAATTCTGCCAAAAATCTAAAAACGTGTTTCAACCAGCCAACCACCTTCCCCCGCCACAACAAAAAACAGCTAATAATAGCCGGGCTCAAGTTGAATAATAAAAAAAAAGAAGTGTTTAAAACAGATTATTAGATTATTCGTGATTTAATTGTTTTTTAAAAGTCAAAAATAGTCTATCAGACTATTTGAAATTCGTTAAACAAAATTGGCGTTGCTATATTAAAAAAAATTAATAATATTGCGCAAGCGTGTGTTCAGGCGTATAACAAAATGGTTAAACAATTTTAGTTCGATTTATTGTCAATAAGTGTAAAAATATTCAAAATATGTATTTAGGTAAGTGGTATACCGATATTACTATATTTACTGTGCTACTAT
>NC_042495.1:56020966-56022977 GCF_005508785.2 Acyrthosiphon pisum
TCCTCCTTTATGCTGCACCTGCATGGGGGCCTAAAAAAAGTAGGTCAAACTGGAAAAATATCGAAGCCGTGCAAAACATAGGGTTGAGATCAATAACAGCCATTCCACCATACCAGTCAAACAAATCCCTACTTGCAATAACTAAAATCCCGTCAATAGAGGAAGATGCGAGAAAAGCCACTACGATTATGTTTAACAAAAACGCAAGATCCCTCTACCCGCACATTCAAAACATAGGAATACCAGACCCAGAAGACCCTACATTTAAATCAAGACCTTTCTACTTCAAAAATAACACCTAAATAACAAGCCAAAACTCCGGGAATTACCTCAAACAGGAAGAAAAAGACATAAGTCTGGTACTTCCCATTAGGCCACAGGCCGTTACCCATAGCAATAGCAATAGCAATAAAAACGCCAAACTGGTCACATGATATGGAACAAAATTCATTCATTAAAAGGTCTAAATAGAAATCAAGAAATACACATAACCGATGCACAAGGAACAACATCATCTCCAAAAGATGTTGCTGAAAAATTCGGCACATACTTCCAAGCTAATTTTAGCAATGAAATTTACAAACAAGATTTCATAGACGAAATAAAAATACTATCCGAAAACTCACCAATAACCTCCACAATAAACCCATGTAACAGTGAACAAATTGACCTGAATTCTAGTATAACACTCAACGAAATGGAAACTGCCCTTGCAAAATGTCTGAGCAAAAGTCCAGGCCCCGACAGCATACCTTATTGTTTTATAATTAACCTCGGCAAAACAGCAAAAAAATTCCTATTAGATATATGCAATAATATATGACACTCAGGAACTATACCAAATGAATAGAAAAAGGGAATAATAATTCCTATTCTCAAACCAGGAAAAAAGAAACATTCCACTGAAGGATACAGACCCATAACACTATTAAATACAATGACAAAAGTTATGGAAAATATCATAAACTTAAGACTTATATGGTTTCTAGAAAAAAATGAAATATTATCCAAAGAACAAAGCGGTTTTCGCCACGCCAGATCAACAATAGATAACCTAATAATAATAAAAACAGAAATCGAAAACGCATTCAAACACAAACAAATACTCGGTATGATCAGTCTTGATATAACCAAGGCCTACGATTCCGTATGGAGACATAGAATACTAACTATACTAAGCAAAATTTTAACAAGTGGCAACATGTTCAAATATATATCAAACTTCCTAAAAGAAAGATAATTTCAGGTCAAAGTATCAAATGACAAAATATACCTTATCCAATACGTTCTATCAAGAAAACGTTATTCCACAAGGATCTTCTCTGGCAGTTACATTATTTCTCTTAGCTATTAATGATATCGTTGAAACAATACAAGTACCTGTAAAATCCAACCTCTATGCAGGCGATTTCAACATACTATGCAGAAGCAATAACCTAAATACAGTGCAAGAGTTTCTCCAAAAAAGCGCGAACAATTTATCAGATTGGTAAAAAAAAACAGGCTTCTCATTCTCTAACCTCAAATCACAAAGCATCATCTTCACAAAACGAAGGAAAATAAAACCCCTCAAAATAACACTAGACAACCTCGTTATACCCAACCAAGATAAAATAAAAATACTAGGAATTACATTCGACTCCAAACTAAATTGGTTACCTCACTTTAAAAATATCCGTGATTCACTATCTCAAAAACTCAATATAATTAAAATAATTTCCCATACAACTTAGGGTGGGGACAGCTCTACCCTTTTAATGATCTATATAGCTTTAATCAGATCAAAAAAAGACTATGGCTCAATATTATTCATCAATGCTAACACCTCCCACTTAAATATGATCCAAACCAAACTCAATACTGCCATAAGATTATCAATCGGGGGATTTAAATCCAGCCCAATTGAGGAGCATTAGAAACATCGCCAACGAAATTTTACCCAACCTCAGGAGGGAAAAACTACTTCTATTGCATTGTGCAGAACTAAAAGAAATACAAACAACCCAGCAAT
>NC_042495.1:56023454-56024996 GCF_005508785.2 Acyrthosiphon pisum
TAAGCCCTGAAACCAAATGCATAATACTTAGCGACTCACTAAGCAATCTAATAGCAATCACAAATACAAGTAACCCGCCCGATACCACAAAGCTCATCCAAGAAGAAACCTTCCAGGCCGGCAAAAAAGGGAAACAAATCCTATTTGTATGGATCCCTGCACGGAAAAAAATGTAAAGTTGCTACAACCATTTATATAGTTGCCTTAACAATATTCTCTCGTAGCTATAGGGACAATCTTAAAACTATGTTACAAATACTAAATCAGTATTGTTAACATGATTTTGTTGTAACAACCATACATATTGTGTTAATATAACACAACAATCATCAGTTACAATCACAATATATTTATCTATTCTTTTGTTGTACTGACCATAAACATATTATTGAGATAACAACAAACATGATTAGGATTACTATAAATTATAATTATTCAACCATATTCTTATGTTATGTGAACAATATATTAAGACACATTTTAGCTATCCCAACAATATATTTTAGTAACTCCAAATATGTTATTAGTTGCAGTTACATATTATAGTTATGTCAATTCATCCATAGTTTTTTGGTTGTATTGACAATATGTTATTGAAATAACATTACGAAAACGATTACAATAATAGAATAAATTTAACCATTTATTTTTTCTATTTATAGGTGATACATTAATGATTAATACATAATATATTACTTGTACTTATGTATTTAGTTGAGGAAAATGAATAGATAGGTAGGTATATAATATATAAAGGTATTAGTTACCAAACAAAATAAATATTCATAATTTTAGTTTATTGTTTTTAAAATATAATATACAACATAACATTTAATATTAACAATAAAATAAAGCATAGTTTTTATAAACTACATGAAATATATGAACAGTTATTTGATTTTCATATTTGTACATCAACCATTTTATATGGGTTAAATTTGAGTTACTATATTATATAGTTGAAATTACAATAAAATAAGTTGGCGCAACTATAACTTTTTAACAAATTTATATTAGTACTCTCAACTAAACAGATTGTTTGGTATAACTAAATAAAACGTTACGCCAACTGAAAATTATCCAACTATTTACTATAACCAAATTTTTTTTTTCCGTGTGGGCACAGTGGTATACCGGGAACGAAATAGCCGATAAAGAAGCTCAAAACGCAATCGACTCAACATCAACCACAAATATAAATTCCATCACATTCGACGACGCGAAAATCGTAATCAACACTCACATAAACAATAAATGCCACTCCCACTGGCGACAACTTGACACTAAACTCAATCAAATTAAAAATAACACCAACCTATGGAAAAATTCCGGACTTAGTAGAAAAGATGAAACCACAATCAACAGACTTCGAATAGGACACACACATCTAACGCACAGCTACTTGATGAGCAACGACGAACCTCCATTATGCGACACATGCAGAGTCCCCCTAATGGTAAAACATATCATCACCGAATGCTATAAATACAACCAGTACCGCGATCAATTCCACATCTCCGAACAAATCTGTCAAGCACTTGG
>NC_042495.1:56025096-56035806 GCF_005508785.2 Acyrthosiphon pisum
TTGAAGAAATCCAAGCACTTTTACTGTCCTAAAAGGTGAAAAAAAATAAAAAAAAAAACACACATCATTGTAAAATCAATACATTCATCGTTCCATTTAGAATCTAAAAAAAAAATAGCATTTTAATTCTTAATTTTTAAGACTTTTTGCATTTAAAAGTATGAATAAACAGGCCTTCATAGGACAGGAAGCGCGCTCTGGTGACTATAGAACTGTGGTAATATCACAGAATAGATTAAATTTAATCTATTCTGTGGTAATATTTTCAATCAAGAGTTTATACGTATAGGGGTTGATAGAGTGACGACACCTTATCAATACACCTTGTTGTATATAATATATTATATTTATCACAGAACTGTTCTTGTTTTTGTATATACATAAATTGAACATACATACATTTTTGTCCTTTAAATATTAAATTATAATTCGTTCGGTCGTATGAAACAGTTACGTTCAAACCACACCACAGTAAGCCCAAATTTGATTGAATTTGGGTTTTTCGTACTAACAAATATTAAAAATAAGAAACGTGAACGAATTTTATCAGTTGAACAAAAAATGCGGGTGTGTTTATCGTCAATCCTTCCTAGAATTTAACTATTATGCAAACAACATCAAGCACACGTTTCACACTAAAATTTATAATTATATCCTTTTTTTTTGTAATTATTTTAAAGTTAATTTTTGTATTAATTATTTTTAATTGTATTATATATTTTAATATTTTGAAAAAAATAATTTTATGTTTGTTTATAAAAAAAGTTCAAGTGATCGCGGCACACCCTTTGGGAAACACTGTTCTAAAGTATACTAGTATATATCTATTATTATCACGGTTTGTTTTTGATGTATAATGTGTTATAAGCACTTAAGTACCTAATAGATATTGTGATATGATTTATTTGGAATTTATTATAGGTCAATTTTTTTTTAATACCCTAGTCCATAGGTAACGCGTTATACTTAATATCATGTCTTATTACCTAGACTGACATACCGCCTTCGCCCAGAATCGTTTTTCTTATACAATGATATTATATCATAAGATTCAAATTTAATACCATCCATTATACAGTGACCCACTTGTAATCTACTGTACAGCAGAGCGACATCCACTTACCCGCCTTTTTTATTTCGTTTATAAGTTAAATAATTTTAGGATTTACGGAAAAGACGATATTATAACTTTCAAAATAGATTCAATATTATTATATTGTACCATGTATTAGTGTACTACGTAATATGAGTATCACAGTTTAAGTATCTAAGATAGAAATTCTGAACCGCGATCAGATCAGTGGTCAATGATTGTATATTTGTATGCATAGGCGCAATTTCAACTTTTGATTTGGGGGTCTGAATGTATTAAAGGCAAGCAGACCATTGCAATATAGCATTTTAAAATTGTATGTCCTGTTTTTTTTTTGTTTTTTTTTTTTTGGGGGGGGGGGACTTAGCCACCCTCAATTTGCGCCTATGTTTGTTTGATAACCAATAACAAAAATAAACAAACATTTTTTGTTTATAAATCGACAATAATAATATATCGATTATAGTGTAGAGAGTAGACTGTCACATTATTATTAAGTTTATTAGGTAAATTTACGTTGACTGTTGACACGTTGTTGTATGTATAATTACTTAACCAGCTTCCAGTGTACTTTCTTTTGTATTATATTTTTATAATAAATAAATGAAAAGTGGTGCAGCTCGTCCTTGAAAGAAATACAAAAAACAAGGTACAACTATTGTTTTTGGTCAATTATACTAATATAAAAGTAAATATATTTTTTAGAATACAGAGCGGCGTTGGCGAAACTTGAGTTAAATTTTAGTTGGTGCTAAAATGGTGTATACTCATCTCACTAACCCATGGGGCCATAAAGCATACGCTACCAAACATAAATTCCAAAATCAATAATAACAAAGTTTTGTTCTATAACTTTATTTAGTAACATTAATACTTATTTAATTGTTTATATTACACTTACAAAGTAAATAATTGTCTTCGTATTACAATTTACTATATAAGATTTTACAAGTTCCAATTAATATAACAAAATATACAAATAACATAGATATGTTTGATATTGGTTAATAAGAATAAAATGTATTATTTTAAACCTATTTTCCTACTAATTTATTTATGTTAGGTAAGACTTTTTATTGAATTTTTTTTTTTTTTATAAAAATGTGAAATAAAAAAGTCTTACATACAACAGAGAAATCACTTTTTATCAGGTTATTTTTGGTGTTTTGTAATAGTGGCCAGAAGGTGCTAAATTAGAATTTAGGGGAGCTTTAGCATCCCCCCCCTAGTTTTGCTTATGCAGAGCAATAAGGTAAGTCAGTCAGTACTCAGTCAAGTCTCCTCTAGTATACAACATTGTGTTGGTAATTTTGTTAATGGTATTTTGCATTTTTTTCAGTCTGAGATATGGAGACGGATAAGCCAGATACACTGATAAATGCATCTTAAGCAGATTTTGAAATATAAAACATATGTCATGCGTGATTGAGTGTATAGTTAAGTATAATATTATTTAATTATTATAATTATCATTATTATTCAGTGTAATGCTGAAACAAAGCAAATAGTATCGGTGAAAATTTATTTTTATAATAAAAAAAAAATTATTATGTTAATCTGTTAAAACCATAGTCATTCATTTTTAAGCTTATTGGCTTAGATAGTCTAAGTTATACTTCAAGTTGTACTTTTGTTAAACTATATTATTAATGTATTATTTTAATGAAATATATAAATCTTAATATAAAATAATTTATGTGTTACTGAGGATTTATTATATACAATGTTTATGGTACAAAAGTGTCTATAAATATTTAAATAAAATTCAAACAATTTAAGTACTAATACTTAATATTATTAGATTATTAGATGGAAAGTATTGAGGTCCTTAGCATGATACAAAATATACTGAAATGTAGCCAACACTAAGAAGTCATAACATAAAATCATAAGACAGTCTATATTGTGTCAGTGTATCACATTAAACCTAACTTGAGTTTGTGTGTTGGCAGTAGCGCCAAAGTTATTAAAATGTGATCGGGCAATTTCAAAACTTTGCGGCCTCAATATCTTAATTAGGTACTTTAATGTACATTTACTCATAATAAAGTTATGATGTAAATAAAATATGGACTACTGTTCCATAGGCACAACTTGATAATATGGGGAAAATATATGATGAAAAAATTACCGGTGGGGCCCGGTCTCTGAACTGCTAATAAAAATGAAAAACAGTCATACCTTATTATAACTCTAAAAAATACCATAGTTAATAATTATTAGTTATGTATAATTTTACACAGGTTTCTCGCATAGCTACTTGTAATTTGAATTCTCTAAACCCAAAAGAGTAGACATTATTTATTGGGTACTTATTGGTTATTGCGACTACCTAACTAAATAACTGTTCGGTAATAAATAAACAATTTGGTTATAGCAGCTACCTTTACATGGGGTAATTTAAAAAAATGAAATAAAAATTATTACAAAAACTATTATAAAAACTAGGAATAGAATTCAAAATTAGAAATTAATAATTAACTCGAGGGGTAAATTTTCAGCCATGAAATTTAAAATGCCAATAAATGGATTATCGTGCTTTTGACACCACATGAATTTAACCAAATCACTGTCTAGATTTAGACGAGCCGGACCTCTATGTTTTTTTTTTTGCGCCATTTACTCTGATCCCCATTAGCTTTTGATAACCGTATTGTTTATTTTTTACTGAACAGTTATGGTAGTTGCGATAACCGATAAGTACCATTTATTGTTATTGTATTAAAACAAATAATATATTACAGATTATAGTTGAAATATCTTATACGAAATCTAGGGGCCCTCCGAAATCGGGGTCTCCTGAGAATTGTGGATCTAACTCTTCTGATAGTTGTGGCACTGTATCGTTTAAATTTTTCAAAAAAGAGGTTGGGCCATGAACTTCGGCGACGCTTAGTGTAGGTAGAGGAACCGCCTCGGGAATCGCCCTGGGGGCATCCATTTACACGGGCGTATTTAAGGCATTTTGTATGGTTGAACACCGAAGCATTGATGAAAGTTTCACTGTTCCACTCGCACCCTGCTACATGGGCATACACCAGACATTCAAAGTGTCCACCGGCCGCTGCGGCACTACACGTACCTGCGTCCCACGGGCACCCGTTTTCACGAGCGTAGATCAGGCAGCCCAAGTTACCGCGCGCCGCAGCATTCCTGCACGTCCACTTGTCCGAAGGGCAACCATTTTCCCGCGCATACACCAAACAATCCTTGTGGCCGTTCAACGCTGCCCTGCTGCACGTCCACTTGTCCCAAGGGCACCCATTTTTTCGTGCGTAAACTAGGCAGTGCAAGTGACCGTTAAACGCAGCATTAGTGCACGTCCACTCGTCCCAAGGACACCCGTTTTCCCGTGCGTAAGTCATGCACTCTATGTGACCATTCAACGCAGCGCTGCTGCACGTGTGTACGTCCCATGGGCACCCGTTTTCCCGAGCGTATACTAGGATGTCCATATGACCGTTCAATGCAGCGAGGCGGCATGTCCTCTGGTCCCACGGGCACCCATTCTCCCGGGCATATAACAAACAATCGAAATGTCCACCCGACGCGGCGTTGCTACACGTTGACTCGTCCCACGGGCAACCATTTTCCCGTGCGTAGACCAGGCAGTCCATACGACCGATCAACGCGGCGTTGCAACACGTCGACTCGTCCCATGGCACACCGATCTCGTGAGCGAGTTTCAGGCAATCGATGTGTCCGTGCAACGCTGCCTCCTCGCATATTATGTTTTTAATCTTCTTGTCATTGTTGGCGGACTGCGCCCGGCTGAACATGGTGTGCCTATCGTTGCCAATCGTTGCCTCGATTTTTAATACTTCGAACAGCAACTCGCAACAATATCGCATATCGATGTCCGGTGTTTCCAACAAGTCGTACTTGTTACGCTCGATCTCGTTGCAAGCGTAGTACGCCGTCTTCAATAGGCTTGGTAGTTTGAACATTTTCTCGTTGTCCGACGACGTAGCCGCCCGTTCCATACGTATAGCAGAGTGACCGAAAACTCAAAATAATCACTCAAAACATTTAAAAATGATCAACGATAAAACGATGAATCGTCCACGTTTTCTATAACACGTGAGAAAATATTACTAGCAATCGATGTGTGATCATGAACACGTAATGACGCACAAACATTTTTTTTTTAAATTCAACTACATACAAACCACATCTGTGGCCTGTGCTGTAGAGTATGTAGTATGTATTCAATTAAAATCTAAAAACCTTTCAAACAAGTAAGAACTAGCAAGTACGATTTAACAAGAACTAGGTAACAAATTACAGACGCCAAAAATGTATAATACTGTAGTCTAGAGTCTATAATAATGTAGAGTCCATCATGACAAAATAAATAGGTAATAGGTATGCTATCAACTTCGTGATACACAACTGTGTGTTCTCCCACCACAAAAACTACGTCATCCGTTCTCCGATATTATATACCATTATTATTATATTTATTATTATTATTATTATTATTTCTGCTGGTGAGAACGGCTTACGTCACAGTTCTTGGCGAAGTTCGGGAGGGGTGAGCGTTCTCGACCAATATTAGTTATGTTGATAGCATACCTATTTATTTTGTCATGTTAGAGTCTAGATCCGACATCGTGATCCGTGTCCCGTGACACCACATTGTTTATCGTGATTCACTCGTGATAGGCCCGGGTCTCGTTAATATCATGGAATATAACGTAAAAACTAAAACGTTGATTTTATTCCATGATATTATGACGAAAGTTGGTTGGGTAGTTGGGGTGACGCTGTAACGGCCACGGACTAAATAGGACCAATAGGCTTCTTATTATATTTTAATTTTAAAGCGAGTTACGAGTATTTTTAAATTTAAAATTGTTTGTACACCTTAAACACTGATAACTCGCTTTAAAATTAAAATATAATAAAAAGTCTATGAGATGCCCTAGCCCCTAGATAATAATCTTACCCTTTAAATTTTATAGGACAATTTACTCTAATTTTTTAACAAACGGAGCTAAACGTGATCTGTTGAGCGTAAAATTACGGGGGGGGGGGGGGGGGGGGGTTCAACCGAAAATTAATGAATGTGTAATTTTTTATATTTATAGACTATGATATAATTTTGATTGAGAGATCTCACTAAAAAATTAGCCTTGGACCCCCAAATTCCTAAGTAGGGCTCTATATCCGAATTTGTCCCTTATTTAATATTAGCAAACTATATCGTGGAGAAGAGGGTGGTTTCCGGTTAGTATAATATATTTTTATATAATAAAAATTGTATATTCTATTTTGAACACTGAAGGTTTCATAAAAAAAAAGAGTTACAAGCCAGAAAGCCATCACAATCGATAATTACACAATATAATTTATTTATTAAATTGACGCCTTATAAGCTCAAGTATACTGTATAAAGATAGATAGGTCATACATTAGAGTATAATAATTAATAAGCTAATATTAGAGTTTTAATATAAGATAGATAATGAAAATTATCATAATAGGGAAGAAGTTAGAAGACTATACTACAGATTAGAGTAATGTATTTTTAGGTCTGGTAGAGAATCAAAGAAGAAATCAATGTTTTTTCTAGTGTAAGGAATCTATCAAATGGACTATTTTATCCATAGTTTTTACGGTGGGTTTTCAATGAATTTTAGGTTGTAGGATAATAAGCGGGAGTGTTATATCGAGGTACGTGCAGAAAGATATGCGATCAAGAATTAATAGGGGTACAAAATATGAAATCATTAACTAATTTATATAAAAACATATATCAAATATTTTGCAACGGGTTGAGAGAGAATCGAGTTTTGAATTATTTTGTAGAGACTTAATTTCAGGTGCATTGATTAATCTTTTTTGTACCCTTTAAATCGTATAAATTTTCTTTGAACTCTTTTGAGTTTCTCTATGGTATGAAAGATCGTAGCAGGGTTCCATATAATATTATTATTGTGTATGTACCATTGTACCAATAGTGGTATTATATTAAAAAGATAATATAAGAAGGTACATACTAATATATCATATTATTATAACTCATCAACACAAAAAAAAAATGTTAAACAGCAGTAAAATATTATTACTATTTTCAAATGCTTTTTTTATTTTAAAATCATTTTATTTTTATAACTTGATCAACTGCTTGACTGCATTAATTAATAGGTAGGTAGATGATCTTTTATACTGGAGTTGTTTAAGGGTTATTTATCATCTTCTATTGGTTCAATATAGCTGAAACAAAATTATTTGATTTATATACTATTAATATTATAAACTATAAAGGCATATCCTCGAAGGTACAATAATATACCTAACTCATAACTTATATACATTTCATGCGATTATAAATTACAAGTGTTCATGTAGTCTCACCAGTTTACAAGGACACGGAGGACACTTTTTGTATGTTTTGTCGATGATTCCACTAAGAGAACCATAGTTTGAGTCACGCCGGTGGGCTACGGGTACTTGTAACTGATATCCGAAATTTTGTAATGTTTGTTTACATGGACTCGATGGATCTTCGGTTACATACGGATAAGACAATCTGTATTGTAGAAATATTAATCGAGTCATTAGACATCGGGTAATAAATATATAATATATTTTCTTCGATAATGTGTAATTTATTATTAAAACAATTCATTATAATATGCATAGGCGCAAATTGGGGGGTAGCTTGGGGGTGCTAAGTCCCCCCCCCCAAAAAAAAACCTAGGACATATAATTTGATAATATGTATACTTTGCCGGTGATGGATGAGCATTTGGTGGAACTTGGATGTCGTACGGAAATCTGCCACAATCACTACAAGAACCAATTATGTGATCAGTCGGTAGCCCTGATGCTGACAGACAACTTACATCAGTATTTTGATCCCTATAATAGGGATAAGGGGTATTTGTAGGATAAACAGAATTCTGAAAAACGATAAAATATACTATTCTAAGCATGGAAGATAATATAATGAAAACTATAATTATTTTACATTAGATACATTAGAATTCATTAGATATGATGCGTTATAGATACCTGATCATTTTTATAGTTCAAACTTGAGCAAGTTGGACTCAAGGAATTGTAATGGTTATATTTTGGAAAACCACACATTGGACAATAATACTAGAAAAAAAATTCACCACATTTGAGTTTATTTTTATTTATTTTTTATTGACGAAAAATCATGATAGGGAAATTTGGTAATTGTTATTATGTAAATATGTACAAACATCTTCACGTTTATATTAGGTACCTATAGTATTTTGTCGTGCAATAATATAATACAATATAGGCATAATATTATATTATATACTTATAATATAGTCCTTGAGATCGTTTTTAGTTAAAAATAATATACACCGTGAAACACGTATTTTTAAATTCAAAACAGATACAATATTATGAGGTATTCATGGACGAATAAACTTATATATATATGTAATATGTATAAACAACCAAGTTTTTTTCTATTTATTTTTTTCATAATTTGAGATATTGACCTATGAAGTAATTATATTTTATATAAATATAACGTATTCAATCTATTATATTATAATCATTTTTTTTTATAAAGTCTTATTTGGTTACAGCATATAATATTATATTCTAAATTTCATTACCTATGCCAAAGTAGTAAGTTTGTTACTGTAATGATTGCTTATATTGTAATATATAGGGATATATGATACGTAGGTTTCTAATTTCTACATAATATATACTATTATATTCTATTAAATTGAAACTTACTAATCCCGAAGATGATGCATCCACAATCTATAACAGTAATATGTATATTTATTTTAGAAGCAAAGCCATTTATTAGGTCCTACGAAAATAAACATGGCTGTTTAATTATGAATTATAATAAATATCCATTATTACCTGAATAATTAAAAATGCCAAAACAGATGTTTCTAAAATGTTGTTAACACGAACCATTTTCACTACAACACAATTGTAAAAATAATTTAAACAGACTGATTATTGTAATATAATTATTAATTACATGTAATATATATATATATAAGGCTATTGTGACCAAGGTTTTCTGAAATATCGTTTGTTATTGTTTGTTATCATATTATTATTGTTTAGTGTTAAGTGTTTATACTAACGTAAATCCCAATAAACCTCAATTTTGTTTTAATTTAAAATTATTCAGCGATTTTTATAAAAAATATATCACGTATTAAACGATTTTCCTTGAATAATATTTTTTTTTCATATACCCAACTTATTTTATGGTATTCAACGTGAAATATATAACACAACTTACTTACACGAATGCTTCCAAATAAAATTTCAAAATTTTCCGTATCATAATTAATGACATACAAAAGCAATAACATGCAATCCTTGTATCTTTTAATCCTGGTTTTAGTCTCCATCTGGTTGACTACTGGTTATGGTGCTGCAATTGGTCAAGAACTTTGTAACTGCCAACCTACATTGGTAAGTATACTAAGTATTATTATTTTTAAGTTAAAAAGAAGTAAGTAAAATACCTAATCTAACATAAAGATATTACATATACTTGGTCTTTAGATTAGAACACCAAAAATATCAATTCCTAAACCCGGTCAGCGAGTCATCTGTACTAAAATACCTGACACCCAAGAATATACACCAGTAAAAAATGCTTGCAATTGTGTAAGCATACGAGTAAGTTTGCAGTAAATTATACAAATTTAATAATGTTTATATACGAATAACGTTATTATATTTATAGGTAGTAGAATATGCTGATAACATTGGGATTTAAAAAATTAAATGAACACATTTCAAGGCTTAATTGCTTTAACTTCTTTTACCCTTTTTCTATCTAAAGAAATTAAAATATTAATACATTTTTACACGCAACTATATCCTTATTCTGTAGTCATTGATTACGTTAATTTAAAAAATAATAATAATTTTAGAATAATAATTTTTTGATAAGAAGAATACTGAATAGCTTATGAAGTTATGAAATTATGGAACAAAACTAATTGTGTACTGCAGCAGTCAGCACATCGCACATGTCATAGGGTCACATTTAAATCAGTAGATGTAACATATTACATAATACATAATACATATTAATATTAACAAGTTATTGATGTTAAGGAGTTTGAAATCAATTGTTTATTAATCCAGTACATAAGGTTATATACCTAATATGATTTAAATGAGGCCCTTGAACAAAAAAAAAATGTAAATAATATACAATGTGTTCCAGGGTGAAGTGACCGGCCAACGTCATATGAAAGTATACCAATAATGATGAAGAAATACCCTTTAAAGATTGAATCTAACTTTTATTTTTTTAGTTATGAGCCATTAACTGTCTTTTTATCAAAACCATGCGTATCACGCATTTGTTTATGTATCTTCAAAACTTTTTAACATTTTGACGTAATTTTATTTTTATTTTAAAGCTATTTAATTGTCCTATCAACTGACATACGCAATTAAACCAGAAATGTGCCAATTAGTTTTATTAGATTTAAAAAACAGAGAAAAAAGTTGGCAAAAATTAGTATTTTTAAAAGGAAATTGTACATTATTCCTAATAATTTATTATTAACTATGAGATTTTTGTTTTTTTGTATTAATAACAACTAAAAATTTACCGAATAATACTAACATTT
>NC_042495.1:56035856-56049910 GCF_005508785.2 Acyrthosiphon pisum
AAAAAACAAAAAACCCATACCAAGTAATAAATTATTTGGAATAATACACGATTTCCTTTAAAAAATGCTAATTTTTGCCAACTTTTTTCTATTTTTTAATTTTAATAAAAATAATTAGTGCATTTCTAGTTCAATTGCGTATTTTGGAGTGTTGATAGGACAATTAAATAGCTTTAAAATAAAAAAAAAATACATAAAAATGTTAAAAACTTTTGAAAATACATAAACAAATGCGTGATATGTATGATTTTGATAAAAAAAGTTTGCCCATAACTTAAAAAATAAAAAAAGTTAGACCCAATCTTTAAAGGCTATTTCTTTATCGTTTTTGGTATACTTTTATATGACGTCGGCTGGTCACTTCACCCCGGAACACATTATACACATTAATATTTTTTTTTCGTACAAGGGCCTCATTTAAAACTTTGGCCCCTGGGCCTCAAAATGTCTTAACCCGGGCCTGGATGCTCGATTTTGCGTTTACTATTACTTAGAAATGCATAACAATTTATTTGCTGTTATTATTGATTAACATTTTAACACCTTGAATGCCTAAAAAGTAGAATTTCTGTGTCCACAGGCGATGCCGGCATCGGTGGCTAGAGTGAAATGCAACTTGATGGCCACTACACCGGTCCGGATGGAGAGCGGTCATAGCGGTGGCGTGGACGCGGAGCCGCCACTATTCGGTGAACCAGGCGGCGCGTTTTTCCCGGAAACCACGTATGGAAGTGTCTCTCCACTCGCTGGAAGTCCGGTGTTCCAAGACCCACCCGGCCCGAATGGTATAGACGAACCGGCGGTGGATCCGACAGGAAACGGGTGCTGTGGGAACAATCCACTCGCGGCCGTCGCGGTGGATCCGGTGTCGCTGATGCTAGCGCAGGCCAAGGCCAACCGATGCAAGGCCGACGTGCGCGAGGGCCGCCTGGCATTCGGACAAGTCGCTGTGCCGAGAGACGCGCTGCCGTTGCCACAGGCCGTGCCGGACATCAACGAGGAAGGCCTCTATGCGCTGGACAAGGCCATCGTCGAGTTGAAGACTTGTAAGTCACGGTTCGCAGACGACACGGCTGCGCTGGCGACGGAAGGTGACGCACTTCTGGCCCTAGAGGATGACGCCTTGCGACCTGTGGACGACGCCGGACCGATAGTGACGCTGCCCAGTTACGCGGACATCGGCTACCAGACCGAATCGCCATCCTGCTCGCCACTGGTAGTCGGCCCGCTTCTCCAGCCCGTCGGCCGCATATCTTGTCCTGTGTACGAGAACACCGCGCCGGTGCCACTACTAACGGACGCCAATATAGGATACTCGTCGTCGCGATGCCGTTGCACTAGCGATAAGTCGTCTTCGCAGCTGAAATGCTCGTGTGGCAGGTGCTCGTGTGGGAAATGCTCGTACTAACCTACTACAGCTGAACAAGCATGGCATTTTAAAACAGTACAATAATTATTTTGTACACACTTTATGATATAATATGAAAAATACACCCAGGTACAATATAATCAGACGCATGAGCTCTGTATTTATCCAATCAAATTTAATAGTGTTTAATGCTCGAGCCTTGAAGATTAACTCTGTTTAAGATGAACGTGAACACAAGCCAATTAAAAACATAATGCCCAACCGTATATTAGTATCTATGAAGTAACTTTAAAATTATGTGCACCAACGATATTGTTTGTTATCATACAATATGTTTGTGCGACAATTTATTGTTGTTTATCCTGTATAAATATTAATTATCATTTATCACTGAAGTCTATGGCAATATATTATTATTAACATGTTTATAGTTTATTGAATTCAATAAAAAAAATTATAAAAGACAGTGCATAAATTATATGCTGATAATTATTAAGACTTAAGAGTAATTGTACTTATCATTACGTTCGTTTAGATCGAGATCCTATATGTTACATTGTTACCTATATGTATATTAATATTAAATGTAGTCTTTAAATAAAATCCTCGTGTTTTTCACCCACATTCTTATGTCTATATAATATTATATTGTATTTAAAATTTACAACAACCTGCTTGTCTACGTAAGAGGTACCGATATGGAATCGTGCAATCGCTTTGCGCATGATGTACTTATAATAACGATCGCGAGTGATGTTGTAGGTATAATAATTGTAAGAAAAAAATATAAATATTGTTCGATCTATGTGGCGACGAGCTAAGTGCAATGAAACGATATGTTGGGTTCATAATGATAATAATACTAAACATAATAATAAGGTGATTTCGTAGCTATATTGTTTTAACGATAACAATATGGATACAGGATAACACGTGCACACGATCTGAAGTTTTCGTGATTCGTGACGTCTAAAAAAAGGTTTAATAAGATGTGTTTATAGGTATCTAGGTACCTCCGCTATGTTTAATCCACATAGCATATAATGTGTTTGGCACAGAAAATATCCTTATCCCATAATAATCTACTTATTATTTCGCCGTGTACCCATCTTCTTCTCTAATTGTATCTAACTACGCTGTTAATTAATTTTAATTATACATACGTATTTTAAGTTTTGCCTGGTATAAGTATATAAAAATAATAATTATTAAATACAGAGTGAAACCCCCCCCCCCCCCCCCCCACCAAATTGTTACATATTATAATTTTACTAACGTCGGAAAACTCTCTAGAAAATACTTACAGTGTATATAAATATATATAATGCATATGATCATACATTTATCCTGGGTTATCTATATAAATGATAATATACCTAATATAACATTATATAACATTATACGTTAGTATACGTGCCCAGACCCCCACAGAATCAATAATAGTAATAAACATTTGTAAAATGCTACCAACACGTTAGAGTACCTATATTGCCTATACTTTGCGCCCCATAACACGTTATGTTCGACAACTTACTCTTTGCACATTATTCGAAAAAAATTGGATTTTCGGGTTTTTAGTTTTTAAACATTTCTGGAAAGACTATTGTTGCATACCTTCTATATACTAATGATATCACTACAACTTAATATTTGTTTGGCACGATTTAGCCATGTGGGCAACCTCACCCGTTTATCATCATATAGATCACAAACTTTATTATTTTTACCGCAAGTAGGTAGGTATATTTCATAATATTATTTTGAACGTATTATCTGCGATATCCGCTATTATAGCACTCTTATACAGGTACCTATATATACTACCGATTATAATAGTGTGTTATAATAAATTTAGCGTTAAATATTATAATAAAAATATATACGTAAACACGCATTTTATCGTTTTTCACGCACTGACACGACTGACACATACGAAGATAATAAATCGATCGTGAGGCATTATTGCAAGATAAAATATTGTGCCGTCTCCTTTTTTGCAGCAAAGTATATTATTATACATTATAATATATACGTATAGAATCTATTACGATATTTGGTACGATTTTTTCACGCACGCGTCGATTTGTATATAATAATTATGTATAATTCACATAGTGCTTCCATAATGTTTTTATGCTCGAGTTATTGTGGACAATTTATCGAGAAAAAAAATTGATTGTCGGTAAATATGATGTGTACCTTACATTATATATTATCATTATATCATATATTCATAAAAAAAATATTAAAAAATGTAATCCTACAAAAAAACACAATAATAATAATAATAATAATAATAATAATATACGTCCTGCACAGTGGTGATGAACCCCGGTTCTCGGGAGAACTGTGTCGGAGGGGGGGGGGGGGTTACGTGGAACCTCGCGGGCGGTCGTGATGACCGTAAAACGTTATATACAATATACGATGACGGGTCGAAAGACTCGAACGCGCAAGACGCACACAAACTATATTTGACGGGTTTGACTGCGCGCGAGACGAAAGATTTCGACTGAGGATTGCGCACCGCACGACGACGTCGACCTTGATCGATCGATGACAATGGACGCGATTCTATTATAATAATATTGTTACCGGCGAAGACGACGATCCTTATTGTGCGCACATATTGCGTTATACCGCGCACGTCAAACGCCCGACGTCTATATATAATACGCCACATATATTTGTGCGGCGCACTTTGTTGTATCGCGCGTGAGATCACCGACAGACGCGATGTCTGTGCGCGCTTGGTCCGTCGCGGTTGCAATGGCGTTGATGTTGATGATGGCGGTGAATACGATAGCGGCGAAAACGGTGGTGACCACGGCCATGGCACTGATGACGACGACGACCGCGATATTCGGTGCGGTGACACTGGACAGCGTGGCCGTCCGACTGGGATTGCCCGAGGGCCGGGGACTGTCCGGAGTGTGCCTGTACAGAAACGGGCCAGACAAGCGGAGGCACGTCATGTTCAAATCGGTGGCGTCGGCGCGCAAGAAATACGGAGGCGGTGGCGATTACATGGTGGCAGGTGACCTGGCTGCCGACCGGGTGTACGAGGGCACGTTCGCCCGGCTCGTCGATGGCGACCAGGTGGCAAGGTTCGAGTGCAACGGCGGCCGTCGGTTCGAGGTGGCCACGCCATTTGTGGTACCGGAATCGGATCTGGACACTATTCTGGCGGTCAAAGAGTCGATGGAACAGCGGTTCGGCGCGCAGCCATCCCGACGGGATCCGCACCGGTCGGTCACCGCGGAACACATGTCCGTGACGCTGCGTGGCCTGCGCCCGTCATTCGCAGAAACCGGGATCGACGCCACCGCCGCAATCACTGTAGACGTGTTTCAGCTGTACAAGAAACCGCCGCCGGCCGCTAGTGACACGTGGGACACGGCTGCAAAGCAGGTCGGGGGCGTTCGGTATTCGGCGTACCCGTATGCCAGGTACGCGCTTCGGTATCCGGTCAGCGACCTCGTGTTGGCTGACCTGCCGCCCGACCAAATGTTGGCCGTCAAGTTCCGTCGTTCGGCCGTCACCGCCGCCGTTCCCGTGCAGCAACATCAGGCCGACCTGCACGCGAACCGAACCGAAAACGCCATTTTCATATACACCGGTGGCCTCTACCCTCGCGGTACCGCTAACCTGACCAATATGTTGGACGAACGCAGTGCCGGCAGTGGTGGCAAGTATACCGACGAGGCTGACGTGGACGCTGCGGCCACCTCGTACCAAATGGACGCAAAGCAAGCTCACAGCGACTCGTACGGTAAGATCCTCAGCTATCAGGCGTGGTTGTCAGTGGGTGAAAGAGGGGTGGTGCAAGGGGACCTCCGGATACAAATACGAAATTTAAAGTCATTGTTTCACGGTTATATACTTATATACTTTGCAGTTTGACTTTAAAATTGTAGGATTTCAATTTTTAAAATCTGCAAAGAAGTCAGTATGCTGTATCGTAGCAATTAGGTAGGTTCTGAGCGTATCTTGTCACTGCAGTGTTAACATTTGAATCCAATGGTAAGCAACCTAACCTAACCTTATACTATGTAGACCTTAGTATAAGGTCTATAGTATGTTCATTACACACCGATGTCCAATACGTTTCAAAGTGGAAATTACCCGACCAGCTATATATTTCTAAAGATACTCTGATTATACAATATACTGTATATATATATACAGCATTACAGTATACTAATAATGGTTTAATTTTTGCTAAAAACATCGCATATAGGTATTATAAACTAATACAGATTAAAAATGAAGTATATAAAATATAAATTCATAAACTCATAGTAATATAATAATAACTTTAAATTAATGAAATATTTTGAACATTTCATTGAGTATAGAAAATTATAATTCTGTTGATTCTCTATGCCTTAGTGATATGTTTCAAGTTCCAACGATAGAATTTTTTTGTGTTGCATTAAAATAACGAAAATCGTTTGTGGAGTCGTGGAGAAAATGTTATTATACGTTTGAATATTCAATAGTGCAAAAATCTAAGACCTAACCTAACCAAAATGTTAAGCTCCTAACGCTCATGGGACATTCGGGTAATTTTACTTGGACGTTTCGACGTTCATGTAATCATGTGTGATCAGTTGTGCGTATATAATATAATATAGCAATAGGTTATAATTTTTTTTCTTTTCATATTAGTATCCCCCCCCCCCCCACGGCTATATTAAAATTGGTTTATTAGTATCCTAATGTTTGTGGTATAAAAATAATGTTAATTGAATATTTTAATTCTTATCAATGATTTTGTATATTAATAGCACCTATATTAAATTATTAAACTCTTTTCTTATATAACAAGCTATAAAATTATGTATATGTACGTTGTACATATATTTTAGATTGTAGAACTATCTATTATGACGTATACAGCCCAGGTATATATATAGGAGTCATTATCATAAAATATTAAAAATTGGTAGGTATGTAATAATAATTAGTACAGTTAATTTCGTTATTTTACACCTGTACCTACTAGCATTGATTATAAATACTAGTATTTATAATCAATCAGTGGCGCAGGAACTATTTTTCATGAGGGGGGGGGGGTGGCAAAACTTAAAACCCCTAACAACTATTATATATTTATTTGTGATTTATAACAGAAAACCTTTTTTAATACTTTTAATGTTGATATACGTAATAATATATTATAATATAAGAATTATATAAATGTATTGATATAATTAATAATTATTGTATAATGCTATTATATAAATATGGATACTTTATATTTAGATATTTATATATTGAAACAAAACACAAAACATATTTACTTTATACCTGAAGTTATATTCAAAAGTAACAATATATAAATAAAAATTACTCAATATGTTTATTAGGTATGTATATGTTATAATAATAATAATAATAATAATGTTATTAGGCACATTCATATATTCATAAAAATGAGACCAATTTTCAATTTTGAATACGTAAACGTTTAAATTAAACGTAATTTACGATTGTATACCCTTTAATTTTAATGTAGTAGGGGGGGCAAAATTATACTTTTGCCTCCTTGGATTATATCTGAGGGGTCAAT
Organism: Acyrthosiphon pisum; assembly: GCF_005508785.2. Lineage (NCBI taxonomy): Eukaryota > Metazoa > Arthropoda > Insecta > Hemiptera > Aphididae > Acyrthosiphon > Acyrthosiphon pisum. The sequence goes on from NC_042495.1 coordinate 56,042,801, forward strand.
TGCCCCCTCTCCCCCCTTCGCCGACGCCACTGTAATCAATGCTACTAGTGAATAATTTAATTGGACAAAATAATATATGTACCTATATATACGTCTTGGGTAATAGGTTGTATCTATGAGAAAACCAATTTTAGCATACCTATAAGTTATTAACATTATGCTATATCTAAATTGTAATAATATAATATATTAATATCACAGTGAGTGTCAGTGACACAGTGGTTAATAATTAGTATCACAGACTCCCTGCATAACGCCATAACAATATAAATTTATCATCAGTAATAATAGCGTTGTTAATGAACTCTATATATTTTAATAATAATCTAATGGGTACGTGTATCAAGATTTAAGACCAATCTTGAAAAACATGACTAAACCATTTCATCAATGTGTTGACAACATCTGTATAATAATAGAATAAGCTATTATACCTATATATTAGTAAACAACAAAGTTATCTTTTATAAATTCACAATTTGAACAGGTACCTACCTATTAGTATAACCTATTAGTATTACCTACCTATTATATACCCAGGTATTCAAGTGGGTACCTATCATTAAAAAAAGACATTGTAGTTCAATGATCTCTTAAGGCATCGACGAACCGGAAATTGTCGGTACTTATTCTTTGATAAAGAAATAGTAAATTTCAATAAACAACACTTATAGCGTTTTCGATTTAATTGCACTGACAACACTCGTGCGCACTCAGTGCGCATTTTCTGCACCACCGATTTTGTCAGTGCAATAAGTGTATTTTATAAATATGAACCGTTTTTCTCGATAACGGGGAACAAAATCCGGCGACCCTATTAAGAATTGTATTTCTTTCCATGTCAACATATTTTGTTTTCCATAATTACACATTTGATTTATAAAAAAACTAGTGAAATTTTCAAGGGCGTACCGAGGAGGTTTTTATTGGGGGGCCAATGTTGGTAGTTTGGCCAACTCTAAAAATTGATCCGGGACAACTCGTTTTTGTTATTTTGTCGTAGCCATTTCATCGTTTAACAGTTAAAATGTTTTAATTATTTAAGTAAATTAAAAATTCAAGCTATTATACTAATAGATTATGAAAATCGTTTATAATACCTATATAAGATATCCATTACAATAAATTATTCCATTAGGGAAGTACCTACCACATTTGCAATAAAATAATAAATGTTAAAAAAAAAACAAAACAAAGTAAATAATAAAAATGTATATTATTGTTTATTGTTATAAAAATGACTAATTTTCTTATACCTAACCTTCTACTCCCCCCGCCCCCACACTAGGTTCGCCCCTGTCAATTTTCATGCATCACTTGCTCTGTGCCAGTGGAATTTCAGTGCACACTATTTTGTCAAATCGAAAACGCTATTAATAAATACGAAAATATTGAAATTCCTATTGATGAATACATACCAAAAACTTTTATAACTTATTAATTATTACCAGTCTACCACTACCTATTTGAAAATAAATAATTTTATAGTCATACCTTCATATACCTAACTAATTAGTAATTGTTGAAATAAAAAACTACAAATAGTATGTACTTACCTATCTATTCAATATACCTACTTAAATTATGATTTTCTATAAATAATTTAATAATTTAACAAAAGAAAATTAAAAATAGTAAACACAATAGATACTTAAGCTTTTTAGTAGCTGATAAGTGATAATCAGTAAGTAGTAACAGGGATGGACTGGCAGATCGGGTGATCGGGAAATTTCCCGATGGGCCGGTCGAATAATCAAATTATGAGGCCGGACAATTTGGTTTTACAAGTAATTTGTTAATTTTTAGATTATAATAATAGTTTTTAGTCTATTTAATATGTATAGAATATAACATAAATAATACGTCAATACGAAATTAATCATACCTAAAATTATATTTTGCTGTTCTAAGAAACAGTAGGTATTTATATAAATAGACATTTTGGTGCCACCTGTCTGCCGGCCGCGGCCGCTGTGTCGTTTAAAATATACGATATAATTCAATGTATTATTAATTATTATTGTTATATTATTAAAAAATATACTGTTTTCGTCCGCGACTAACAAGACTGTTGTCTGTGATATTACTGATATTATATAAAATATAAATATTAGTTCATTTGTATTTTGTATTAAGATGACTTTCAAAGCAATGGAAAAAATCATAACCTCAGCTTTTTAAGGTGGGCAAGTCAAATCAATTTTTAAATAATATTATATTATAATTTATAGTAAAGTTATTGTTAAATGTCCCTTAAATTATAATCTCCTATAGGTAAAATTATTATTAAAAATTGGTTAAATGGTTTAAAATAATAATAAAAGCCAATAATAGAATTATTAGTTTTAGTGTCATATCGGGATTAGCTATTTGAATTTTGAATTCCACCGTGTGTTGTATTCACAAATAAATTTTCCTAATTTCCTGAATAATGTTTTGTCATTTTTAGGGTTCCGTACGGTAAAACGGGACCCTATTACTAAGGCTTCGCTGTCCGTCCGTCCGTCTGTCACCAGGCTGTATCTCATGAACTATGATAGTTAGAAAATTGCAATTTTCACAGATTATGTATTTCTGTTGCCTCTATAACAACAAATACTAAAAATCTTAGAATATATAATATAAGCAGTGTTGCCGACATGTTTATAGCTGATGATGGTACGGAACCCTTCGTGCGCGAGTCGGACTCGCACTTGGCTGGTTTTTAAAAATGAATTCTTCTTAATTCATATTGTTACGTTTCTGTAAGACCACATAGTCATATTTTATATTTTTCTATAGTATTTGAATAAAAATGCTGATAAACCAATTAACCAAAGCTTTGCATCCGAACGTAACATTTTTAGATTATTAAAAATTTAACTCTACCTTTTGTTATTTATGTTATTCAATTAAAATGTATTTATATTAATTATGACTATAATATAAATTATAATTTTATTTACATGATAAATTACTATTGAGTTATATTATATATTGAGGTTCTTCAGGAATAAAAAGAGAAAAACTTAGTTTAAATAGGAAATTTCAAATATTTTTTACTCTTAAGTTTTTTTTTTTAAATGTTGTATAACTAAACACTATAAATAGTAAATGTTCAATACTGTTTTATTGAATACTAAAAAGAGTAAAAAACAATTTTGATATCTATGTAGATTTGTATAGTGCTTGTACGCCACAGAAGGAAAATATAATTTTGTACCTAGGTACTGGTTGACGATTAATAATATAAAAGAAATATACCTACCTAATGATAGCGCATATGGTGGACATCAAAGTTACACAATTTTACATTTGCATTTGTTTCTATTCATCCAATTTTATGGTACCTACTTAATTAAACGTCACTCGTTTTTTTTTCAAATAGAACGTGAAAGTGAACGACGCTTATATTTTTAATGAACTTCATCGATTTTCAAAACGTTCAATTTATTTACCATTTAATAAATATATTTATAAAATACATTAACTAATAATAATATAATAATATTTTTCATTATAATTACACTGTAATAGTGTATAAGATTAGACCTTAGACAATATGCCAATATAATGCTTAAGCAGTTCCGGCACCGCCGTCGATGTCACAAATAAAAAAACCTTAGACAATAGTTTATGGCCGATGGGCCGCTTGAAAAAAATTCCCGGGTCGCTCTGGAGGAGCCAGTCCGCCCCAGATGAGTAATGACTAATGAGAATCGCCCTCTCTTTAGATCATGCACACTATAAGACATAAGTTAATATATAACTATATATACAATATACATCCATATAGCCATATTAATATAGGTAGGTAGGTGCGTAAATAATACAATGTATGAGTGATTATAACTATATATATTTTATATTATATACCTATACTGTTTGCAATGTATTAGATACATATAAATTACATTAAGAGATGAAATAAATTATTTTTGTACTAAGCCTGATCTTCATTGAATTCTGTAATGATAATAATTTTTCGTGCAGTAGGTTAAGAGTTAAAACTTGAAGGTGTCGGCTCTAGGGCATTCTTGAAAATATGTTATATGGGTAGTTAGAGAGGTTCGAAACTTCGACAGACACCAACTGTAGAATTTTGAAGGTTGTTTAGGTATTCAGAAGAAAATAGTAACTTAGGAAAGTGTGTCCAATCTTGTTTTGATGATGGATATATATTGTCTTGGCATCGGCTGACATTCGGGGGTGTTTAGTGTTATAGACATTAAACAGTACTACACATATTTGGGTAGCAGGTGCCAGGTAACATTGTTTCACATTGCATGTAATATTAACATTAGTATACGTTCAAATTTATTACATTTTTTCACAGATATAATCAAAAACACAGTGAAATGTTTCACAGACGGTATGGTTTACAACGGATATCCGTGTCGGAATTCTGATGTCTGTATACCTTTGGGCTGGTTATGTGATAGTCAAAAAGACTGTATTGGTAAATTATGATATTCACTTATTTAATTAAATATCATAGCATAATATTATAGCTAACTGTACGGTACCCAAAAAAATTAAATAGCTGGGTATATTATATGTTTTTATTATTCTTTACCATTGTAGAAGGCGATGATGAATACAACTGTTACAATACAGTAGATACGAATGGCGGAGAAAGTACTAATAGTTTGTACAACAATAATGACAACTGGTATTATAGCCGTGGTACTTGCAAGAAGTTTGAATTTCGGTGTCGTTCTCGAAGAATGTCCGTCTGTTTACCCAATTCTTGGTTATGTGATGGACGAGTAGATTGTGATGACGGGCAAGTGAAAACACTTAATTATTCATGAAATAAAAATCTTGTGTAATTATATATTTAAAGTGCACATCATTTGTACAAATAAAAATATATAATACCAAATAACAGATGGGATGAAAATGAATTCAATTGTGGCCGAACATATGGTGGACTAAGACCAGGATTTGGTGACTTCAACGCTCGAGAAGACCAAACGTGTATAAACAAAAATAATTTTAAATGTTGGCAAGGAACAGGATGTGTAGGTCTCCGTGCAGTCTGTGATGGGATCAAAGACTGTGCCGATGGATCCGATGAACGTGTATGCGACAACTGGAGTTCACAGTGTAATCAATTTACAGAATTTAGGGTAAAAACAAAAATACATTATACATAGCTACCAGGGGCAGCTCCAGAGAAATTTTTTTTTTTTTTTTGGGGGGGGGGCTAACTGGTTAAGTTATAATTTTCAGAAAACTTTTGATATTATAATTTATTTATTTTTTCGAATTTTGTTTTTAACAATTTTTAATTTTTTAGAAATACGGCTTAGGAGGGGGCCGTTGCCTCTAGAACCCCTGAATTACATACATATTACATTTGAGCACATATCAATAAATATTGTATTATTTATTTTATTTTTTTCAGTGCTTGAATAAATTTAATACATATAATGCACGTAGTTGCATACCTCGGCAATGGGTTTGCGATCTACAAGACGATTGCCCACATGGGGAAGATGAAACAGTTACCAGTTGCTTAGGAATGGATCACCCAACATTTAATGGTTTGGAAACTGATATTGAGGATTTTTAAACGGAAAACATTTCAATAAGATCCAATAAACTTATAATCATCAAAAACTGTTCTTATATTATAATATTATATACTGCAGTGTTAAATTTAACGTTATAAAATATGGTAAAGGTATTTAGAGAAAAATGTGTTCGCGACCATTAAATAAACGTTGGTCTTTACGTACCAAGTGGCATGTATCCAATGTATACGATGTACCTACGACCTACCATTGAAAATGTTTCCTATAAATAACAAAATCTATAGGTAGGTAAAAGGTACCTTTGTGTTTTGTTTTAAATTTAAATTCATTTTTTTTTTTTTTTTTATTATTTTTTTTTTTTTACAATCTGTTACATAAAATTGAACAATAAGTAAAATAGATAAATGAATAGGAAGTGACTTGAAGTAAGGACAGATTTAAGAAGCCTTCCAGTGAAGACACTTAGTCAGTTATTTATATACATTATATACATTTCTATAAGTTAACAATAAAATTTAAAATTTAATTTAAATAAAATTAGGCAGTCAACTAAATTAATAGGTCCCGACACCACCGCCTTTTTAGTCTTTTCCTAGGATTGTCAGGTATGTTTGCCGACGCAAGTCCTTTGATTAGGGAGTTATCATGGTTTTTAGCAGATAAGTTAAATCGTCTATAAAAAGTTCTAGCTACATCACAGACGGGTGAGATGGCAAGATCGTTATGTAAGGTTTGGTTGGACACGTAAAAAGGTGCTTTAAATTCATAAAAATATAGAATACCTAACACTGAATATAAATTGTACAGTATATAACAATTCACAATTTACATTAGGTAATAGGTAATAATCGATATACTAGTTTATAATTCTCAAGCTCTTTGCTCTTACTATGTTTACAATTACGGCCTCTCCAAATTACTCGTGTAATTATGTATATGTTAGTCAGTCTTGTAAAAAATACTTTTGTAAAAGTATTAAGATACTAATACTAGTATTCTAGTAAAAAGGTATTAAAAATACTTTTAAAATACTATTTTAAAAATGTATTTTACGAATACCTACAAAGTATTTGAATACAAATACAAGTATTTTTTTTTAATTTTATGCTATATAATATATATGTATATTGAACACCAGTATATGTGCCTATTATGTTACTACTTATTATTATAGATTTTAACAATTCCTTTTTTTTTTTTTTTTTTTATTGATCTTAAATACATCGACATCTAGGTCATTAGTACAAGGAGTTAAGTTAAGAAGTATTTACAATATTATATTTCATAATTTTTTTTTTTTTTTTAAATTAAGTTATACAATTCTGATTTTTTAAGGAATAAAATTAAGTTGTTAGTGTCCTGTGGGTTTGGTCCAAGTGCTTGACAGATTTGTTCGGAGATGTGGAATAGATCGCGGTACTGGTTGTATTTATAGCATTCGGTGATGATATGTTTTACCGTTAGGGGGACTCTGAATGTGTCACATAATGGAGGTTCGTCGTTGCTCATCAAGTAGCTGTGCGTTAGATCGTTAGATGTGTGTGTCCTATTCGAAGTCTGTTGATTGTGGTTTCATCTTTTCTACTAAGTC
>NC_042495.1:56050693-56053559 GCF_005508785.2 Acyrthosiphon pisum
TGAGGCTTGGGGAGGAAGTTTATATGTTATTTTTTGATTATTTACTATCATTGCAACCCCGACTCCGTTGTTGGTTTTGGAGGCATCAGTATACATTTGAACACTGTTTGGATGCTCTTGCAGTATATTCTGAAGCATGTTTTTATATATGGAGGGAATTGTGTTTTCTTTTTTGAAATTAGTTAGTGTGAGGTTGACGTTGAATGTCGTGTTCCATGGGGGAAAGTTATAGGGTTTTCTATCTAGAATGTTGTTTATTTTTATATTTTATTTTTCGGCTTCTTGTATATATGTGTTTATTATTTTAATTGCTGGATTGTTTGTATTTCTTTTGGTTCTGGCACAATGCAATAGAAGTAGTTTTTTCCTTCTGAGGTTAGGTGAAATTTCGTTGGCGATGTTTCTAATGCTCTCAATTGGGCTGGATTTAAATCCCCCGATTGATAATCTTATGTTTAACAATTACTATAACATGTCTGAATATTTAGAGATATATACATGTTCACATATTTCATTTTGCATTCAGATGTATTTCAAATAATATTGATTCAATTTTGATGAAAAAAATAAACTAAAGAGTGGTATATTAACTATTAATATGGAACTATTTTAAAATTATTAGATTTTCAATTTTCTTAAAAAATTCCAATATAGAAACCATATAAAATTTGATCTGGTGTTTTTTAAATTTTAAATATAAATTGTTATTACCTACTTTTACTATACAAAAACAAATATTAGTTTTCAACGAAAACAATATTATTTTAGATTCTGAGTGGAACGATGAATGTATTGATTTTACAATGATGAGTGTTTTTTTTTTTAAATTTTTTTTTTTGTGTCTGTCATCACCTTTTAGGACATTTACTGCCTGTTTATTCATACTTTTAAATGCAAAGTCTTAAAAATTAAGAATTAAAATGCTATTTTTTTTTAGATTCTAAATGGAACGATGAATGTATTGATTTTACAATGATGTGTTTTTTTTTTATTTTTTTTCACCTTTTAGGACAGTAAAAGTGCTTGGATTTTCTTCAACAGTACCTTTTCTGATAGGAAAGTGAATCTAGTTGGTACTTTGGGGCGTCAAAAGTAAAATTTTTCAAATTGTTTATTATTTATATTCTATAAATATCAATAAAGTTTTATCTATTGGGCCAAAAAGTGTAAACATTTAATACAAGGCTCCTAATATATTGTTACAATAGCAATTGTAAAATATTAAAAATACATAGGCACACATTTTTTTTATAAGCATTTGAAGGTGAAATTTTGACAAAATTTATCAAATTTAAAATTGAATAATTATTTTGTAGTTAAAAATTTATAAAATGTTCAACTTTTATATCTAAGGATTGAAAATTTAAAACAAGATTTCACGTAAATATTTAATTTTGTTACCAAAAATTCTAAGATATACTTAAGCACAGTTTATTTTTATAGTCATTTTAAATTCAAATTTGTACGAAATTACATATAAAAAAACCTGGAATAACTATTTTAGTAATTTTGTTGTGATTGTATAATATTACTTGTGGGTACTTGAAACTTCTAAAGTATACTATTATATGTATATCTATGATAGTACCACGGTTTGTTGTTGATGTATAACGCGTTTCCTAATGGATATTGTGATATGATTAATTTGGAATTTACTATTGATACCTATTATAGGTCAATTTTTTTTAATACTATAGTTAAGTATACCTAATACCTAGACTGACAAACCGTCTCCGCTCAGAATCGTTTTTCTTATACAGTGATATTATATCATTGAATTCAAATTTAATACTATCCATTATACAGGGACCCACTTGTAACCTACTGTACAGCAGAGCGACATCCACTTACCCACCTTTTTTTTAATGGAATTTAGTATTTACAAAAACATTGAATAATAAAAAGTTCTTTTTAATTGAGTTGGCATAATAAATTGGAGCCTGTAATTATACATTACATTTGCATTTTAATCATTTGCAATAGTTTTTTTCGAGTAGACATCAATTATAAAATATTATGATGTATAATTAAGTCCTTTCTTTGGATATTTGCATCCTTCTTAAAATCTTTAAATTAAATTCAAACTATTATGGTTCTGCTCCTAATTTTAACAGTAGTCTGGTAGAGTGGAGTATTATTTTCTAGTGCTCAAAAAACTCTAAAAACATATTTTGCATATTTTATTATATGATTATATTATTTATTTTATATTGTATAAACTGTGCTTATGTATTTCTTAGAATTTTTGGTAACAAAATTAAATATTTACGTGAAATCTTGTTTTAAATTTTCAATCCTTAGATATAAAAGTTGAACATTTTATAAATTTTTAACTACAAAATAATTATTCAATTTCAATTATTAAATTTTGTCAAAATTTCAACTTCAAATGCTTATAAAAAAAAATTGTGCCTATGTATTTGTAATATTTTTCAACTGCTACCATTGTAACAATGTATCAGGAGCCCTGTATTAATTTTTTACACTTTTTGGCCCAATAGATAAAATGTTATTGATATTTATAGAAAAAAAAATTAAAAAAATTGAAAAAAGACAATGTCCGTAAGCAGCTCAAAAAGAGTCAAGTTATTTTCAAATTTTTATCGTGTATAGAAAATTCTAATATAAACATTCAGTGAAATTTTTAAGTATCTACAGTCATTCGTTTTTAATTACAATAAAATAGAGTGAATATCAAATGTTATAAAAATATAAATTTCAAACGCTCATAAAAATTTAATTTGAGTTTCTTATAGACATTTTTTTTTTGATAAAGGTAGAATAACCTATAAGGAATCTTGTATTACATTTTAAAATCTTAGTTCTAAAAAGATAAATTTTTACGAATTATTAACTCAAAATAATT
>NC_042495.1:56053609-56065385 GCF_005508785.2 Acyrthosiphon pisum
AATATTTTTGTTTATGGTAGTTTATACTTTTTCGTGTGATTTGTTACTTACAATTTCAAATAGGTGGATTCGAAAGGTTTATTTATTAAAACTCCCTGTATGAATGTAAAATCAAAGTATCTTTTCTCCTAATAAAAAAAAAATTTGTGACAATCAACAAATCCCTTCTTATCACTTTACCAGAGCTATTACCTTGTTAGTGTATATAATATTAATTGGTTTTATAATATTGGTTTTGTTTAATTTTTAGTTTGTGTCTGATGGTATGTTACGTGCAGAACTCAACGAGTTCTTGACACGAGAACTTGCTGAAGATGGTTATTCTGGCGTTGATGTCCGTGCTGCTCCATCACGTACAGAAATTGTTATTTCTGCAACACGTACCCAAAATGTATTGGGTGACAAGGGACGCCGTATTCGCGAACTTACGTCTCTTATCCAGAAACGTTTTGACTTCAAAGATAAGGCAGTCGAACTTTTCGCCGAGAAAGTAGCGCAACGTGGATTATGTGCTGTTGCCCAAGCAGAGTCATTACGTTACAAGTTGATTGGTGGTCTAGCTGTCAGGAGGGCATGTTATGGTGTGTTGAGGTTCATCATGGAAAGTGGGGCTAAAGGATGTGAAGTTGTAGTATCTGGTAAATTAAGAGGTCAGCGTGCTAAATCAATGAAATTCGTTGATGGACTTATGATTCACAGTGGTGACCCATGCAATGATTACGTCAATGTTGCTACTAGACACGTTTTGTTAAGACAAGGTAATTGCTGCAAATTTTAATATTCTATTCATGAAAATTATTGATAAATTTTATGTTCATAGGCGTTTTGGGTATCAAGGTAAAAATTATGTTGCCGTGGGACCAAACAGGTAAACTTGGCCCAAAGAAGCCTTTGCCAGACAATGTCAGCGTTGCAGAACCTAAAGAAGAAATTCTACCCATTGCACCAACCAGTGATATTAAATCAAAACCTGAAGTAGCAGTACCTGCTGTTCCAGTTGTACCTGTTGTTGGTTGAAATGATTGTATAAAATAAACTCAAGTTTTTTTTAAACACAAGTCTTGTTTCTATTTTATTATAAAAAAAATGTGTAAGTAGGTTTCATTGATAGAAAGAATAGAAAATTGTGGGGAGGCTTTATGCACAGACCCATGGGCAGTTGTCTACCTAGAGACTAGGCATAATGGGTTGGGCTTGACCGGGGACTGCATGTTTAGCATTGCCGCTTGATTTCATTTGGCCACTATCCCGATTTATATTATGGATAATTTGAATATATTTTAATAATGTTGAGGTTTAAATGTATTTTAGTACTATTCAATTGCTAATATATAATATAATATATATTTTTCAAGTTTATACTTCAAATGTTAACTTTTATAACATGTTTTACCTTAGAATCCACCAAAGACTGGATTTGTAAGTTAGTCAATACCTAGTGTAAAATATAAATTTTTTTAATTAATTTGAATGTTGCATAATTTATGATGAACTATTTAAAAATTCAATTTTGCTATTATGATAATTTGTTGCAAATGGGAATTTCTTTTAAGTTTCCATACCATTATTTACTGTTTTCTTTTGGCTCTAGATTAAAGAAGCATGCAACACAAAAAAATTTTCTTTAAATTTTTTTTTTAAATGTTATAGTTATTGTAGCTATGGCTATATTAAATGATATGTCGAAAATCTGATGAAAAAAAAAAGATTACTTCAAGAGATATTAATATATGTAGAATAGCTGTGTGATGTCATTGAGCCCGGCTTATTATAAATGCCTATCTTATACATGTAAAAGTTCCTCGCTTCACACAACAATTTACCAATCTAAAAGTTTTATTTATGAAATTTAGTTTACTTATAAATGTGTGATTTTATGTGTTTAAGATGATAAAAGTATCAGAAATTCAATATAGCTTAGTTTTTTAAATATTAATAAACCTTTAAGGTGATATTTTTAGTAAACGGCGCATCATGGCCATATAAATATGAAATAAAAATTCAAATATATCTTTATATATTTTTAATATTTAAAAAACTTAACTTTCTGTTGAAATTCTGATACTTTTATCGTCTTAAACACATAAATCCACACATTTATATGTAAATTGAATTTTAAAAATAAAATATTTAGATTATTAGGTTGGTAAATCATGTGAAGCGAGGAACTTTTACACGTATAAGACAGGCAATTACGATGAGCCGGGCCCAAACACGTCATGTGTTTTTTTCAATTGCTCATAACTTATTGAATAATTTGAGTTGAAACGTAAAGGTCTATACCATTATTCTTAGAATTGAACATTCTTTCAAATTAAAAAAAACTTTTTTTGTATCTTGTGCTGCTTTGAGTAGACTTTAAATAAATCGCAAATAAAAATAAAAAAAAGATTTTCATAAAAGCCTCTTATTTACTTTTCAAAATTTTAAAAATATAATTCAATATTCATTAATTATTATCAACAGATGGTAAATATTTTCATAGAAAAAAAATAATTTAAGCTGTAATTATGTTTTAAATCCTTGTTTTGGTTTTTTAATTAGAAACTTGCTGAGAATGTTGGTACTGTGTAACTCTTGGCTTTATCTCAAGTCTTGATCATAATATTTTTCATTATGAGATTTTAATTTATAATTTATCATATCTCGACTATTTATACTGGTTATTTTGTTAGTTATTATTTCAATTAAATACAGAGAAATATTTGTATTTAGTTTGTTAGGGTGAACAATGAACTGAATGAACATATTATTTTAGACCCTAGATTGAATACATAATTGGCCAAAACACATTGTGTTAACAATTTTTCAATTACAATTAAAATTGAAAACTATTAGCCAACCATAGAATTTGTAAGGTATTGTATCAATAGTATTTGTATAGTACTAATAGGTAGTAGCATAATATTATAGTATAAATATACAAATAAGTAATAACCTATGTTAATTCTATTGTACCTACATACAATTTAGGAACAACAAAATATATTTTTTTTTTTTTTCTGTGAAAAAAAGCTTAATTTAGCTATCAATGTAATTGAGAAGATATTATTCAAACTATTTATATTTAATTGTATTTTAAGCAATTAGCTATCTGTCTATCTATAAGATGATTATGTTTTTGAATTAATCTAATAACAGTTTTGCTTTGTGTAATGTGTATTACCTAAGTGTGACACTTTATTATTAGTTTCAAATTTAATATTGTATAACACCATGTCACCATCCATTATTCCATTGCCAAGGTTAGCCAAAACATAACCTGTTATTATCCAGATACCATTAAAAAATTCTCAATTTTATTATTAAGAACACTTCATAAAAAATACAGATTTTTTCTGGAATAACTATAATAATTAATGATATTCTATATAATTACAACAACTATGTTAAGTGATAAAAATACCTTATACTTCTATAGTTTTGTTGAAATAATATTTATTATTTGACCATAAAGTAGTTTACTTGCTGCGAAATGGTTTAACATAAATAATAAAATATTTATGAAAACATTAGAAGTTTGAACTCGGTCTGAATTTATTAAATTACAAAACGGCAATTTATGTGTATACTCATTGTATTTAATCGAGGACAACATTCAATAATTTTAACATTTTAACTTTAAATATTTTATAATAAATAAAAAATTAATTAATCCATACATATTTAGTACACAATAAGTGAATAAAGTTCAAAGGGTATTATAATGTTATAATTATAATATTTTAAATGCACAGCATATATTTTTACACACAAAATAAAAATAGTATAGATTTTTTAGACACAGATATTTTTATTTTTAATCAATTAGGTATTGTTGAAAACAATGATGCAATGAAAAAATAGTGTGTAATGTGTTGGGGTAAAAATGTAAATAGATTTTCAATTGATACAATATTTGAATTATATTATATTTACAGAAAGTTACACATTAATTATTGTACAAACTACCTATGGGTCTTTATGACCATTTTCTTCTAGTTTAACCAAGCCTAATTTTTTAGCTTCAACCTCATATACTAAAAGTCTCCACATTTTTACGACAAACACTTCAGCTTCTTCGTCAAGTACCATCTGAACATCGTCGAGTATAGCCTGAGGACTGCTACCTGCTAACACTTTTGAACATATAAAATCTACCAACGTTGGTTCTGGCTCACCGATATATTCAATGATTTTTTTATTTATCCACGGCCTAATGCGTTTTTCCATCAGTTGGTTGTCAACTACTGTCCAATCAAGATGAAATGAGAATAAGTCGTCTTTATCAGTGGGAATGCGCTCAATTAACTGACGGATACTTTTTTTCTTTTCTTCGACTGCTTTACTTTCTTCTTCTTTTTTGTCGGTGTAATCGAGAGGAACCAGTTTTCTTTTTTTTGGCCTAGGCAATTCTTCATCATCGTTGTTAAATACATCTTTGACATCCATTCTTTTCTTAATCATTAAAGTGGTAGGTTGAGTCATAGGTGCAAATTCAGGTGGTGGTGTTTGAGACTCAACACTGGGTGGTGTAGCTGGCTGCTGCGGACTGGGTGTTAGTGCTTTTTCCATAACATGCCTCTGACGCTCCTGTTCAACTTCCATGTTTTTCTGATTTTCAATTTCCTTTTCAATTTCCATTTCATAGCGTTTTAATTTATCTTTTTGTTTTTCTGCAACATCTATTAATAATTTGGGCTTATACATTTCTTCTCTGGCTTTTAATACCTTAGCAAATTCTAATTCTGGATCTTTCAAATCAACGTTATTATATATTTTTTCCCGAATGATTTCCAGTTCATCTTTCTCTTTTTGTCGATCTCTTCCGTCTTCTTCTATTTCTTTTTCACGCAGTTCGATTCGTTTTTGCAAATCTCTGCCTTTATAGTACTTTTGGTCATCTTTGTCATCATCGTAATCTTCTAAAAACTCTTTAAGTTTTTTAGCATTTCTTTCTCTTTCTTCTTCTATCATTTGTTTTTTAGCACGTTCTTTGGATAATTCTTTTTTCTTTTGATTTTCTCTGATTTCCCATTGTTTACGTTTCTCTTGATATGCTAGTTCTCTCTCTCTTCGCCTATCATCATCTTTTTTTAACTCCAGCTCTTCTTCTTCTATTTCTTTTTCTCGTAATCTATTTTTATCGTAGTGGCCTCGACTTTTTTCTGGGTCTTTTTCTTTACGGTTTTCCTTGTCAATACTTTTTTCTCTATCTTTTTTTTCTCGTTCTCTTTCTTTGTCTCTTCTTTCTTTCTTTTCCCTGTCACGCTTATCCCTTTCATCTCTTTCTCTTTCTCTTTTGTCTCTTTCTTCTTTTTCTTTTTCTCTTTTATCTCGTTCTTCTCTACGACGAATCCTTCTATTTTCTTCAGAATCTGGACTATCTGGAGTTGCATGTCTTCCATTTAATTTTTCCTTTTCTTGTTTCTTTTTTCTTTCAACTTCCTTTTCTTCTTCTCGTTTTTTCATGACTTCTCGGAACTTGCCTATTTCTCGGAAAATTAAATTTTTCTTTTCATCTTCATTTGGCACCATATCAAATCCAACACCATCAACTATGCTTGGTTTGTCTTCTTCTTCATTTTGTTTTCCTTCTTTGGTCATTTCATCATTGTGGTCTGTAATTATACTGTTTATTCTTTGTCGACAGTATACTTCAAATTGTTGATTTTCTTCAGAATCATCAGTACCTTTTTTTTCAGCCTTAAACTGGTCTAATGTTTCTTGCGCTTTTGCATCTACTTTCACCACAAGTTTTTTACCGCCTACCTCCATATCATGTAAAACTTTAATGGCACGTAAGGCAGCTTCAGCTCCATAATATTCACAAAAACCAAATCCTTGTACTCTCTTCCAAGATGCAATATTTCCACAAGTTGCCAAAATGTGTCTTATCATAGTGTCAGGAGCTTTTTCAGAAATATTTCCAACAAATACAGTGATAGGTGGTTCTGAAGGTGTTGGTTGACGGAAATTTTTACGAGTAGCGCGTGGATTGAAACGCGGAGGAGCAGAGACTACATGTGGTGTTACAGGTACAACTAATGGAGCTTGTTGCATTGGAGACCAAACCATAGACTGAGGCATTGGAACACTAGGCACAGTAGGAGTGAAAGGCATAACTAAATAATTTGCAGAAGTGGTAGGTAAAAATCCAGCTGAAGATACTGCGGTAGTCAGATTTGGATCATCCATAATAAGTGAAATGAATAATACTATAAGTTAAACAAACAATAATATTAGTAACTATTTTGTTAATTTTAAATAATACCATCATGATATAATATCTTACCTGTAGGTACTTCATATGTTTAATCACCACACAGTATAACACCAAAAGAATTTTTTTTACACAAACATATAATTAAAACGCTGACTAGCTGAACAAATTTGGGTAATGTGCACAGTATACACAATACAAATACAAGTAAGTAAATACAATATATACAACTCACGGAGTGTTAACAAAACACACTTTTTAGAAGAACTAAAGAAAGCAATTTTATGATAAAAGTATAAAACAAATTAAATAGTAAATTGATAAAAATGATAGTGTTTATTGTATTTATCAAGGTCTTTATTTCATGGAGGAGTAACTAAAGTCCACCTCATTTCAAACCACCGTTTAATATAATATTATACAGGTCATTAGATATCGGTCGCCTAAATCATAACTTATACAATTTTATTTCATTATGACTTAATTTTGATGATTTTGTGTTAGTCATCTCGAATAAAATATATCTCGAAACTAGTCAAAACTATTTTTTATTCCCATCCACTTTCGAGTTATCGCAACTCTACTTATCGTATTACATTATTGCATTACGATTAACGATTAATGATTACTTATTACCTTAAATTAAAAAGAAATCATATTATTATATTAATAATATTAATAAAATATATATTATAATTTTTATTATATAAGTACACTTATAAATGTGTTATGACATTAAATATTTCTTAGTTCTTATTATTACTGATTCACCGTGTAGGTGTAAGTGTATAATGTATTAATGTAAATAAATTATAATACAAAAAATAAAAATAAAAATGTTCACAACATATTATGCAGAATAATTACAAATAGCTGAAATAGGTAGGTATAATAATAACAAAACTACAGAAACAGAATTATGTAAATATTTAAATATGTAGGTAAGTAACATGAAATTTGGGGATAAAATAAAATTATTAATACAGAAAAATTGAAAAGACTTATAAAATAATTATTGTTTAATGAAATATTGTAGTTGATATTAAGGTTTCATGGTACCTATATTTATTTATTATACTTAACAAATACATCCCCTAATGCTACCACATAATGTGTGTCCCCCGCAACCACCACATCCGCCACAACCACATCCACAGCCACCTCCGCCATAGCCTCCATAGCCTCCATATCCACCACCACCGCCGCAGCCTCCACAGCCTCCACAACAACAGCAGCAACCACCACCACCTCCGCACTTTACATTAACAGGTACAACGCAAGTCTATAAAAAAATAAATAGTTATGGACCGGGAAAATCATTACAAGACGTTCGGTATTTATATTTTATAGGTACCAAATAGTTAATAATACTAATTAAATACCAACTCACCTGAACAACAATTACGAAAATTACGAGTAAAAGGCTAATTGGAAAAACTTTAGACTTTAACATATTTTGAACAGTGAAAATCGTATATATTTATCATAGGATATTGAACTTATCTATCGTAGTATATTGAATGTAAAATGGAAATATCGCTTTATACTTGTATTCGATATAATATATATATATCAGTCTAAAACAACGGTTTGGCACAAATTTAAATAAAACGTTTTGTTTTCAATTTTCACGGAATAAATATTATTATACAATTATTCTCATTTCTGCACGATTCGGTAGTATATGTTTTGAAAAGCATAAAATATATTCTTATTTCATTTTGAGTTCGTGCTTAAAATGTGCTATATCATATAATAAACATAATATATTTCGTTTAATATATACCTACCTAAATGTACCTAAATCAAGTTTTTTTTTTCAAATAAATAAATATATTTTCTTTATTTAAGTATTAAAATAATACATAATACATAAGTAATATCGATAATAATACATATTTTATACAATAGTATATTAAAATGCAGGGTCATTTGAATGGTGTGTTATAAAAGCAGTAAGGGGGGATGGAGTGGCCGAGCGGACCGACGCCGGTTTAAAACCTCGGCCGCGGGTGGCATTTTTCTTCGGGCAAGTCACGGCGTCCGGCAGTGGCGTATTTAGGAATTTTGATAGGGGGGGGGGATGAAATATATAATAATAGGTACACTCAATAAATACTAATATAAAATACACTTTTAAAAGCCCCTAACTTGTTGAGATTGGTGTGGATCAAGGTGAAATAAGAATTAACACAAATTGTTTAGTACCTAATAGCGTTTATTATAAATTCATATTAACGAAAATCCCGTGTTTAATACGGTAAATCTACAGTCTTCATGGTAATTTTGTTTATTTACCGACTATTTATCGGGTTTATTATAAATACTCACCATGCATGAAAAATAATTCGCGGAAAATTCAAAAGTATAGTTACCATACCACCATAAATGTATATGTTTTTATTTTCCGATATTTATGTCACGAACGACAATAGTGGCGTATAGTAGGTATAACAAATTACCACGGCTAGAATATTTAGAAAACAGCTATACCTACTTAAAACTTAAAAGTAGTATCCTATTGAGAAATACAGTAAATAAGTAAACTTAACTTTACAGAAAAAAAAGGTCAAGGGGGGGATCTATCCCCCATATCCCCCCCGTAAATACGCCACTGGTGTCCGGAGAGGAATGCCGCCATCCCCTACTAGAGATCAGCACGGGCCGGACTTGGTACGGGCCGGGCCATAATTTAAATATTACGGGTTGGTTATAGGTGGGATCGTAATATTATTCATCGGGCCGGGTCAGTCAAAAATAAAACTTATTAATTTAATTCGTAACACTATATTATGTGATCTAGATTATCTAAATTAATAATAATAATTGTATTACCAGACTGTATGATATTTATAAATAGATCACTTGTAAAAACCAATTTTTGTCTACTATGTCAATACTGAAAGGAAATAAAGTTGATGTATATTTTTATTTACAAACGGGCATGGTCAGGTTGGACTTTGAAAAAAATTACAAACGGGCCTGGTTGGGTTGGACTTAGGAAAACATTACAAACAGACCGGGCCTGGACGTCGACAATTTATATGTTTAACCTTTTGGTCGGATCGGGCCGAAAAAAAACAGCCCGTGCTGATCCCTATCCCCCACCCGGGCATGACAGTCGACAGATACCTACGGGTGCCCACTAAAAAATCTGCCAAACTGTGTAAACGTGTTTAAAAACCTACATAGTAAAAACCACCCAACGGCTTAAGTTGCAAACAAACAAAAAATGGTTTCGTTGCAATTATTATTGAGCAAAATCTTGTTCAAGGCGTGACCAAGTACCAACGGCCAGTGGCGTTAACTACTAAATCATTTTAGAAGCTAATGGTTTTACAATGGTTTATATTTCTATTTTTATCATGGATACAAATTATCATTTATCATTGAATTCAATTTTAATACGATCCACATTGACCCACTTGTAACCTACTATACAGCAGAGTGACATCATCTTACTCACGTTTTAAATTGTAAGTTTGATAAATTTTGTCTAAATTAAAACTTGATATATTTATAAAAAAATTGTACATATGTATTTTTAATATTTTTCAACTGCTATTGTAAAAATATATTAGGGGCCGTGTATTATATTTTCATGCTTTTTGACCAATTAAATAAAAATGTATTGTTATATACAGGGCTTAAAACCGGTAACCGGTTTGTAACGAAAACCGGTAAAAAACCTTAAATTTGAGAACCGAAAACCGATAAACACTTTTAGTTTTGGAATGCTGGAAGCGGTTATTGATTATCGGTAATCAAGTTAAATATCCAAATATTAACATCAAAGCGGTTACCTCATATTTTCAATCCCGGTTTTATAACCAAAACCTATTCCTGACCAAAAAAATTAACGGTTTTTTCATGGAATTTAATAGGTACTTAAATTATGTCATGAATCATGATTACATTATAGTTGAATTTAATTTTCCAGCTATTTTTAAATTTTTTTCCCCAATTAATAATTTCCGTCCAGTACTACGTATCTATTGTGAATATCACATATATATATAGGTATAAGACGTGTATAGCTATAATGCTATATATTATAAATACCGTCATAAACGTCGTCCTAGTGCACTGATTCCTAATACGAAATAGACAATAGTTGATGGAATAAGGCCTCAGTCCATTTAGTATTTAGTATTTACAACTATTTAGTATTTTCGATATTTTAGATTCTGAGTGAAACGATGAATGTATTGATTTTACAATGATGTGTATTTTAAATTCTGGGTGGAACGATGAATGTATTGATTTTACAATGATGTGTGTTTTTTTTAATTTATTAATTTTTTAAAATTTTATTTGTGTCTGTCATCACCTTTTAGGACAGTAAAAGTGCTTGGATTTTCTTCAACAGTACCTTTTCTGATAGGAAAGTGAATCTAGTTGGTACTTTGGGGGGTCAAAAGTAAAATTTTTCCAATAGTTTATTATTTATAATCTATAAATATTAATAAAGTTTTATCTATTGGGCCAAAAAGTGTAAACATTTAATACAATGCTCCTAATATATTGTTACAATAGCAATTGTAAAATATTAAAAATACATAGGCACACATTTTTTTTATAAGCATTTGAAGGTGAAATTTTGACAAAATTTATCAAATTTAAAATTGAATAATTATTTTGTAGTTAAAAATTTATAAAATGTTCAACTTTTATATCTAAGGATTGAAAATTTAAAACAAGATTTCACGTAAATATTTAATTTTGTTACCAAAAATTCTAAGATATACATAAGCACAGTTTATTTTTATAGTCATTTTAAATTCAAATTTGTACGAAATTACATATAAAAAAACCTGGAAATAACTATTTTAGTAATTTTGTTGTGATTGTATAATATTACTTGTGGGTACTTGAAACTTCTAAAGTATACTATTATATGTATATCTATGATAGTACCACGGTTTGTTGTTGATGTATAACGCGTTACCTAATGGATATTGTGATATGATTAATTTGGAATTTACTATTGATACCTATTATAGGTCAATTTTTTTTAATACTATAGTTAAGTATACCTAATACCTAAGGTATGTCTAATACCTAGACTGACAAACCGTCTCCGCTCAGAATCGTTTTTCTTATACAGTGATATTATATCATTGAATTCAAATTTAATACTATCCATTATACAGGGACCCACTTGTAACCTACTGTACAGCAGAGCGACATCCACTTACCCACCTTTTTTTTAATGGAATTTAGTATTTACAAAAACATTGAATAATAAAAAGTTCTTTTTAATTGAGTTGGCATAATAAATTGGAGCCTGTAATTATACATTACATTTGCATTTTAATCATTTGCAATAGTTTTTTTCGAGTAGACATCAATTATAAAATATTATGATGTATAATTAAGTCCTTTCTTTGGATATTTGCATCCTTCTTAAAATCTTTAAATTAAATTCAAACTATTATGGTTCTGCTCCTAATTTTAACAGTAGTCTGGTAGAGTGGAGTATTATTTTCTAGTGCTCAAAAAACTCTAAAAACATATTTTGCATATTTTATTATATGATTATATTATTTATTTTATATTGTATAAACTGTGCTT
>NC_042495.1:56065435-56067312 GCF_005508785.2 Acyrthosiphon pisum
TCGGCCGCGGGGTGGCATTTTTCTTCCGGGCAAGTCACGGCGTCCGGCAGTGGGCGTATTTAGGAATTTTGATAGGGGGGGGGGGATGAAATATATAATAATAGGTACACTCAATAAATACTAATATAAAATACATTTTTAAAAGCCCCTAACTTGTTGAGATTGGTGTGGATCAAGGTGAAATAAGAATTAACACAAATTGTTTAGTACCTACCTAATAGCGTTTATTATAAATTCATATTAACGAAAATCCCGTGTTTAATACGATAAACAAAAAAAATTGCTTTATAATACAAACAAAATCCCGTTTTCTATTTTTTTGGATGCTCAGTTCATCGATAACCTTATATGGCATGATTATTGTATTGATCGGTGACGTGCAAATAAAGCCAACACATTAAAGGACCTTATTACAATATAGTTAAACTAATGTTAAACCACGGAATTCGACTGGTAAAATCAGTTGGTTAAGCGTAACCGTGGCAGGGACTGGAACTTTGATGATTTTTACGGTTCCGGTTCCTATTCGGTTCCTAGTAAAACTAAAATTTTGGTTTCGATTCCCAGAAAAACTAACATTTAGGTTTCGGTTTTTTTTCGGTTCTTAAAAAATAAAAAAATTGTTACCTGATTTGGTTTTTTACTTATGTAAAGAATGTGTCAAGGAAAAGTATCGGTTCCGGTAAGGTTCTGGTTTTTAAATTAATTTAAATAAGGGTTTCGGTGAGGTTCCAGTCCCTGAACCAGGTACTGGAACCGAACCTAAAAGAACCGGTTCTGGAACCGGAACCTTTAAAATATTAAGAACCGGAACCGGAACCGAAACCTTTATTTTAATATAATAAAGTACCGGAACCGAACCGGAATTTTTAAATTAAAAAGGTACTTTAAGGTTCGAAAATAAAATAATTTTATTTATCATATTTAAAGTAATTACGGTTTTGTGTATAACCTATGAATCTATGGTATATTATGAGTTTTCTAATATTTCTCATACCTCAATTAACCTAACCAATTATACCCACATTTTGGATGACTATTTAAAATTATTATACTTTTTGGTACCGAAATTATCTGGAACCGGAACCTAAATTATTTGGAACCGGTACCTTTATTTTTTTTCATAAAAGAACCAGAACCGAACCGGAATCGTTATTTTATTTTTGGAGAACGGGTACCGGAACCGATACCGATAATTTCAAAAAGTTCCAGTCTCTGCCCTGAACCGAGGTTTAAACTATGATTGTAAAACGGGCCCTAAGTGGCTAAGTCGGTTATAATAAATAAAATGTATAATAATTACTATTTAATTTATAGTTATTATTCAATATTAGATAGGAAAATTGATAAAATATTTACTTCTGTCATACTATTTATTAGGTAAGACTTAATACTTAATAAAAACTTGAGTTCAGGTGTATAGCAGTTGATACAGGCAAAGTACAAAATATTTTAAAGAGTTCATGAATATTTGGATAAAACTCTTTATCAAAAACATCTAATGCATGTAACCCAGAGGTGAATAAAATGTTTTCAATCTCTAAAAATAAACCCGTGCCCTTTGCCCTTTGGTAAATCTACAGTCTTCATGGTAATTTTGTTTATTTACCGACTATTTATCGGGTTTATTATAAATACTCACCATGCATGAAAAATAATTCCCGGAAAATTCAAAAATATAGTTACCATACCACCATAAATGTATATGTTTTTATTTTCCGATATTTATGTCACGAACGACAAGTGGCGTATAGTAGGTATAACAAATTACCACGGCTAGAATATTTAGAAAACAGCTATACCTACTTAAAACTTAAAAGTAGTATCCTATTGAGAAATACAGTAAATAAGTAAACTTAACTTTACAAAAAAAAAAG
>NC_042495.1:56068919-56070163 GCF_005508785.2 Acyrthosiphon pisum
GAGACAACTTATGACTGACAAGTGACTGCTTGCTAATTAGTAAATACTGATATAAATACAATACACATAAAGTCATGTTACTAACTACGCCTAAATATTATAACAAATTATTATCATTAGTCTATAAATAGTTTTGAACATATTTTATTATACAAATAGACACAATAATAAACCACCACAATAACATTATTCAGATATTGAACACGAACGGCGTACGTAAGTCTAATAATACAAAGATATTGCTAAGGAAGTTTATGATTCGTTTATAAATAAACCGTTTAATAATATTCTACTATAAAATAATATTAAATTAAAAATTTAGTTCTAAAGCTAAATTATTATGAAGGTCTACATCAATAAATTGAGTATTAGCCGAGTTATAAGCGTTCAAACAGCGAGAGTCGTATCACTCCCGTAAAATCGTGTAAACAGTAATCGGCGGCGGCGAAATTATGACGTCACGCGTATTTTTCAAATGCCCATAACTGCCTAAATATTGGACGCAAACAGTTTTTAGTGGTGCCTATAGTCTTTTATTATTTAGTTATATTTCCCAAAAATATAAAAAAAATTAAAATATTTTCAGTTGTGTAGTCCTTTAATGTTTTATAATTTAATATTGGTGTTTATAATTTTTATTTTTACGCTGGACATCCACCTGCCCGCCTGCCAACCAAAAAGAGGGCGGAATTTTATGAGTGTCCCGAGGCGCACAATTTTTAAATAGGCCCTGCCTATAGCCGTACAATTAATTTCAGTTGAATTATAAACATGTTAATAATTATTTCGATATAACGATACTCAGAGGCGGACTTACCATTTTTCCACCCTTAGACATTACAACACTAGCGCCCCGTACATCGGCGTGCTCCCTCGGTGGGGGGGGGAGTAATGTTCCAAAAACTAAAACAAAACTATAAAAATTGTATTTAGGTATTTTTATACCAACTAAACAAATAAATATTAATACAATTTTGCATAGGTACATTTGTACAATAATTAAATCATTTTGCGCCTTGATTTATGTGAGCACTCTAGTCTCTATAATCGTAATCGATTAGCAAATTTCTGAGCAGTATGCACTATACAGGAGACGGGCGACAGTCGAGAAAAAGGGGCCTCGCCATCGCATTGATTTAAGGAGAATCATTTAGGCAATTTCTAATCTCGTTGTCGCCACCCGAGATCTATGTGTTAGTCGTAAATGATTATTAGTGTGTGTGGCGTCCATGCGGGTCAATTGT
>NC_042495.1:56070213-56071607 GCF_005508785.2 Acyrthosiphon pisum
GACATACCATCTCCGCTCAGAATCATTTTTCTTATACAGTGATATTATATCATTGAATTCAAATTTAATACCATCCATTATACAGTGACCCACTTGTAACCTACTGTACAGCAGAGTGAAATCCACTTACCCACCTTTTTTTTATTTTAAGCTTAACTAAACCAATTTATTAGAGTATTTGTATTCATTTCAACATTTTAACTGATAATTTCGGAAATTAAAAATGTTTTCATAATATAATTAAATTATATATTAATTATCATAAGACTTCTATTTATAAGTTTTAAATTTTAAATGTAAAATTACATTTGTCAATAAATTATATAGTACCTACCTAGTATAAGTTTATTTTGAATAAACTTTTACGATAGGACCGATAGGTACAGGTCCATGATCCATCATACATATAAATATATAATAACTATTAGAAATGTCTTGTGAAGTATACAGTGTGTATAATATATAGAATATAATATATTTATAAATGTATAAATGTACCCTTATTTCTTCAACGTAATTCTATATGTACAGATAAAAGTTTTTTTTCATAGCATCGGTTTAAGTACTTACAGACATTATATTATATGAATGATTAAATTAGTTGAATAAGTAGATTGAAACAAGTTTAAAAATAATATGAAAAACTGCAAAAGCATTAACAGGAATAACAAATAGGTACCCGAAATACTTGTGCATAATGTATAATGAAGTTCAAGGACGTGTCAAACTGTCAACTTTAAATGTCAACTTATAATATATTATAGTGTTTTTTTAGTATTTTACGTAAATAATAAAGGGATGGATAGGACAAGCCAATCATGGTGGCCAAAAAATACTCAACTTATTATAGTTCCCAATATGTTACCATACTCACCATGTCGTAATGAGATCTCTAGCATCAGATTTCAGACACACAAAACAACTACCAATATAGGATACCTAATTTGTAATACGCTGCGAAATTGGAAGCTTGATAACCGCCATTTACGTGGTATAGTCAATGGTATTGTTTATTATCTTATCAGTAATAAGCTATCTATAAGTTAAAATCGATGATGTTATTATATACCTAAAACTTCAGTATTTTGTTCGATTGGAAAGTGAATATCGTTGGTGCATTGGGGAGGTCAAAATTTTAAATTCCCAGTAATTTTCAAAAGCGCCAAGAAAAACGAAAGAAAAATTAAGGAAAAACGATAAAATTTTGACTCTTTTTGAGCTGTTTACGGACATGGTCAGTTTTCATTTTTTTTTAGTTTTTTTTCTAAAATATCAATAAAATTTTATTTGTTGATTAAAAAAGCTTGGAAATTTAATAAAAGGCTCCTAGCATATTGTTTCAAAGCAGATGAAAATATTAAAATCCTTAGTCACAGTTTTTTTTAAAAGCATTT
>NC_042495.1:56072773-56074871 GCF_005508785.2 Acyrthosiphon pisum
CAGTTTTCAATTTTTTAGTTTTTTTTTCTATAAATATCAATAAAGTTTTATCTGTCGGCCAAAATGTGTAAAAATTGTATACAAGGCTCTGATTTATTGTTACAATAGCAGTTGAAAAATATTAAAAATACATAGGCACAATTTTTTTTTTTATAAGCGTTTAAAGATCGAATTTTTACAAAATGTATCAAATTTAAAATTTAATAATTATTTCGTAGTTAAAAATTTATAAAATGTTCAATTTTTATATCTAAGCATTAAAAATGTAAAACAAGATTCCATCTAAGTAGTTAATTCTGTTATCAAAAAATCTAAAAAAGACATAAGCACAATTTATTTTTATAGTAATTTTAAGCTCAAATTTCGACGAAATCACATATTAAAAAACCTGGAATACCTAACTATTTTAGTTATTTTGTTGTGATTGTATATTATTGAAACTTCTAAAGTATACTATTATATATCTATGATAGTACCACGATTTGTTGTTGATGTATAACGCGTTATAAGTACCTAATGGATATTGTGATATGATTAATTTGGAATTTATTATAGATACCTATTATTGGTCAATTTTTTTTTTAATACCATAGATAAGTATATAAGATACCTTTTACCTATACTCCGCGCGGAATAAGAACGTACCCGGGTTTGCCGCGCGCAAGTCGGGCTTATGACTATAACTATATTATGTTTATAACTATGACAAGGTTGCGGGGGGGACCGGTCGCCGCCTGCGCGACGAGGTACATTCTTATTCCGCGCCGAGTATAGACTGACATACCGTCTCCGCTCAGAATCATTTTTCTTATACAGTGATATTATATCATTGAATTCAAATTTAATACTATCCATTATACAGTGACCCACTTGTAACCTACTTTACAGTAGAGCGAAATCCACTTACCCACCTTTTTTTTTTTGAAAAGCATAAATGAAAATGGATTTTAATTTATAAGACGTAGATAATTACAATTAAATGACAATACTGTTATTAATCAACAATATAGTTAATAACGATGACATTTAGATATATTTTATTACAATTAGTGCAAAAGAATGTTAATTTCATTGGTTCGACAATTAGAATTGTCTATTTGTCTGTACATTTTTTATGATTTCTCTACGTTCTTTTGTCGGTTTTTTACCGTTATTATGAACGTTTTTATATTATAAATAAGGGTTTCAACAAGAATGTTTAATGAAACGGTTTATTGTTTTAATCAATAAATGGTAATACATTTGATAATACATTTCAAAGTTTCAAACACACGTAATATTTCATTTACATACAATGTACATGAAAACATCAAATTTACTTAGTTTTGAATTATATAACAAAATAGTAAAAAGTATTTACTATGTAAACGTTTGCAGAGCAGATTTTTTTATTTAATTGATTTAATAATATTTTTTAATTCCTTCAAAATTGCAATCAATTGTATTCATTATTTATTACTTGATACAGACCTAAAAAATATATGTGTATACATTTGTATCATATGATATATTTTGTTTCGGATTACCTACTTTTTTTACCTAATTAAACACTATTTTTAAATTAAAGCAAATATTTTTATTTGTAAAAAGTAAACACTAAAGTAAACCAAAATAATATGGCAAATAAAAGTGTATATATGTTATAGGAATTGGTTATATAAAATATGCTTAGTTACTATAGTTGTAATAGAAATAATTTAAATACTGAGTTAAAACGAAAAATATGCACGCTCTGTATATTTTTCATTAATATTCAATCAAGGCATGTCAATTAGGTTCTACTAAAACAGTAGCTATAGTGAATATTGTGTAATATCGTGCACAATATAGAGCACATTTTAACGGTTATTGCCTATTGGCTAATACAAACTTCGAATTTTAGTCAGA
Source organism: Acyrthosiphon pisum (assembly GCF_005508785.2). Classification (NCBI taxonomy): domain Eukaryota; kingdom Metazoa; phylum Arthropoda; class Insecta; order Hemiptera; family Aphididae; genus Acyrthosiphon; species Acyrthosiphon pisum. The sequence goes on from NC_042495.1 coordinate 56,074,661, forward strand.
TGTAATGTGCTAAATATTACACCAAATAATTAGAAATTAGAATTAGGTAGTAGTTGTGTATAAGTTTAAATTGGAAAATGTTAATTTAAAGTTTATTAAAAAATAAATTTTAAATGATTGATTTGGTTTTGGGTATAGGTGCTATAACATTTATGATATATATTAACGATACCTTAAAGCACACAAGTGCTATGTCCACTTCTTTTGAAAA
>NC_042495.1:56074971-56094138 GCF_005508785.2 Acyrthosiphon pisum
GATCCCCCGTTGACATCTGTACAATATTTCTGATTGATTGATATATATTATATATCGATTGTCCTTATATGACCTTATATGTTTAGCCGTTTGATCTGTTAAACGGGCCGATGGATTAGCACAAATTAGCATGGTTTTCAATTTTCAATGGTAGAACTATGGCACCATACGTTAGTGGCAACTCGCTTTTTTTTCTTAGCTTCGCACTACAACCGTCGCGCTGGATGTATATTTAATTGAAAATTGCTATCTGTTGACAATAAATAATAAGTAATAACATAGGTACCAACTTCCTTAATTAAATATACTTACATAGTATTCAATCAATTCTAATTTATTTTAGTAATAATAATTATTATAATTTAACATATTTTATCAATTTGTCGACACTGGGCGGTAACTATATTATAGTGTCTTAATTGCATTTTCAGATCTGTAACCTAATATGGAACACATAATAATATGATATGTTTTACTTGTATATTAAAAAAAAAACTCATTAAAATTTATATTTTATATTTTCTATGGCTTAATTTTCTATTTTTAGCAAACTAGTCTAGTACTATTGCAGCCTGCAGGAAAGTATTTGGATACTATTCTAATTGGTACTCGGAAAGCGCCAAAGCGGAAAGAAGCAGGTAAACCGAATTGCAAAGTCAAAGTGTCAAGTAGGTAGGTACTCGAGACACGAGAATTGTATGTATTTTAAGAACTTGACACTTACATGTTCTATATTATAATGATTAATGGGTGTGTCAGCTAATTACGATTAGTCTCCCCTTTAGTTTTATTTTATACTGGCGTGTTGTGTACTATCAGTCGGTAATTTAATGGATGTACCTATAATGTACTTAATAAAAACACTCAAATAATAATTTAAAATAAAAAATGTTCTTACCCTTTGCGGAGTCAAGAGGTATTTTGCTTGATAATTAATATTTAAATACTAAAAAATTAGAATATTCTTTAACTTATTAATTTAAATACCATTTAGATTGCTAATGATAAAAACTAAACGTCAGTTGTAGGCATACTGAAAAATATATTTTACATTTTTAGGTTGTACGATACAATTAACTATACAGTTATAGTTGGTATTGTAATCATTATAAACACGAAGAAATTAAAAAATTATAAATAATATTTGTATTCTTTTTACAGCATTGAAATAATAATAATTTATTATTATATAAAATCGTCACAACATTACATTATTATACAATTGTCAGTAGTTCACCTATCAAAATGCATAAAATATAAGTTCTTGCAATTAGGTAGGTATACACTTATAATATAATGTAGCTGGTAAAATATTAGCTTCAAAATGTAAGTTATACCAAATACAGTAACACCTAATTGGTAATATAATAATAATATATATACTCATAACTTACTACCTAGGTACTTAAAGGTTTCAAATTAATATGTATATTGTTACTACTTTATTCTTCGATTTTTGCAGTAATTTATTTTTATGGACTTCCTATACAGGATATTTAATTTACTTATAAGTTATAAAGAAAAAAGATAACATTTAGTTATTGATTATTATTTATCGTATAATATATTTATTTTATTTTAACAATTTACTTTAGATGTTAGTTTATAAATATGTACCAGCCATCGCCATGAGGTATTTACTTGAGTTTCTCTCAACAAGAAAAACAAATATTCTAATAAAATATTTCTACACAACATAATAATCTGTTAAATGTTTTATATCTTTACGAATTTACATGACAAATATCAAAATGAACAAAACAATTATATTTTAATCTACTTAAAAGTTAGGTAACATAAATATAATGTAAGACATAAGTAAGGATGAAGTGTGCCACTAATTTATCAATAACTATTAACATTTATAAAACAGGATATATTTTCACGGTCAGGGGCGTGCTCACGGGGGGGGGGGGGGTCATGGGGTTCAACACCCCTCCATTGACCGTATTATTTTTATTTTTTATTATAAAACAAATAATGCATCTTTATAATGTACTTGTCGAATTATATTATCATAAAATTTCCCAATTCGTATTTTATCGTTAAATGCTTCCAACTTCGAATATGTACACTGCCCCGCAGTTGCCGATACTTTTAATATACTTTTAATAGGTACTCAAAATATAAATTTGTTTTTTAGGCTTTCAATGTTTATTTCTGGAACTATCAGAAAACTTTGATGAACTTGTTGAATTTTACCTCGATACTGATAAGCTAACAGTTAAAAGCTTAAAGCTGAACTACATATATGGTATACCAAACTTAATAAGAATGTAAAATATCCAAAAAATTGTTTAGAAGCGTTGAGACAGTGTGATAACGAAATATTTCCCAATATACATTTTATATTAAAAATAATATGCACTTTACCAATTTCAACATCCACCCTCGGGCCTCTAGAGAACTTTTTCTTGTCTCAAAAGATTGAAATCTTATCTATGAAACACAATGACTGAGGCATTTTCTGGATATTAAAATAAAAATTTATATCAATTTTTTTAACAATTTTTTGGTTTTAGACTCTACTTAATGGCTTAGCTATGTTAGCTGTTCAAAAAGAAATTCCACTAACAGCAGAAGAAGTTTTAAATGAATTGAGCAAAAAATCAAGAAAACTAGATTTTGTTCTTTAATTTTTAAATGTATATTGTTTATTAGTATAATAGTTTCTATATTAGCAATATAATATTTAAATCTATAAATAATTGAATTTGGTGTTGATTATAAAAAAAAAAAAATGGTATAAGACTAGCTCCTTCAATTTTACTTGAACCCCCCCCTCCCCCCCCTCATAAATTTTCTGAGCACGCCCCTGTTCACGGTATTGACGAAAGACATACCTAAGGCCTAAATATCTATACCTATATTATTATCTATACATATTTATGTTCAAGAAGGGCAAGAAGTAAATATTATAATAGTTAAGACTAAAAAAATGTTTGAAGAGGACTTAAAAGTTAAAGTAAGTAGGTACATAAATAATTTTAATAATTTCAAAACCGGCACTATACTAAAACATTCAAAGCGAGTTACACTCAGATATTCAGAATCAGCATTCCATGATTTATTATTGATTACAATTTTTTTTTTAATGTAGGTACATCAATATCCTGCGTTGGCAAGCAAAGTGTTTCGACGATGAGTATCTTATAAGTTATATAAGCCTGCTTAGTAAGGAGATATAATATATACGTATATCACTATTTGAATATAATAATTTAAATTCGAAAGTTTTATACTTTATAGGAAAAAGGGATTTCTCCCTCAGAGGTGGCATACTGCTTGTATCTAATACGTACATATATATACCCGTATAAAATATATGTAGTATAAACAACGCCGAGTTTCACGATCCCTTATCCCTATTCCCTTTCGCCTCGGCAATTCAGTATGCTTCATGACGTCAGTCCTAGTGCTCTGTCGACCCTTTATAAGAGATACGTTCTATTGTCCGCAGACAAAATAATGTTTTTTAATGATTAAAATTAGTTAGAATAAAATTTTACACAAATTAAGGTTGGTACCTATTTATAATAAATTAATAACACTATATATTTAGTCAAAACACTGTAGTCAAAGTCAAATGCATAAATAAATTATTAATAAAATACACTTATACAAATATATAAGTTTAATATTTTATATAATATTCTACTCATCAAATTAAATATTCTCTGTCAATTTACTAAAATTACAATTAATTTTAAATTGCTAATCATAAAATCTAATTTTTAGAAATTAGTTGTTCGTGTACCTATAGCTATACAATTTAGTGATAATTAGTTATTATCTATTTCGCTTTGTTATGGATTCAATATTATATATTATTATGTACACCTACTTAGTATTTATATATAACAATGTATGACGTGTAAAAATATTCTGTTTCCTTCTTAATGTGGAAACTTTTGGTTTATTAAAATATATTTATTAAATAACTTCATATTAGTTATAGCTAATACCTACTGAAGTATTAAATATACAATTTAATCAACAGCAATAAATTTAATGTAACAGATAAAACTTGAACCTATACAAACATATTATTTGAATAATTATAATTAGTTACAACATGTATGTATCTAATATTATTTTATTTTAATATTGATTTGTACTGTACTAGTTGAAAACTAATAAAAAATGTATTCGTTATTCTCAATTAAATTATATTATTTTACGGTTCTTTGTTATATTTATATAATATTTGTATGTTTACTATTCGATACTCAGCGTAACCAAAAATGTTACAACATTTGCGAGATGATTTATCATTTTTATATTACGGGATTTCGATCACTCTAAAAATATATCTTGTTTTATACATATTGTTTATATTTTTTAAATTTAACTATGATCTTTGGATATAAACATAATATTGCTCTTGGGGCTCGAGACTATTAGTACACACAATAAGTCAATAAATAATTCAAACTGTTCAATATAATATATACATTATACACAATGTTGTTATTATTTGTATTAGGTATTTAGGTAAATATGTGAAGAAATGGCTGTTGAGTTATGTCTATCATCTCGTTTAACTGAACTCCTCGGAGATCGTTTGTTATATGGTTCAGCGACAGTGGAGCTAAATGAGTCGACGTTCAATGGGTCTTTAATCGCATTGTATTTCGTTCCATTAGGCAGTGAAACTGTCACGACCGACGATCGGGCTCTACGTGATCTATATAAAACTGTAAATGAGAACGAGAAGACACTAAATATTATCCAGATTTGTTATCCAGACTTAGCTGATGACCGCAAGTATTTTGATGAATTGACCAATGATGTTCCATGGCATTCAGTTCTTTACGAATACGCGGAAAAGAGAGTAAGCTTAAAAAATATACAAATTTTCCCTGTACACAAATATTCATTAAAAAAAATATTAAATATAATAAATAATAAAAATATTAAACAGATTTTCTATATTTAACGGAAATATATTTAAATTTGATTGATTCTAATCACGATATATAATTATTATACCTATACATTTATATTTTTATTATATATTTGGTTAAAAGAAAATTATAAAAATGATTTTTAAAAACTAATTATATAAAGCATATTTTTTATAACAACAACTTTTTTACTTGAGAAAATCATTATCCCTTCCTCAAGCAGACAAAATGTATCATTTACATTTTATTATGTCAAAGCGTGGTGAAATTGTATGTTTCTAAAGGTTATTTATGTATAAATAAAAATACGATTAGACTTTAAAATATAAAAAATAAATTAGGTATTCAGCTGATCGGTAATTTAACGATGTAACTCACTTGGGGCTTAAAAGTACTTTAAAGTTAAAACCATAACCCAATTATATATTTATATCGTTTCAATGTGTTAGAGAAAGATGGAATAAATAATTTTCACAAATTAAGAGAATTGAAATGAGCCTAATATCACCGCAACAAGCTTAATGGTCCTTGGTCCGCAATAAGATAAATTTAAAACTCCATTAGTGTACAATATTTTTTGAAAAATACATTATATATGTTAAGATAACTTTATACATCAAATCATTTTTTAAAATTAATAATATAAAGCATTAAGTTGGTTAGCAGAAAATAAAGCGTCTCATATTTAAAGCAACATAATTGTTTATACATATATTAAGTACCTATCTATAAATAATATTATATTATAATGTAACAGATCGTAGTAAAAAATTTGTTAGGTGTTCACTTTAAATTTAGGGATAACGTAGTATTATTATTATACAACAGAGACCTCCTATGGTCACGGTCCCTAAAGTACGATTTATTGTAAACCCCCACGGGATTCTCACATTTTAATAACAACTATAGTCCCTCCACTCCTATATCATTCTCATTTAAACTTTCATGCACATCACATCTCCCCAAGATTTGGCACCCTCAGTAATTTTTTTTTGCATTTTATTGCTCTGGGGTTGTCCGCTTTGCTTATAGTCTCTTCAGCACGCACCTGCATCCATATACATTAACCATGGTGGGGAAACGTTTCTAATTTATTGCAATTTTACGCATTCAATATCCCTCTCTATTGTTATACTTACACCTCAACCATTGTTGAATCAATACTGCCATAAACACTACATACCACATATATGATGCTCTATACTTTTAATTTCACTGTTTAAAGGAAGCCATTAAGTGAAACACTTTTTACAACAAACCTATGCGTGCTTTTGTTAAAGTAGTGGGTAATACAGTATATTATATATAGTATATACCTATATACACATGGGCACTATATTGATTTTATGCTATTTTTAAAAACAGATTCAGCTTTACTCTGATAATAATAATAAATTAAATTAATACGCAGTATTAATTTAAAAAAAAACATTTAATTAATCCTATTAATAAATATAATATTTTTATTTGATACATAACACTAGCTATCTTCGATTTCTTCTATCTTTCTTATTTTCTTTGATCTGCAAATTTTGTGCTAAAAACTTAATTTTAAATAATTAAATATTTTTTATACATGTTATAAGATATATTTTATATTAAATTATATTAATTATTAGCTAATATTGATTCAATTATTTCATAAGATGACCATATAATAAAATATAAATGACAATTTTCAATATAATATATTGGTAGGTACATCTACTTTGATTTTGTATTTTTCTTTTTAAATATAATAACTGAAGTATAATATTATTTTAACAATTTATTTTGAATATTTGTATTACTTTTTTGTTATTATACCTACAACTTACCTCATTATATTTAAAACTACAAGTATTCATTTGTTTTAAAAATAATATTTTTTTTTAAATAGCAACATGAATACTTCGATGAAATATTTTAAATTAGAATTAAATTAATTAGAAAAAAAAAATTTGAGTATATAACGAGTATAGCGATAGAATATAGTTAGAATATCTATCTTAATAAAACCGGAAAAGTCGATCTGCTGAAATAGGAGTCAGTCAAGTACTCAAGTGTACCTCATCATTGAGTAGGTCACTAACCACTGTAATGGGTGTGTTAAGTTTGACTTTAGTGTAAAATCATCCCATACAAAAAATGATTCTAAACGGAGATAGTCTATCAGTAATCAGTCTGTATATTTTTATGGATATTAATTGATAGTAATTTATTATATTTAATATTGCTATTAAATATTAATAATACATGTATAATGTTGAACTAATTTTTGCCAAAAACAAATTTCACATATTCTATTATCATAATATTTATTATTTAATGTAATAAATAACTATATCTGTTGCATACTTCAATACTTCTAAGTTAATACAGATGTGCTGTAGAGCGATAAAGGTGTGAGTAGGTTAAATGTAACACGTAAATACTTTAAGCTTAAAATGAATCTAAATATTTTGAAAATGTAATTGACAATTGTTTATTTACATAATCTTGATAAGTATGTAATAGTGAAATGTTTTATATATTTTTTGAATACAAAATAACAAATACATTTTCAACTTCCTTATCAATAATAAAAAAAAAATAATCACTAATAACAATACAAATATATAATAAAATATTTTTATAGGCTGACAGATTGTCTCCACGCAGAATCGCAAACATTTTTAATGGTTTTTCATCAGCCAGGCTCAGACAATGATTTAACATTGAAACAAAATTTAATATATCCATTACAGTGATCTGAATGACGAGGTGTACTCGACACCTATACTATACAGGCTGTTCACCAAGAATGCTCACGGCTCACCCCCATTTTTGCCTTTAATAATGAATTTATTCAAATTCTATTTTTGGAATTTTTAAGTATGCTCAAAATATGCATATTTTCAAATTAATGATTTTTTGTACTACTTAAGGAGTGTCCTATGACGATCAAATCACATAGGTGGATAATTGGTCACATCCTTGGGGGGCTTAAAATTGTTACCTTATCCATTTGCGTAAGCACACATTTTCAGTCGCTTCAACCTACTAGCTATATATGTGGCTACTTCAACTTTATTCTAGATGAGGCACCAAATATTAAATATGTATAGGTAATAGGAACATATTATATAAATAAATTATTGATAGCTACTAATTTTTTTTTTACTTTATGTTATAAACATATGCTTTATGCAAATATAATATTAACAATAACGGTATCGGTATTAATACACTTCGATAAACTTTTTTCTTTGTACAAAATTAAGGTGTTGTTGACATTAAATTTAAGTTATAACTGATGTAGAGATATTAAAACCCTCCAGGGGCTTGATTACTTTCTGGGGGGGGGGGGGTTATATTTAGATTTATTTAAAGCTGTTTATGCCATGAATCAATTTACACCGTTCTATGAAACGTCGGTATTGCCTTATACGTTATGTATAATTTATATGACAAAATATTATAATAATTACTTTATAAAATTTACTATTTGTTTTTAGCAATAATTAGTTCAACCAAATCTACCACTATAGTAATATAAAAATAATTAGTAAATTACTAATATCTAATATCAATAATATAATAAAATATTTATAATAAATATATAATGAAATATCCTTAGAAATACAATAATAATCTGACATACCGTATCCGCTTCGAATAGTTTTTTTTTTTCAATGATTTATCATTTAAAAAATATGTAATAATGTATACAAGGGGTTCAACAAATTTGGAAACTTTTTAATTAGTGTTTGCATATTTGTATATCTACACAGACCACACGTGGAAATAACAGATAACAAATTTCTGCAGATTTATTATGTAAAATATTTAATCACCAATTGTTTAGATACAATTTTGTATCTATACCTACTATTTTTGTTCTTAAATCAATGTTGTGGTTTTTAGATTCGTTTGAGACACAAATATCGTGTTGGGAATGCAGAAACGTTGTTAATTTTGAATGATAGCTATTTGGAAAAAGTTCATACTCGAAATGGTCTTAAACTTTTATCGTGTAGGGAAAAAAGTTTTCCATGGACGAACTTATGGAATGAAAAAATTTGTCAAGAAGCCTTAAAACTCTCCTCAAATGAATCCAATGAAACGATATATGGTCTATATTTTTCTGCGCATTGGGTATTAATAACGATTTAGTGTAACGGAGTAATTTAATATAACTTATAAACTGTTATAATTTTAGTGTCCACCATGCAAAGCATTCATTCCACAACTCATTCATGCTTACGATAGTATAAGAAAGAGAATCCAGTTCGAGATAATTTTTGTCAGTTCTGACAGGTATTGTATTGTAAATACAATTATAATTATAGTATTAAACAAGTTAAGAGGATGGTACAACCGCATCATGCGTTGTCTTACAATATTAATATTAATGCATAATAATATACCATTGTGTGCTCTGAATAATCAATTTATTATATAATTACATAATATTATATTCTGTTATATTTAATATTAGAGTAAATTTACCTATTATCAAAATATCAAACTCCAGTGAATCTCATAAGTTTTTTTTATATTTTAATTTTAAAGTGAGTTATAGCATTTGACGCATGCGTGTGTAGCGTCCTCTTAAGTAGAACTAAAATAAATTTAGACATTTAATATCAATATTATTATCGTCAACTATTATAACCTAAACATTGTACTCTATTATATATTACCTGCTATAATAGGTACCTCTATATCATAAAATAATATAAAATAATTAAATATAGTTTTTGTTTTTATATTTTCAAACAGAATATACTATAACTTAATGATTTTAGATTCTAGGGAAACGAATATTCTTATACTTATGTATTGATTTTTAATTGATGAGTGTTTTTCTTTATTTTTGTGTCGGAAGATATTTTATCATCCACTTTTATGGAGGTTTATGGTAGAAAATTTGATCTATAGTTTCTTCTTTGGCGGTGGGTTAAAGTAGAAATTGTTCAGTAAAAAAAATAACTATAGTAACCATGGTTACCAAAAAGTTATACTGTGTCCGTTCAAATTTTTTTTTGTATACGAAGATAGGTAAATTATTGAGTTAAAAATTAACACATTTATTGAAGTAACCATCAATCACATTAGTATGTACATTCAATACATTTACGATAATACGATATATTCATGGGCATAGAATGTATTCATAGATGTGACTAAAAAAAATGTCAGGGTAGATGGATAAGTCAGCCCCCGTAAAAAACCCTAAAATATTTTTTTAGAAATTGTTGATTTACTCTCTCACAACATCTCTTAAATACATGCTGATTCCTGAACTCTTTATAAGAATACGATAATACCTATATAGGCTATAGTAAACTGTTGCTGAATAACCTCTAAGTATCGACGATAACATTTCTATAGCGCTCTGAAATCTGAATCCGACAAATTTGCCTCGTCGATGTTCTACGTGATAAGTATCTTACTATTTTTAGTAACGTGGAATTTTAATATTTATGTTATTAAGTATTAACATTAAGATAGTCATTAACTCAATATTCTGCCAGAAGCTGATTTCGCAGGATGGCCATCAGCCATGCTCATATTGGTCATGTCCGTAAACACGCGCCTATATGCATTCAGGCCTCCAGGCTTGTAACCGAAAAAATACATTTCTATTTCGATTTTGATATAGGTTACTGGTTTTTATTTTTTCGGTTTTTATTTCGATATTGATTAACGGTTTTCAATTTTTTCGATTTTGATTTCAATTTTTAAAACTATTTTTTTTTTGTTTTTGATTTTGAATATTGGTTTTAAATTTGTAAGTTATTTAATTTTTCACGGGGTGTCGCCATTAGGTGAGTTACATAGTCAATTAGATAATCGTAATCAAGATAAGATTTTCTTAAAATTGAATTCACAACAAAATGTGAAAACTAAAAAAAAACATACTTATTGTTTTTTTCAGAAGTGAACAGTCTTATAACTCTCATGCATCATCAATGCCTTGGCCTTCTGTTCCATATTCAAATACTACTTTACGACAAGACCTAACTGAATGTTTTAATGTTCTTGGTATTCCTTACCTAGTATTAATTGATAACAATGGAAATATCATCACAGAAAATGGTCGTGCGGAAATTACGGAAGACCCTGATGGAGTGGCAAGATATTTTTGTATTATACCTAACCTTATCAAATTTACATTTTTGTTAATTACAGTATTTCCCATGGAGAAGACGATTCGTTTATTCGCTTTCTTCGAGACTACTACCAAAACTTCAGAGTTACCCAGCTGTTGTGTTATTCATTGAAGGAGACCAAGAAGAAGAATTAGAATTGGCTGAAGGTGTTTTGTTGCCTGTAGCACAACAAGTTGCAAAGACCCGGTCAAATGCATTATATGATCTCTTATTTTTTATAGCTCCCGACGTACGTACAAATTACTATAATACATTAATAATACCTAATAGTCAATAATAATAATAATAATATACGATGATTATGAATCATTTTTATAATTAATAAAACACAAATTTAATATTCATATTTAATTTCATAGGATTGCACATCAGATACTTTAAGACAATTTACGAGATTGACTGATGACACAGCTCCATTGTTGACCCTAATAGATATACCAATGGCAAGGATTTCAGTAATGGAATACGGAATTCATATTACAGAAAAATCTATAATGAATTTTGTTCTAGGATTTTTCGATGGAACAATGAAATTTACACCTATTCTTTAAACTTCAATTCATAAGATAAACAATACCTATATATTATTATATTATAATATTGTATATAGGTTCATTCAAAAGAGTAAAGACTACATTACATGGCTAGTAGATTCAATTCAACTATATGTGAATTTGGTATTAATCACATAGGTAGATATATAGATGAGTCTAGAAGATTATTGTAATATAGAAAATAATTAAACGTTGTTTAAATAAATATACTAATTAACTATTAAATGTATTGTTATTATTATAATAATTAATAACTAATAATTCACCCAATTTGGTTATATCAATAATTGTACTTAATTATAATTTGTATTTACAGTACTTGTAAATTGTATTCAAGTACCTATATAAAAGTGATAGTATGATATGATACATACCTAGTTAAATTTTTGAATTTTTCAATAATTAATATAAAATATGTATAAAAATTGGAATTGGAATTGTTAAAAACATGAAAAATTTTATGATAAATACTTATAAAAATTCTATTATGCAGTTCGTGAGCTTACTATTAGATATAATTATATTAATAAATACAACATGTCAACATTTAAAACAATTTTAATTTTATTTAGCCAAATAGCCTGCAATAGGTATCTAAAGTGTACCCTGACAACAATGTCAATGTGATAAATAATAATCAAAGACATTGAAACTTTATTATTAAAAAATAAAATAATAAACATTTGTAAATTAATATTAAATTGGTATAGAATTAAGTATTTTTATATTATCTAATATTTATAAATTCAATTAAAATATTAAAAAAGAGGGTAAGTGGATGTTGCTCTGCTGTGCAGTAAGTTAGTAAGTTAGCAAGTGAATCACTGTATAATGGATTGTATTGAATTTGAATTCAACGATATCATATCATTGTAGTCAATCGAAAAACGATTCTGAGCGGAGATGATTTGTCAGTAAGGATATTTTATATTATTATTTATTTTAGCCTGTAAGTTGAATTAATATTAGGTATAATTTATAACAAAATAACTAAAATCGTTATTTTTATTTTTTTCATTTCTATGGTGATAAACAAAGCGTTAGAAATTAAAATCCCATTTTTAGCGGTTTTTTGTAATTTGTCGGTGGTTTTTCCCGTGGAATTAAATAACTATTGAGAAAATCGAAAAATAACCTCTCTAAAGTTCCATCTTGATTCAATTTTCTAAAATATAAGAATTATCATATTTATATATTATCATATTTTCTAATATGTTGAAATCGAAGCACTCCTCCTGATAGAAATTTTGTATACAGGATAAAAAAAAATTAAAATTAAAATTAACTCCATTAGTATACTCATATTAATTACGTATAGGTATAATTATTTATAAATAAATCTTGTGAATTTGTTTTTCTTACCATCTAGTTGTAAACATTTTCTATCATGATCGAAATTATTCCAATAAATAAACTATGAGCAATTGTGTTCGTCTTCGCATGACCTAAAAATGAACAATACACTTTATTAATATTATAATAACGCCACATAATGACTTATATGCCTAGTTGTATAGATTATGTATTTGTGTGAAGTGTGGTGCTATCGCTATGGATGACTGGCGGAGAGAAAAGTGGAAATTGTATTAAACCAATTTTTTTTTACCTATCATTGACCTTATGTACATCGTCCACTATGTATTAAGTATATTATAAAGTATGAACTACAGTTTATATCGGTTCAACAGACGACGGTAATTATGTTCTAATAAATGTAGATACCTATACCTATTTTAAATTATATCTAGATGAAGACGTCCATAATTTAACATTCTATTATAATTTATAATATAAACATTTCAATTTCCAACTAGCAATAGCAAAATGAAACAAATTATTGAAAATAACTAATAAGAAACAAAATTACGATTAAAAATTTATTTAATGGAATCTATTCCAATATCATATTTTTTTTTAAATTTACTTAAATGTTCTAATAAATTAGTACGATTATGACATTTTTATATATGCGCTTCACAAGAGTAGACGTACATTAATTAAACGTGTTTATTGCTCACTTATCTTATCTCAGCGATTAGTGTCCAAACTCCAAATAAAACGAGTTCAGGTAATAATAAGCATAATTACTTAAAAATATAATTTTGTTTTGAATAAATTAGCTTATATTATATTATTATATAGGTACCAAAAATAATTAAATACAATAATGACTCTATTAGAATAAATGCAATGGTTTTTAATATCTGCCTACTAATAACTAGTCGTATAAATAGTCGTATACAGTACCTAATGAACTTAAATTAATTTGATAAAAAAAATTAACTTAAAATAACTTTAAAGTTTCAAGACCATACCAACACTGTTCACATAATTTCTGGTCCACTTCTAAATTATAATTGTATAGATCACTACTGTAAATACAATATACATTAGGCTTAATTTTATATTAAATAATATATAGAAAATAATTGTATTTATATATTTTACAAGCAGTTATTTTTGTTTGTTTATACCTACAACTTCATCATTGAATCTTTTTAATTGTAACTCTGGATTCATGCGTCAACGGTAATCGGTCACGTCACTACTTGAACACCTAAGACTGATAAATGAATGTACCTGAATAACTTAACTTGGTACTTATATATTTAATTAAAGCTATCTCCATCTCCATATTATCAATTACTTCTGTTACTTATGTTTCCTTCTGGGGCCAGGACGTACCCATTTAGTTTTAAAAAAAAGTTTTCATACCATTCAAATTTAGTCAAAGAAAAAACTATATATTATATAATACAAATTTACAATTTTAAAATACTTATAACTTGATCCAAAATTAAACGTACGTGGAGGCGAAAAGATAATTTTCTTGCCTATACATTTTATAATATAGGTAAATTCTTACTACGCATTATTAAGACTGAGACAACACAAGCGGGTACAACCATAACGTCCTCTTAAAAAATTAATATAATTAAAATTTTAGAATTTAAAATAAAACTTTATTTTAATACTAGCTACTCAAATATTATTTACCGAATAAGTTTGCATTTATTTTATTTGATAACGTTTCGCATACATAATACATCTTTGTAAGTAATCTATCAATTATGAAGTAAACTTTAAATTTGTATGACATGTAAATCAATTAAAAAAGTATACTGGTTTGTTATATTCCAACCCGAAAACTGTATAGCCACAAGTCACAACACGCATACATCGCGTTAATAACTGAACGGTTTTTGAAAAAAATTACCATTACTCAGGGGTTAAAGTGGGAAAAAATTCCAGAGGGGACTAATGTCTCCATATATAATTTTATGTATAATATCTAATGTATAAAATCTTAATTTGTTAAAGGGAACGATTTTTAACCACCGTCAGAGGTACCTAGGGGGACTGAGTCCTCCTGCGACTTCCTCCCACTTTAACCCCTGCCATTACTATAGGCTTATAGACAATAGCCAATAGGTACCTACGTCCTACATAGTCGGAAATTTGCCATAGTTTTAGAGATGGCTAATATTTAAAAATACCTTATGGCATATCAAAGCCGCTTTTTGCACTTGCAAATATAATATTACCTTAAAAACCATGCAAAACTAAGCATGATTTTTTTTAAAAATATACTATAGGTGTTATACATTTACGCGTGGGTAGGTACATATACTTGAATTTTAACTTTAAATGGCAAAATAATGCAAAATAATTTGCAAATTTTCGTCATTTTTACGTATTTTGTCAATATTTTAACTTAAGATGCTTATAAAAAAAATTGTGACTACGGACTTTTAATTTTTTTCATCTGCTTTTGAAACAATATAATAGGAACCTTCTATTAAATTTTCAAGATTTTTTAACCAACAAATAAAATTTTATTGATGTTTATAGAAAAAAAAATATAAACAACGGAAACTACAAAATATGCCCGTAAACAGCTCAAAATAAGTTAAAATATTTGGAAAATGTTATGGTGTATATAGAAAATGCTAATATAAACACTCAGTCAAAATTGCATGTACCTACGGTCATTTGTTTTAGAGTTGCGCTAAAAACCAAAATCGATTTTTTTCAAAAACAGATTTTGCGTAAAAATTCCCGTTTTTCCTTAATTTTTCTTTTGATTTTCCCGTTGCTTTTGAAAACTACTGGGAAATTTTTTGACCCTCCAAAGTACCAACTAGATTCACTTTCCTATCAGAAAAGATACTGTTGAAGAAAATCCAAGCACTTTTACTGTCCTAAAAGGTGATGACAGACACAAAAAAAAATTAAAAAAAGGTGGGTAAGTGGATGTTGCTCTGCTGTACAGTAGGTTACAAGTGGATCACTGTATAATGAATAGTATTAAATTTGAATTCAATGATATAATACCACTGTATAAGAAAAACGGTTCTGAGCGGAGACGGTTTGTCAGTCTAGGTATTAGACATAACTATTATAGGTATGCTTATCTATAGTGTTAAAAAAAAAATTGACCTATAATAGGTATCAATAATAAATTCAAAATTAATCATATCACAATATCCATTAGGTAACGCGGTATACAATCATAGATATATTATAGTATACTTTAGAAGTTTCAAGTACCCACAAGTAATATTATACAATCACAACAAAATGACTAAAATAGTTATTCCAGGTTTTTTAATATGTAATTTCGTCCAAATTTGAATTTAAAATGACTATAAAAATAAACTGTGCTTATGTATTTCTTTGAATTTTTGGTAACAAAATTAAATATTTACGTTTAATCTTGTTTTAAATTTTCAATCCTTAGATATAAAAGTTGAACATTTTATAAATTTTTAACTACAAAATAATTATTCAATTTCAATTATTAAATTTTGTCAAAATTTCAACTTCAAATGCTTATAAAAAAAATTTGTGCCTATGTATTTGTAATATTTTTCAACTGCTACTATTGTAACAATGTATCAGGAGCCCTGTATTAATTTTTTACACTTTTTGGCCCAATAGATAAAATTTTATTGATATTTATAGAAAAAAAAATTAAAAAAATTGAAAAATGACAATGTCCGTAAGCAGCTCAAAAAGAGTCAAGTTATTTTCAAATTTTTATCGTGTATAGAAAATTCTAATATAAACATTCAGTGAAATTTTCAAGTATCTACAGTCATTCGTTTTTAATTACAATAAAATATGAAAATCGTTACGTAAGATATCGAGTGAATATCAAATGTTGTAAAAATATAAATTTCAAACGCTCATAAAAATTTAATTTGAGTTTCTTATAGACATTTTTTTTTTTTGATAAAGGTAGAATAACCTATAAGGAATCTTGTATTACATTTTAAAATCTAGTACTAAAAAGAAAAACTTTACGAATTATTAACTTAAAATAATTTGCAAATTTTCGTGATTTTTACATATTGTGTCAATTTTTGAACTTTAAATGCTAATAAAAAAAAACTGTGACTAAGGATTTTTAATATATTTTAAATTTCATTGTAACAATATAGTAAAGAGCCTTGTATTAAATTTTCAAGTATTTTTACTCAACAAATAAAGTTTTATTGACATTCATAGAAAAAAAAACTAATTAAATTGGAAACTGAAATTGTCCGTAACAGCTCAAAACAAATCAAAATATTTTGAAAATGTTATCGTGTATA
Organism: Acyrthosiphon pisum; assembly: GCF_005508785.2. NCBI lineage: Eukaryota > Metazoa > Arthropoda > Insecta > Hemiptera > Aphididae > Acyrthosiphon > Acyrthosiphon pisum. Next base: position 56,092,167 of record NC_042495.1, read on the forward strand.
GAAAATGGAAATATAAACAACCATTGAAAATTTCATGTATCTACGGTCATTTGTTTTAAAGACACAAAAATTAAAAAATTAAAAATTAAAAAAATATAAAAACACACATCATTGTAAAATCAATACATTCATCGTTCCACTCAGAATCTAAAATAGAATTATAATGCATAATATTTAATAATAATTTTACCTACACAATTTCTTGTATATTATTTAAAGATACAGAGAAATCTGATGATGTATTACGGGCAAAGCCCCCCACAAGTTTGCCATACAAATTTATTTTGATCCCCTCCCATGAAACATTCACAATTACGCCACTGCAAACAAGGATAATTTCCTTACCATTAAATTTCATAATAGGTCGATTATTTACTCTAATTTTTAAATTATCGATGTTAAACATCGTATGTTAATCATAATTTGCTGTTATACGCACTTGTAAGACGAAGATAATAAATGGCCGTGTTACGTTCCCTAAATCTTAATGTTGTATAAGAAATGTAATTACATTTTAGATTCTGAGCGAAGTAATGAATATATTTATTATACAATAATGGGTGTCTTATTTTTTAATTTTTAATTTATTTTTGTGTCTCTCATCGCCTTTTAGGACAGTAAAAATGCTTTAATTTTCTTAAATAGTATCTTTTCTGATAGGAAAGTGAATCTAGTTGGTACATTGGTACCTAAAATTCCTAATAGTTTACAAAAGTGCAGGGAAAAACAAAATATAAATTAAGAAAAACGGGTTGTTAGACAAATGACCAAGATACATAACATTTTTACTGGTTGTTTATATTACCATTTTCTATTCACGATAAGAATTTAAAAATAATTTGATTTGTTTTAAACTGTTTTCGGACATTTTCAGTTTCCAAATTTAGATTCTGATCGGGTGAGGGATCTAGTGGTTTTACAATGGTGTTTAATTATTTATTATTTTTTTATATCCTGTGTACAAAATTTCTACCAGAAGGAGTGTTTTGATTTCAACATGTAGTATCTTATCTTTTAGCAAATTTGATCAAAATGGTACTTTAGAGATATTATTTTTCAATTTTCTCAATAGTTATTTAATGCCACGGGAAAAACCGACAAGTTACAAAAAACGCTAAAAATGGAATTTTAATTTCCAACGCTTTGCTTATCACCATAGAAACGAATAAAAATAACAATTTTAGTTATTTTGTTGTAATTTATAATATTAAATCAACATAATATACCTAGGCTATAATAAAATATAATATAATAACAATATAAAATATCCAGACCGATGAACCGTTCCCGCTCAGATTCGTTTTTCGTATAGATACAATGATATAATATGTTATCATTGAATTCAAATTTGATACATTCCATTATACAGAGACCCATTCATTATTTATTAATATACTTATAAATTAAAATGTAATAGAATATTCTGTATTTTTGGACTTGTTGTACAATTGTAAAAAAATGAGTTCGAGCTTTTTACAATTTTATTAATTGAGTCAAAAAGCATGTAATACAAATTACAAGTCTCCTGATAAATTGTAACAATAGCAGTTGAAAAATATTAAAAATACAGTAATAGGCACAATTTTCTTAATAAGCATTTAAGTTTTGAATTTATTGACAAAATTGTCAAATTTAAAATTTAAAAATGATTTTATAGTTAAAAATTTATAAAATGTTCAACTTTTATAGCTAAAAATGTAAAACAAGGTTCCACGTAAATAAGTAAATAAATTACTTTATTCACAATAATATCATATAGACATACTTAGTAATATACCATAGGGTCAAATTCTGGGAGCGGGAGCTACAGGCTAAAGCAAAAACAAATAAAAATATAGATATAAAAATAAAAAGTGGGTAAGCGGATGTCGCTCTGTTGTACAGTAGTTTAAAGAGGGTCAATGCAGATCGATATATTATAAATCCTCGTTAAAATATTATAATACAATATTATAGTATTATTCTCTGCGTA
>NC_042495.1:56094188-56097813 GCF_005508785.2 Acyrthosiphon pisum
ATAAAAAAAAACTGGACCAGGGATTTTTAATATTTTTCAAATCTCATTTTAACAATATAGTAGGAGCCTTGTATTAAATTTTCAAGTATTTTTACTCAACAAAATAAAAGTTTTATTGACATTCATAGAAAAAAAAACTAATTAAATTGGAAACTGAAATTATCCGTAAACAGCTCAAAACAAATCAAAATATTTTGAAAATTTTATCATGTACAAAAAATGGAAATATAAACAACCAGTGAAAATTGCATGTATCTACAGTCATTCGTTTTAAAGTTACACCAAAAACCAAAATCAATTTTCTCGAAAACAGATTTTGCGTAAAAATTCCTGTTTTTCCTTAATTTTTCTTTTGTTTTTCACGGCGCTTTTGAAAACTATTGGAAAAATTTTACTTTTGACCCCCCAAAGTACCAACTAGATTCACTTTCCTCCTCATTCCACTCAGAATCTAAAATTTAAAAAAAACACACATCATTGTGAAATCAATACATTCATCGTTCCACTCAGAATCTAAAATGTCAGGTTGGTGGTAGCTGGAAACTTGCGGGCGCCATGCCTCACATTATGTATAATATTATATAGGTATACAATTTACACATTTTTTCAAAACTAATAATAACTAATAATTTATTAACTTTATCGGACTAAATGTATGCCTAAACCTTCTCTGTGATGTCCTCTTTAATTTAAAAAAAAACTGCACGACGATTGAATAAGTAGTTTTGGAGTTTATCCCGAGCAAAAAAAAGCGACTTAATTTTATATAGTAGTACAGATATAGATATAGATTAATTAGACTTGACCTACATTAATGTTGGTTTCCGGTGCTTTGACGCGGCTCCCTTTAACAACTCTCGCGACGCATAGATTTAATACTTCTGACCTATAGGTACATTTATCACATAATATGGGTTGTTTAAAAATAATTAATGTAATTATCAAACCGTTATATAGATCAAACATCAAACGGTATAACAATAACCACCGTGATGGATCTTAGTACGTTTTTGTCCATCGTTATTCGATTAACAGATTTATATTATTTCATATATTATTTCATATTATAAATAATATAAATTTAAAAGATTTGGGCTGATGCCCCGATACAAATGCCGGAAACTTAAATTTATATATTATTATCACACGAATTAAAATATATGAGTTATTATCACCGTTTATATAATAATGTAGGTACTTTTACTATGCATATACTGAATCATTAATTATTATGACTTAGGTATTATTATTAATATTTTTTTTTGGTACGGTTTTTCCGATATATTTGTTGTTATCAATGGCGGTGAGATAAAAAAAACCCGAGTGGCGGGGCTATAAAGTTTCCACACGCTCGGGCGGGGATATAACAAACCTGAAACCAGTACCTACCAAAAAAATAAATATTGAGTTAGTATCTACATATCCTCAACCCCATAACAAATTTCTGGATACGTCAATGGTCTCCTTAGTCCTTACTCCTTAGTAGGTACTTAATAATATTATTTATTAAATAATGACTTCTAACTGTAGACTGTAGTAGTCATTATTTTATAGATTCACTGTTATTGATTATTACTATTATTTAAACGATTGTTTTGTTATTATTGAAACTATTTTTATAGATAAGTAAACACAAGAAAGTGACATTATTTGGGTTATGAAATTCACTAATATAGGTAACCTGTTGTAGGTAGATACTAGATCTAATAAAATTATTATACAGTTATAGTCAGTATTAATTTTTATTTATAATTATGTATTATGCTTTATGTATTATTATGTATGCCTAAGGTCTACAATCTACATGACATGTACGTAATCGGCGTGTTACTTAAACTATATATTTAATATCAAATCTAAAACTAATCAATTTATTATCACATTTATAATCAGAGATGCGGAGATGCGCATTTATTAATTAAATTTAACTGTTCAAATATACGCTAAGAACCCTACATTTGTTTCTAAAAATCTACACCCTAAATTATGCAACAAATTATAAATAATAAGAAATATATGCAGAAATAAGAATATATTAAAGACAATTTCAAACATTCTATATATAAATTCTTCTTAAAGAATAAATAAATAATATACCCAACTAACGTAATATTGTACCTAAAACAAATTTTAACCAAATAAAAAAAAAATTCACAACTGTATTAAATCACAGCCCTGCTTATATTATTGATATGCTTAGTTTTTAACCTAGGTCCTAGATAATAAATATTCAATTACAAAAAAACTACTACAATTTAATTTGTAAACTGAATTTATAAAAATAATTCTAAATAATAATTATACTTTTTATTCGTCAAAATATAACATTTTTCTACGTATTGTAAAAAATTCATTAGGTTAAGCCAGTTAAGGTTTATAGTAAAAAAATTAATGATAGGGTATGTGTATTAAATTGAATGTATTGTTAACATATTTTATGAACAAATAAGAATTGTATACCTACCTGTTTTTTATAATATGTATGCAAAATATATATACTTTATACGTATTTAATATACAGTATACATGTAACCCATAGGTATATATAATATATAATTCAAAAAAAGAGGCAAATTTAAATTATAGGTTTCGTTTAGAAAAACGAAAGAAAAAGTCATCAGTGTCCCTGCATGACTTATTAGATATTTATTACTTAGTAGAACCTTGGGAACCTTTATCATAAAAATCAATATGGTCATTGTTAAAATATTTACGTATATGAATAGAGTTGACTTCAGTTGTCCGTGTGGTTTCAATTGAGTTCTTAAAATGAAGTTCTCAATTAATTTCGAATGTTGGTACCAAATAAAAGCAATGACAATTAGAAATATGCTCATTAAACGGAGGGAAATCAAGAAAACATTGTCTGTGAGTATATTCAGTTTTATAAAAAATAAAATAATAATAATATCTTTTATAAATCATTAAAATAAATTAACGTTGTTCAGGAAATTGCTATTCCGGTGTACACGTTAGGGCTTTTAGTTGCGATCAAATTGTTGATACCCAATCCTCATTTTCCGCCAGTGACAGTACCGCAAGAATCTCCTGATATGTATAATTATTTATATGGAAATATAACTGTAGCGCCATCAACGAAACAAGTACAGGTAAACTTTACGATTTAGATTATGGATATTAATTTTTGTTTAAATATGTGTAATAATTTATATATTATATTATATACTTGTTAGTTGTTGAATGATAATGTTTTAATTTAACGTGAAACCCAATTATAGATTTTTTTAGAAAAAATGAATGAAATTTGGATGAGACGAGATGGAGAAAAAATTAATTTTAGTATTTATCAAAACAAAGAGGATATATTTGAAATACAAAGAAATAATCCAGAAATGGTTTACATAGCCTTATTATTCGATGATGATCCTATTAAAAATCAATCGATAAGGTTTTATATAGCTTATTAATAATAATAAGAATAACGTAGCTATATCCTATAATCTATATATATTAACTATATCTTAAGATAATAATAATAAATACACAATAATAAACTAAATGTTCATACATTTCGTATAATTTGGAGCACACGATTAATTATTTTATCAAAACAAAACATAGTTGTATATTTTTATTGTTATTATAAATAAACGGTGGGTAAGTG
>NC_042495.1:56099337-56101200 GCF_005508785.2 Acyrthosiphon pisum
TCAAAATATTTTGAAATTTTATCGTGTATAGAAAATGGAAATGTAAACATTCAGTCAAAATTTCATGTATCCACGGTCATTTTTTTTAAAGTTACACCAAAAACCAAAATCGATTTTCTCGAAAACAGATTTTGCGTAAAAATTCCCGTTTTTCCTTAATTTTTCTTTTGTTTTTCCCGGCGCTTTTGAAAACTACTAGGAAATTTAAATTTTGACTTCCCCAATGCACCAACGATATTCACTTTCTGATCGAACAAGATACTGAAGTTGAAAATCGTAGCATTATTTCGACTACTTATCGTGTACACACACACAAAAAAAATAAAAAAACACACATCATTGTAAAATCAATACATTCATCGTTCCACTCAGAATTTAAAAAGAATACATTTCAAGAAAATAACTTGGCACAGTACCTACATGTTTTTGATAAAATATTTGATTTAATTCTTCATATTCTCCAAATTATTATTACCTAATCCACATTTGTATACTTTTTTATTAGTTATAAGATTCGTACCAATCCGTTTTACGATTCATCACCATTACCATCTAAGCTTTATGGATCCAGCCATCAATGTCGAAAAGTATCAGTTAATAAATTAACGAAAAAGTTTCTCCATAGACATCACCATAATAACAATCAACACAATGAAGAAATATCATGTCCAGCAATTCATTACATATACTCAGGATTTATAGCTCTTCAGACTCTAGTTGATATCACTAAGATTTCTCTGGTCACTAATACATTTGTAACATTGCCAGATTACAGTTTTGTACTTTTTCCTAAACCAGCGTATACAGCAAGTGAGTGTGAATTGTTTTAGTTTTACTTAGATAATTCTATTGTAATAATAATTGTAAAATCAAAATTATTTTCAGATTGGTTAATGGTATTTCATATGGTTATACCTCTTTATGTAGTGATTGCTTTATCACAATTTATTACATATCTTTTAGTACAGTTAGTTGGTGAGAAAGAAAGAAAGATAAAAGAAGGTATGAAAATAATGGGTCTTAGAGAATTGGTCTTTTGGTGTTCATGGTTCAACATCTACGCAGCTTACGCAATAGTACTGTCATTAGCCAGTACTATAATATTATACTTACTTGGAGTTTTCAATAACACTAACTGGGTATTAATATTTTTATTAGTGTTTTTGTACTCAATTACAGTTATTTTCTTCAGTTTTATGATTTCTCCATTCTTCGATAAATCACGAGTAAGTACCTACCTTATATTATATGATTATTAATTTCAGTGGCGTATACTTACAATACCCTTATATCCGTAATATATAGGATGATATTTTAACTCAACACATTTATTAAGTGTTAAAAAAAATCAATAATGTCACATGATATTTTATATTTTTATATTTATTAAAATTAGCCGAGACTTCAGTCACTCAGTTTTTAATAATTATTTACTCACATTAAGTGATTTAAACGGTTTTTACCCTCTCGTTTTGACAATAAATATAAACCATATAAATCTATTTATTAAATTAAACATTATTATTTATTAAAATCATTATTAACTTATTAGTTTATGAATATGTAAGATTTGATTTACATTTGATAAATGTAAATCAAATCTGTTTTCAAGAAAATGTATCTTACTTACGCCACTGATTTTAATTATTCAGTGTGATTCATTAAGCGTAAAACACCCGCTATCTCAAAAAGTATTAATGTTTTTCAAAATATTTTTTGAAAAATTACAAGTTGTTAAAAAACAATGTTCTTATTAAAAAATTATGCGCTTAAATATTTTTTATTCTTATAATTTTTTAAGTTTTTTACTTTTTTGAATGGCAGCATAGAGTTTTAATTTAATTTTCCAAAGCAGAATATTTT
>NC_042495.1:56101250-56157406 GCF_005508785.2 Acyrthosiphon pisum
TTTTGTGGGGTAACCCCATACCACTCCACTCCGCCCATCTAAACTTTAAATACTTATAACTCATAAACTACTCGTCCTAAATTCGATTTTTATGTATCAAAATACTTAGAAAAATATTCTGCTTTGGAAAATTAAATTACAACTATATGCTGCCATTTAAATAAGTAAAAAACTTTAAAAAAAATATAAGGATAAAAAATATTTAAAAATATGATTTTTTAATAAAAACATTGTTTTTTTAACAAATTGAAACTATGTAAAAAAAATACTTTCAAAAACATTAATACTCTTCGAGATAATGAGTGTTGAACGCTTAATGAATCACCCTGTAGACATCTACACCCATTTATAAGAAATTATTTTTTTTAGACAGCTGGAATACTGGGTAATTTTATACTGAATTTGATAAGCTTAATGTATTTTTTGCATACTTTTATCGACCCGTCGAGTAAAAAACTATTATGGCTAGTATCTTTATTAAGTCCATCTGGTTTTGCATTAGCTATTGATAAAGCTATGCAAATGGACTTGTCGGGCGAAGGCCTCCATTTTAGTAATATTTGGGAAGGTCCAGGAATGTCATTTGGCGAAAGTTTAGTAATCATGGCATTTGATACGCTTGTCTACGTGATCCTAGCGTATTATTTTGACATGATTTTTTCAAGTCAATATGAACGAAATCGACCTCCTTGGGTTTGTCTCAAGTCTTCATTTTGGTGTACGAAAGTTCCAGAATCAATAGAATTTGATGAGATCGATAGATTTTCCGTCTCAAATCCTGATTTAGAACCTGTACCAGATTGTATGAAAGAATTTAAGGCAATTCAAATAAAAAACCTCTGCAAATCTTTCAAAGGATCAACAAAAAATGTTATAAATGGTAAATTAATTACTTATATTATATATTTTATACATTTATATTTCATTAATTTTAATTCATAAGAAAGGATAATACAATTTTCCTCATTTAAGCATGTTTCACGGTGGTGGTAGCGAGTTAAAATTAAAACAATTGTTTACATCACGCATTGTACACTGTTTATATTAAATTATACTACTATAGTATATAGGTAGTTACTATTAATGTTAATTTCAGGTATAAATATGACAATATACGAAGGAGAAATAACTGCCATCTTAGGGCACAACGGTGCTGGGAAAACAACGTTATTTAATATACTAACAGGACTTACTGGACCAACATCAGGTACAATAAAAGTATTTGGTTATGATGTTAGAAATCCATCTGATGTGACTAAAATCAGAAGAATGATTGGGGTTTGTCCACAATATGATATATTGTTCGAGCGGCTTACTCCAAGAGAACATCTTAAATTTTTTGCTGCTCTTAGAGTAAGTAATTAACATAGAAGTTAAAATTCTATGACCATGTACAAATAGCAAATCACTATACATACACTATACAGAATATAGATAATAATTAATAACATTATTGCGTATGAAGGTATAATTACACTGACAAGTTTGTTAATTTTTTCAAGGGTCTAACTTCAGAAAAAATTGATGACGAAGTTCAAAGAATGCTTTTAGAACTTTATTTAACAGATAAAGCAGATAATATAGCAAAAACTTTAAGTGGAGGACAGAAACGAAAGTTATCGGTTGGTATTGCAGTAATTGGAAATCCAAAAATCATAATACTCGATGAACCTACTGCAGGTGTTGATCCACCAGCAAGAAGACATTTATGGTCACTTCTTCAAAAGAGAAGAAAAGGAAAGGTACTTTTATAACGAATAAATCTATATACAGACCTATATTCATATAACAAATTTATATAGGTAATACTGTTAACAACCCATTTTATGGACGAAGCTGACATCTTAGCTGATCGTATAGCTGTGATATCAAAAGGTTGTGTAAGATGTTGTGGTTCATCTATATTCCTTAAAAATAAATTTGGTATTGGATATCATTTAACGTAAGTATAAAAATTGAAATCATTATAGGTACCAATTTTATGAATTTTGTGTAAGTATACTAATTGAAATTTAATCTGCATAATTCCAAAAGGCAAAAGCTATCATCAAAATATAGTATTTTCCGTACAACTCTGAACATAGTTTACAGCTATACCTATTATTTATAGTGTTATTACAGTATAACCAAAAATTTAATTTATATACAATGTTAAAACAATTCGAGAATAATTATCAATTTATTTTCACAAATATATCTTACTTGTATTACTACATATTTTTGAAACTATTTTCATTAACGGCTAATCTGTTATTCATAGATTGATTCTTAATAACCAAGCAAAGGAAAATTCTATAGTAAAAATGATTAAAGAACACGTACCAAATGCAGAACGAGCAAGACGCCATGGATATGAATTATCTTTTGTACTACCATATGACAGTGTGAGTAAATTCCCGCCTCTGTTTAGACAAATTGAAACAGAAATTAAATCTGCAACTAACGACTTGGGTATTCAAAACTATGGTGTATCAATGACTACGTTAGAAGAAGTTTTTTTGTATCTTGAACAAGGCCAACATGATAATGCTGAGAAGTTAGCAATTGAACTATTAAAAGGACAGTCAGTAACAAATTGTAATAGGTGATTGATCATGATTCATATTAATAATTTTAATAGCCAATAGGTTATGAATTAATAATAACGATACTATTTTAATTTAAAAACCGGGCTGTAGGGGATTTTATATCATTAAAAAGTCCTATAATGAAGTATTAACGTTATAACTTATGTCTTGAAAAAAACTTGAATTATTCACTGTAAAAATATACCTACCTAAAATGCCCTTAAACCCTTAAAATATATAAACTAAATATAGTGGAACCTCAATAAGTCGAAAACCTTAATAAGTCGAAATAAATGCTGTTCTATTGCCTAATTTAACCAAACCCAATGTAACCTTAGTAAGTTCAAACCTTGTCAAACCAAAACAATTTCATTTCTCTTGAATTTCAACTTATCGAGGTTTCACTGTAGTAAAAAAAAAAAAAGTGCTTAGAATCTTTGATTAACCTGCTATTTTTGTTTGTAATTTGTATCATATAATAATTAATAAATTCTATTGAATCCGAAGTATGCTTATAAGTTAGTTTTATTATTTTCATATATAAATGTTGTAATTCGTAAAGTATTAGTCCATAATTTAAAAAAAAAAATTCTTTTAACTTCAGAGGATCAATAGATACAATACATAATGTCACCGTGAGATCAAGCATTGTATACAATCCAACTAATTGGAGTACAATAATTGCTCTTTTAAAAATGCGAAGCATGCGAGTATTACGAGATGTTCATAAGCTTTATGTTATGATATTATTACCTGTCGTATTCTTAGCTACTGGAATTATCTTGAACAAATTAAGTCATGAAATTCAACCAATACGAAGCATTACTTTAAATAATGGTATGTAAATACATTTTGGTTTAGTAATTTATTGCTATAATAAAATTAATATTTAGTCTTATAATAGTTAGACCGAATATTAAATAATCTAAAGTAATTAAATAAAAATGTAACAATTTAAAAAAATTAAGAAAAATGTTGTAGATGTTGATATTGTGTAGAGATTATATACATATACACGATAAAAATGACTGTGTGCGTGTAATCATGTAATACAATTGAACATGTGTAAGTGTGTAACGCAAGGTTAATAGTACCATTATTTACAAGTTATAACTTATAAGTTTATATTCAGAATACGTATTCGAATAGTTCTTAAAAAATATATTCAGAATACATATTCGAATACTTTGAAAAGTATTCGAATACTATTAGAATACATTTTTCATAACTAGTTTTTGTCAGTTTTTGAATGGTTGCGGTAATTAACATTTATTAATTAATAGTTAAAAATACATCGTAATCATAAGTTATTTATACATTTTGACCACATATTATGATACGGGATATAACACATTAGTGTTTATAAAAATAATCATATCATGGGCCAATATTATATTTCGTTCAAAGAATAAAATTAATGATCATGATTTATAATAATAGGTATTATCACAAATTTAAAACTATTTTTCTGGATCGGAAAAAAGTATTTTTTTAATGAATAAAAAATACAAATAAAAGTATTCAGAATACGTATTTGAATACTTCTTAAAAAAAGTATTTAAAATAGTATTCGAATACAAAAAAGATATTCAAATACTTTTATTTGAATACATTTATTCGAATACTTTACAAGACTGATTATATTATATAATAAGTTGTATTTTTATTGTATATTCAATTTAAATTTAATTGGTAGGTATATTTATTTAATTTAATATTACGTTTTAAAATAACTTCTAGATGTCTATAAAGAAGAAAGTCGACTAGTCGTAACTTCTGAAGAATTATCAAATTATTCAACAATGGATTCAGATATTTACAATGGCACATTTTCTGGATTATTAAATTTGCCTTCTCATCTAGGAGTCCTGCGAGAGCGGCACACACATAATACGACTTATTCATCAATATTAGCACTTACAATATATTATAATGACTCATTTATACATTCGTTGCCGATAATATTGAATTCTATCACTAGCACCTTACTTGGGTAAACTTGATAAAAAAAAATTAAAAAATCTTCTAAAATATTGGTGCATAGTTTTATGTTAAGGTCATACAAAGTACTATAATAGTATAAATTATAGTGTAATGTGTATATATAATACTTTTATATATAGTTTGAGTAATTTATTTCATTCAATATTATAATATTAATTTAATTTTGTATTCAAAACAATGGGATGCTGACATGCTATCTCTCCTACCTTAGATAAAAAGTGCTCTAAAATATGTAATATTGATTATAATTTATATTCACTCGTATGACTTATATACACGGCCAATACTAAATAATGTTTATTAACCGAGTGCAAAATGTCTCATTTTTTAATATTTAAATTAATTTTTTAGAGATCAAATTGATATCAAAACAGAACCGTTTAAAATGGAATACAAGCAAAACGAGTACAGCTTTAGTCGTTGTTCATCTGCATTCTTCTTAGGCATAGTATTTGTTTTAGTTCCAGTGAGTTTATCTGCTGATCTTGTTTACGATAGAGAGGTAATTATCAAATAAATTAATTCATAAATAATATTATATTTTATTCGTACTCAATGGATTAATTTTAAATTGTCTTGAAACAAATTTTGTATATGATCAAATTTAGTTATAGGTACCTACTATGTTTCATATTATGTATTTAATTTAATTTAATTTTCAGTGTTTTTACAATTTACAGTAATATTTTACTTAATGGTTCGTGTAATTTTTGAAATATACATGAAGGTATATTAAGTTAAAAACTATACATTTTCAAAATATAACAGAAAAGATGTTTCAGAGTACCAATAAGATTTAATATTTTGTTTTTCACTTTAATTTTGAATACCTAATATATCAATGTATGGAGTTTTGAGATTTTATTATTTTTTATATTTTATAGATTAAAGCCAAAAACCAGCTTCGTATCAACGGTGTAACTTTTATGCAATATTTCAGTTCTTATTTTATTCTTTTAATTTCAATGTTACTCGGCATATTCTTTATACTTATAACTCTTATCGCTTTATTCCACGTTGAAGGTTTAGATACTCCTTTTGCAATAACAACTATGATAATATTACTTATAGCATATTGCCCCACGGCAATATTAGCTACTGCGTGTGTATCATATTTTTTTGAAAAAACTGATTCAGTACAGTCTATACTACCAAATGTGACGTCACTTATTGGTGGTGTACCGTTTATAATAGTAGCTTCACTAGATATGCTGGATATTGTTAGTGATTTAAGATTTGCACTTCACGTTCTATTTTCTTCAACAAATTTCGTCTACGTGCCTTTTGCCATAATTTACTTCATAAATAGTGTGTATCGAGAAAACGATGATCATGCCCCTTTTATAAAATATGTTAATAAAGAAATAGTTGCAATTTTAATGGGTTGCATTGGCCAGATTCCAGCATTATGGGTTGTTTTGAAGATATTAGATTCTAAATCAAAAAATAAAAGAACCTCAACAATTACTATTGATACCCTAGATGAGGGTGACGATGATGTAAAAGCTGAACGGAGAAAAGTAAATAATATTGTCAACGATCAAGTGGATTGGCCAGTAATTGTTGTTCAGGTATTTAGTGCGTAAAAAATCATAAATATTATTTCAAACTTTATTTTTGGGTATTTTAATTTAATATAGAATTTAAAAAAAGAGTTTACAACTCAAAATATGAACTCAAGTATAAATTGTCTAATAAAAAAAAAAGGAACAAAGACAAATAATAAGAAAAAACTTGCAATCCGAAATCTATCATTAGCTGTAAATTCAGGAGAAGTTCTTGGATTGCTAGGTCATAATGGTGCTGGAAAAACTACAACTATGCGTATTATCACCATGGAAGAAAAGGAATCAACGGGAAAAGTTTGTAAAACATTTAACACTCTCAAAGCCTATTTGATTTTAATTTATATGATACATTTTTAGAAATTTTAATATATTTGTTTAATTGTCTTATATTTAAGATATTTATTAAAGGACACGATATTCAAGAATCTGTGGATATTGCATATAGAATGATTGGATATTGTCCTCAACATGATGCCTTATGGAGTTCATTAACTATCAGAGAACATTTACAGGTATATGGTGCTATTCGAGGAATCTCAAAAGATCAAATTAAAAAGTAAATTATTATTAAAATCTTGATAAAAATAAAAATGTATTAAGATAAATATTTAGGTGCAACTTTAAAACTGTTATTTCAAAAATGTATGTATTTTTAACATTTTAATAGCATGTTTCATTTTTTTTTTTTAGTATTGTTGAGAAATATATTGAAGGCCTTCAAATAACTGAACATGCAGATAAACAGGTGAGTTGTTGTTCAGGTGGCACAAAACGAAAATTAAGTTTTGCTTTAGCAATGATTGGAAATCCTAAGCTGGTATTGTTAGACGAGCCTAGCACTGGTATGGATCCAAGGTCAAAGAGATATTTATGGGATGCTATAATTAGCAGTTTCCAGGGATCTAAAGGTGCAATATTAACCACACATTCTATGGAAGAGGCAGACGCGTTGTGTTCTAGAGTTGGAATAATGGTTAACGGTCAACTCAGGTAATTATTATTTTTATATAGATAAACTATAAACTTTTTACATTTGATAACTTTTTTTAAAACATTTTATAGATGTTTGGGTTCTACTCAGTATTTAAAAAACCTTTATGGCGCCGGATATACATTGGAAATAAAATTAAAGCCACATGGAGACATGGATGATGTTAAAAGTTTCGTCATAACATCATTTCCAAATGCGATTCCTGAAGAAGAATTTGCTGATCGATTAGTTTTTGGAGTTCCTCAATCTACAGTTGAATCATTAGCACATTGTTTTTTGAATCTTGAAAATGGTACCTATTTAATATTTTATAAGTTGTCGTTTTAATAAGATTTCATAAATCACTGTACTCGGCACTCAAAAAATAAAAGTACTCGTCAGTCATCCATACTAAAATTCTGCTGAATAAAATATTTAAATTTTATTGTAAGTTCAATGCCGTCCCCCTGAATTTTTTTGATGAGCAATAATGTCATAAAGTTGCTTGTGATAAGTATTCTAGTTACATAAAAACCAGAGAAAAAAATAATGTACCCCTCCGCCGAAAAAATATAAAAACCAATTTCTGGTTACGGCACTGTGTAGGTTCTATATTATTTTTATACTTATGGAATACCGAATAACCATAGTAAAAGGCGGTCACCCTATCAGTCCGTGGTTTAAAATTAACCGCTCAGCAGTAAAGTAGGTACCTAGGTAGTCACTGTAATGAATGGGTTAAATTTAATTCATTGATAAATCCGGCGATTGTAAGCTGCGCCCAAGGTACAGGTAAACACGAAATAATACATGTAAGCTGCGCCCGAGTTCTTATCAAGTGTAAAAATGTGATATATAAACTGCGCCCGAGTTTTTATCAAATGTAAAAAGGTGACATATTATGTGAACTGCGCCCGGCTAAACTTTTAAAATTGAACAACTGTATTTTTGCAAAATTAAACAAAATTACAGAATTACTAATCTAAAATTATTACAATCTTTTATTTATATTTAATTCGTTAAATTAAAAATTAAAAAAAAATATATAATCTCAAAAAGTACAATATTAGGACAAAAAAAAACATATTGTTGATACATATTTATCAATTGGATATGACCACTATTATATTTATTAATTAAATGTTGTAACGTTTTGCGTTTATTTTTTGTTTTAGAATTTTGGTATTTAAGGGGTTCATTTATACTATTTAGTTTGATATGTGTTTTTATTTGAACTTCATTTAATTTTTCTAAGAACATGAAAATATTTGGATGAGTAGTATAAAAGCTAGAATTGAAATGAGAATGATATGACTCGAATGCAAATTGCAATAGTGGCTAAAGTTGGTTCTGCTGATGCTTGAGCCCATATTTCAGGTGAATACTGAGCTTCTTCGCGTATATATACATCTACCAAATAAATTCGGGCGCAGTTTACATTATAACTTTTTAACATAGATATCAATTTGGGCGCAATTTACATTATACCTTTTTAACATAGATAAAAATTCGGGCGCAGTTTACGTATGCCCGATAAATCAAAAAAACAAAAATACAAAATACAAAAAACGATTCTGAGCGAAGACGTTCTGTGATCGTATATATTACTAAGTAGTAAGTAGTAAATTCCTAGAACCTAATAACTAATAAATTGCTATTATAGTAATTTATTTTACTAATAGTAATTCCTACCGTTTAATTAATTATTTCTTAACAATACTATTTAACACCTCTGTTGTATTTTTGCATATAATTCATTAATTACCGATCACGGACTCATCAAAAACTCACGAAATAAAATCTATTAATTAGTTGAAATTTGTTTAGTCGTGTACCTTACCAGTTACTTATCTCCTTTCGTATGTCCGCCATTACTTATTAGGGTTGTTAACATTAATTTTGATTTTACAGCAAAAACTATGTACGACATTCAGGAGTACAGCTTCAGCCAAACAACTTTAGAGCAAGTATATTTGAAATTCGCACATTATGAAGATAGAGAAGTATCTGAAAACATTACAGTGTGAATTAAATCATTCAACTGCACTTTTATCAATACACGTATTATTACCTCCTTAAATTTAAGTCTTACGATTTAGTTCGAAAAGTTTTTGTGTGATTTAATATTATATTAACAAAAAAAATAAAAATAGGTATGAATGCTGAAGTATTTATGAATTCTAAATACTTCAGCTTAAGTGATTTTAATCACGCATTTCGAATTAAAATTATTATTACTAATGTGAATAGGTAGATACTAGCTGATCTAATATCTGTTATAACTGTATTAATATAATATATTTACAAGCCCGGATTAAGGGGGTCCAGAGGGGGCCATGGCCCCCGGGCCTCAATAGTTTGAATTTCTTTAGGGGCCTCAGATTTTTCTATTCATTTTTTCGTTATAGGCTATAACACTGCATAATCACCTTAAAAAATCGATGGTTATTTAGCGAAGAAAAAAGCTCATATATTATAATTTATAAATAAAATGATACATTATTTATTGCAAAGTACCTAATATCTATATATATTTATTATAACAGGTACCTAATATTAAATAATATATACATTATAAACATAATGCACATAATAAACTATTATTTTTTTTTTTCGTACAGGGGCCTCTTTTAAAACGTTGGCCCCTGGGCCTCAAAATGTCTTAATCCGAGCTTGTATATTTAATATTTATACCTAATAAAACTATATTGGTAAAATAAAAATAAATACGTAATATATGAATAAATAAAAATATATTGTTTTTAGTATTTACTATTTACAATGATTTGTGTTTTTTTTTCTCAAATATATAATAGGTACATCGTACATAAGTTATATATTTATATGGCGTTTGGTCTTTGCTCATAGAGCTAATAGAAGTGTTATTTTCTCTATAGTATTTCATAAATGCATAATATTTAGTTAATTAAATATTTTACTATTGTCTATAATCTTTATTAATCAGGTGTGGATCCAGAACTAAAATTAAAGGGGGGAGAGGGTCATATATTTAAAAATGAAAATAATATAATATACAATTAAAAATTAATGAAAGTAATTAATTATTAAATATGCACTTAACACTGAGCTATGAGTATTTTATTAAAATTGTAAATTGTTGGTGCATTTTAAAGTACTCATAACTCGCTTAAAAATTAAAATATAACGAAATGCTCATGAGGTTGTCTAGATAATAATCTTACCTTTAGATTTTATAAGAGGTCAATTTACTCTAATTTTTAAGCTAACGGAGCTACACGTGTTCTGCTTTGCGTACGTATAATTTGCTATGTTATGTACTTGTAAGACGGGGACAACACAGCGGGTACACGTACTTTTAACAACTTATGAAGAACATTATATTACATATTTGACTTTTTGACTGAGCATACTATTTTTCTAACCACATTTATGAAAAAAAAAATCTAGGCTCCGTATTCTCGGGAGTTGTTACAGTACGTTTGGGACCATTTGGTTTTTTTTTTTATTAAATGTCCCCGTTCGAAAACTATCTACCCACCTCATAATTGTTTTCCCATTGAGACTATTTGAGAGCAGTACCGTAGCACCCGACGCTGAAGTGAAGTCTGAATGCACGTTGCACCTTAACTACCGATTCATTGTTTTTCACAAACACGTCGTACGCAAACACACGGTGAACTACACTCCACTGCGCCATAGTTTATCTATTTTTGTCCCTATTCCCGTGGGCCGTGGCCCACCCTGTATATTATACGTGTGTATAAAATGCTAATATAATCATATATAGTGAAAAACTCGAATATCTACGTTTTTAAATTAACAAAATAACAATTGTTTATTTTTCGAAAACTGGTCTTGCCTAAAAATACCGGTTTTTCCATAAATTATTTTTGTTTTTCCTGATAGGTATTCAGAAAAGTTCTGTATGTTTTTACTTTTGACCCTCTATTCCCTAAGTTGGAACTTTTTTTTTGTGGCATTGACGGAATCGCTCAAGCATTACATCGACAATCGACAGCGCCTCCATCGTTTGTTCATTTTACATTTCACTTAAATAAATAATAGCCATACAAAATAAATGAAAAACTTAAATAACAACAACAACAATAACATTAACACATACTCCCTAAGTACAAACTAGATCCACTTGGCTATCAGAATATATATTGTTGAAGTTGAAGCTTAGATTACATCTAGACAACCCAGGACGGACAGTATGGCAGTCGGCAATACTCATTTTTAATAACTAATAAGTAGATATAGAAATATATTAAAATAATCACTACAAAAAAAAAAACCTAACCTATTCATTAATCCATATTATTATAGTTTTATCACCAACCTCTCTATAAATATATTTTTATTTTAATGATTTAATTGCTTATGAATTTTATGTGAAAAAAAAAAACAAACTATTAAAATAATGTAATATTTTTGAATGAATAATAATTTATATAGGTATTTCAAGTCTTAATAATATTGTTATTATCATAGTCTACGATTTTATTCTACGAATATTATACTTATTCGGATATAATAAATATTAGAAAGTTCGTGACCCGAAATTATTATCAATGATACAAACGAACGCCATTAAATTCAAACTTTAAAATAACCGTCGTAGACACTCGTACGAAGCCACGTAGGTATAATTGTATAAATAGGTAATAAATAATATAACAATATGTTGTAAGGTCCAATAAGCCATAATGTCTATGGGTCCAAGTGTCCAACATTATGAGCTTACGACAAATGAAATACAAAAACCACTAAAATTAAACTTATCCATTTATAGGTCTATGGGTACTGTAAAACGACCGCTAGTCTGCGTGACAGTCGCTGCTCGAAGCTCGTTAGCCGTTTACGGTTTACCATAATAATAAGAAACAACTAATGAGTGCCTAATCTTAATGACTTATTGGTTAATAGTTATTACTATTATAATATTGTTTAATATTTATCAATTATCGAATAGACGTAGGTAAGTGAATTGTGAATATTTTAAAGTTTATCGGTAGTAACTACTAGTTCTATCAACTATATAAACTGCAGTGGATTGTTCCGACCACTGAATTAAATTTAGTTCAGTCTTCAGTGGTTCCGACTCTTCTGAGTTGGATTTCGATTTTCGATAGATCATTCTCAATCGACGATCACAGTATTTTTATACATTATTGTACAGTATGGAGGAACATTGCAAATCCCTAGCTTTGCAATACGATTTGTTCGTCAACAGCACACTTAAGTATTTGGACACGGCGACCGAGAGAGGTGAGTTGTAATGTTGTATTGAGATAATTACTAATTACCATCTAGTTAGAAATTTGAAATACAAATTTGAAGCACATTTTCAATTCTTTGTGACGACAAACAGAAAGCAATCGCAATCTCATTACGCAACGTGTGCCTTTTATATTATATTTCTATATTTAACTAAAAATGCGTTGGTAAAATGCGTAAAATTTTAGGTACCTAGGTACATAGGAAAAGTTATAAATATTTTAAACTAGTATCCCATAACTTTCTTTACCCAAGTTATAACCTATTGGCTTTAATTATTAGAGTAAAACAATTACCTATGGGTGTTCCAAAAAATGTCAACACTGTATCAGTGTTAAATTTAATAGAATTTAATTTACTCTGCATCTTGTGATTTGTGACTAAAATGTTAAAATATCATAATATATCATTTTCGGGAATCTTGTCTTAAAATCTTTTTTGAATATTTTATTGTACCTAATTCAGAAAGTACGGAATTATATAATTGTATAGAATTTTGATATTTGTGTGCGTTTAAAATTCTAAAACAGTGCACTCATAATCACTAACTATTCTTCATATTGTAAGCAAACTAAATTGCAGCTATACTTTAGCTAATGGACCATAATGGACATATAAAATCATTATAGACAACTAGAGGATAAAATTATCTCATAAAAGTGTCATGCAGAATCTGTCTTATTTATAATACTTAAGGTGGTACCTACTTCAAACTTTTTGAATTTCTTTTTAAGATGTCACTTTTATCAACTTTACAAGTGTAAATGCTAACCTTCAGCTAATGAGTTTAAAATCATTAACTAATAAAAGTATATTGATTAAATTCCTATATCTATTATTTAGGAAATATCTTAAATTCAGAAAAAGATATTTTACTTTGATCATTAAAAATAAATAAGATAAATATCTGGATAAATATTCACATTCATTATTTATGTTAATTTTATATTAATTTATTTATTTTTGTAATTTACGGCCAACAGGCAATTTTACAAGGTGAATATGGAGTTACAAGCTAAATTTGAGTACCTACAACAGTTATAATATTTGAAATTATAAATGAATTATTTTTATAGATTACATGCTAAAATTGAAAGCCATCGATCAATTAACATATCGAATCAATCAAAGTGAATCTGATAAAGATATTATCAAGAGAAACCTAGAAGAAGTTCAGGATGAATGTTCTAAATTGACTTATAAACTTAAAACTTCTGCTCGTTTATTAGATGAAGTTCAAGTAGAAAGAGAAAAACTTGTATTTGAAAAAGAAACTATGGTAAATAATACATAAGCTATTTATAAAGTTTTTATTTTATTTGTCAGTCTATTGTTTTTTTATATAGCCAGCACAGGAAAGTAGAGAGGTAGATTTTGTAAATAATTTTAAATTTTACTGTTTTGTTGTACTTATTTGTTTTAGAAATCTCAATTAGAACAATTTTACAGTATTTTTAAGAAACAAGATATTGTAGAAAAATCACATAACTCATTCATAAATCATTCTGATTGTGTACAATTGAATGAAAAAAAGACTTTTAATAACACTGGTAAATTAGTATTTATTTTGTAGTTAATTTTTAAAAACAAGGAATTATGGTAGTATTTGAAATTAAAAATAATCCATGAATTTATAAACTTTTATTGTAAGCGGACAATTTTTAAAATTATTGAATTAAATTGATTGTTAATAGCATGCTACACCTGAATGTGTTTTTGCTGTCTTGCAAACACATATTATAGCACATTGTACGTTCTGAATAATCCATCTACCTCTTGTTACTTTTAATATTAGAGTGAATTGACTTATTCACAAATTTGGAAATTTAGAATTTTTAAATGATCATAACTCACTTTAAAATTAAAATATAATAAAAAAAAACTAGATTCACTATACTCCGCGCGGAATAAGAACGTACCTCGTCGCGCAGGCGGCGACCGGTTCCCCCTGCAACCTTGTCATAGTTATAAACAATATAGTTATAGTCATAAGCCCGACTTGCGCGCGGCAAACCTGTTTTGGTCCGCCGCCCGGGTACGTTCTTATTCCGCGCGGAGTATAGATAATATTCTTTTGCATTTTATAATTCACCCTAATATTAAACATAACAGAGTTAAATAGATTATTTAGAACATACAATTTGATATGTTTTGCATTTGTAAGGTGTACACATACGGGTGTAGTGTCTTCTTAACATAAAATGTATGACTATGACTGATAAAAATATCATAGCATACGGTTGATTTGGTAATTTAATTTATATTTAATTAATTACAACATAACATATTTATATTTTGTAGGTGCTTTGTTATCAGATATTAGTTATAGTAATTCTGAAGATAGTTCATATGATCATTTATTGAAAAATCCAAAACAAAATTCAGCACTGATAGAAAAGCATTCTACTGGCAACATTTTCAATAACCTGAATACAAAAAAATGTGCGGTAAATAAAAAATTTCTAAGTATCTATATAAGTGTATTTTTTAATGGGTCTTCTTCTTAACACTAAAAACCTAGTTGCAACTTAATTTTATTTGCATAATATTGACTATTTTTATTTAGTTGGCAAGTGACAACATATATAGTTTCAACTATTACGTGTTTATTATCATTTTTCTTTTCTTCTATTAAAAAAATGAATACATTTTATATTATTTAATTATTTTAGATCAAAAACGTGAATACTACCAACAACAAAATTATTGCTACAACTATTGTAACGATGAACTTGGGTAGTGTAAATGCTAAATCTGTTATAAAAACATATCCAACACAGACTCCAAAAGTTGCATTAACATCGTCATCGAGTGGTGAACATTCAATTTATTTTTAAATAGTGTATAATAAAGGTAAATAACTGCCTATTAATGTTTAGATTCTACAGAGCCATTGTCCACCAGCGATTCTGAAACAGAAAATAATATAACTGAAAAAAAACATAATTTTATTCAAAAAATTATTGTCATTCCAGAAATGTGTGGTCACTGTCATAAAAAGTTTGTTTAAAATATCTACTGCTTTCATAATTAATTAGTAATCAATTAATTTTTATTCAATACTACAACTAAAAAATTGTTTTCAGAATAAAGTTTAACAATTACATGGTTAAATGTTTGGACTGTAAAATTATTACTCATCTGGAATGTAAAGATTTTATACCTACTATATGTACAATTGATCATCTAAAAATCAATGCTTTAAATGTCAGTAATTTATTATTCTTATATTTTTTCTTTATTATAATTAATTATTTTTACCGCCAGTGTGGTGTCCCACCTTTCATCATTCACTGCATTGGCGAAATCGAAAAAAGAGGATTGGATACAGTTGGGTTATACAGAGTGTCTGGTTCTGATAAAGAAGTGAAAAATTTAAGAGACAAATTTCGAAAAGGTTTACCGAATTTAAACAATATAGACATCCACGTATTATGCAGTTATTTAAAAGGCTTAATTCGTATGCAAGAAAATCTTATATCTCCAAGTGATTTATCAAAGTTGACTGATGCATTAAAAAATAAAAATGATGTTTCAAAGTCACTTTGTCAAGTTGTATCTGAATTGCCTAATACCAATCGTAACATACTTGCATTCCTCATTCTTCATTTGCAAAAGTATATTCTTATAATTAATTTTAAAATAAATGGTAATTTTTCAAAAAATGATCTAATTTCACCTTTTTTAGGGTTGCTATGTCATCAAAATGCAATATGGATTATAAATGTCTAGCAATTATTTTTGGACCTATAATTATTGGTGTTCCAAGTACTTCCTTAGATGAATTACATATTAAATCTGAAATTGTTTTTGAAGTAAGTGACCAAGTTTTTCACTAATGTTTTTTAATTTTTAATATTGACAATACACTGAAACAAATTAACAAATAATTGTAAGTAAATCAAATATTACATAAAATTATGAATATTATTTCATTTAGGTTGTAAGAGAACTGCTAATGCTGCCTAATGATTTTTGGCTTAGTTCTTTGAAAACTAAAAGTATTGCTTCTGATGAACCATTATATAGTACTCCAATCAAAAATCAACCGCAATCTCCAGGATTATCTAATCGTTTCTTTTCTTCTGGGTAAGACAGTGAAAAAGTTATTATTAATCTTATTGTTTTATTATTTCATTTTATTTTTGGACAGACTAAAAAGACGAATATTAGACTCTCCAAAAAAAAAAAAAATTGCAAAACAAGTTGAATTTTAAATCAAGCATTGAATTAAGAAAATAGTTCAAATATATTAATGTTTAAGTATAAGAGATTTTAATTAATCAAAAATATTTTTAAAAACTGGACTTACACCCTAAACAGTTTACTTTTTTAATTTTAATTTTAATTTTACAAATTTTTATTTGTATTCCTTTACCTGAGTGCCTAATGATTTTTTTCTTAAATTAATATTAAATTAAATACTATCTAGTTTCTGTGCAAGCATTTTTTAATTATTTTTGTTTTAACAATTATATATGATACCAGGGTTATGCCATCAATTTCTTAAACTGTTAAATATAAATAACTGTTATAATTGTTTTTACATTGGTGTTTTTTATTTTTTTTTATTGTTATCTTATATGAATATTTGTGTTGGTTAGAAATAGATTTTTTAATAGTTTTTTTCAAATGGTGTATGGTCGTAAACTAGTATGTGTTTTTTTTTAAAATTTTTTTTTTTGTGTCTACACATTATAAGTAGTCGAAATAATGCTTCGATTTTCAACTTCAGTATCTGTTTCGATGGGAAAGTGAATATTGTTGGTGCATTAGGGTGCAATTCCCAGTAATTTTCAAAAGCGTAGTGAAAAACAATAGAAATATTAAGGAAAAACGAAAATTTGTACGTAGAATCAATTTTTCACAAAATTTTAAAATGTAATACATGATTTCTTATAAGATTATCTCCCTTTATCAAAAAAAAAAAAAAATGTTCATAAAAGAAAGTCAAATTAAATTTTTATAAGCGTTTGAAATTCAAATTATTACAACATTGGATATTCAATAGATTCACTTCTCATGTAGCAATTTTCTTATTTTGTTGTAATTCAAAAACGAATAACTGTAAATACATGAAAATTTCACTGAATGTTTATTTTATCAATTCTTATACTTGACAAAATTTTCAAAATATTTCGAGTTGTTTACAGACAATTTCATATTTCAATTTTTTTATTTTTTTTCTATGAATATCAATTAAATTTTATCTGTTAGGCCAAAAAGTGTAAAAATTTAATACAGGGCTCCTGATATTTTGTTACAATAGCAGTTGAAAAATATTAAAAATACATTGGCACAATTTTTTTTTATAAGCATTTAAAGATCAAATTTTGACAAAATTTAAAATTGAATAATTATTTTGTAGTTAAAAATTTATAAAATGTTCAACTTTTATATCTAAGGATTGAAAATTTAAAACAAAATTCCACGTAACTAGTTTATTCTGTTACCAAAAAATCTAAAAAAATACATAAGCCCAGTTTATTTTTATAGTAATTTTAAGTTCAAATTTGGACGAAATTATATATTAAAAAACCTAGAATAACTGTTTTAGTTATTTTGTTGTGATTGTATAATATTATTATTCGTGGGAACTTGAAACTTCTAAAGTATACTATTATATATCTATGATAGTATCACGGTTTTTTGTTGATGTATAACGCGTTATAAGTACCTATGGCTAATGTAGCGTGACCATACGTCCTGTTTTTTACAGGATTGTCCTTTATTTCAGCGTTGTGTCCTGTTGTCCTGAAAAACTTCTTTCAGGACGCTTTTTGTCCTGTTTTTTTTATCAAACAAAATAAATGAATTTGAAAACTAAACTTACGAAAGTAATGAATAATGATTATAATTGTAATCTTGTGATTGTCTGAATTTATCAGTATGGGGTATGTCTACGAGAATTAAGATATACCTTAGGTATACCCTATTTAAGTATATCTTAAATCGTGTCTACGAGTTATAGAAGCTTATCGGAGTTATCAGATTGACCGTTATCGGACTATGCTTTCGATTCTATCTATATCACTGAAAAGTGAAAATACGTTCTGTGAATGCATTTATCGTTATTATAGCGAATAGCTATTAGTTTGGTTCCAACAATCGTTGAGTGTTGTTGACTTGTTGATAATCGTTAATATAATATTTTACAATTTTATCGTACGTGGAAAAATGGGAATATCACTTTGAACCACTAAAAGTTTTTCGTTGGATTCAAGTACTAGATTTTCCGATTTGGAGTGACATTCAAGAAAGTTTTAAATATATTATTAAAAATAATCCAACACTGAAATTTGATGAAGATGAACTTTTTGACGAATTTAATCATGTGATAAATGTAATGAAGGTTAAAATGCAAAACTGGAAAAATGGTTCAAAAGCCGAAGATAGGTGGTGAGATAGGTAGTGTGAAATATTTAAAATTCTAGAAAAAAATAACATTCCAATTAAGTATTTTACGGTTATTTTAGAGTATTCAATGGCTATTCCAGGAACTAACGCGTCGGTAGAAAGAGTATTTTCAATTACAAATGTTTTATGGACAGATGAGAAAAATCAATTTCTTGTGGACACAATTAGATCGATAATAATCGTAAAACAACATTTTAAAAATGTTTCATGTACAGAATTTCATACATTTCTTTTAGAACACCCACAATTTTTAAAACTAATTACTTCTTCAAAAAAATATGAAAAATCAAATAGAGAAGACATCTCTGAACAATCGTCATCGAAATGAATTAATAAGTTTTAAAAAAAAAAATAAAGTACATGAATTTAATCTTATACAGTGTTATCAAAAATTATGTTTTTTCACAATTAAAAATCAATAAAATATATATATATTAACTATTAAGTATTAATAAAAAAAAATTAAATTATTATTAATTTTGTCCTGTATTTTTTTTTTTAATATGGTCACCCTAACCTAATGGATATTGTGATATGATAAATTTAGAATTTATTATAGGTCAATTTTTTTTTTTAATACCATAGATATAAGTATATAATATGTCTTATACCTAGACTGATATACCGTCAGTCCTGTAAAGTATTTAAGTAAAAGTATTCAAATACTTTTTTAAGTATTGAATAACTTTTTAAATACTTTCAGCATGAAGTATTTTGAATGGTATTTTAAATACTTTTTGGTATTGAATACTTTGGTTTTTTATTTCGAACATTTTATTTTTATTAGAAATAATTGGTTGGAAAAATATTATTGTCAACTACAATAATAGAATAATAGTTTTATTTAATATTCTGTATTTCTGTGTTAGCCGAAGCCCAAAGGTTTGTGAAAACCAGATTTCTAAAAAAAGTTATTGAATATTGAATAACAATATTCCCTTTAAAACTATTAGATAACTATTAGATTACCTACTACCTATGTGTTTATATTACGATAATTAGAAACCCACTTAACCAAAAGTATTTGAAAAGTATTCCAAATACTTTTTCAAAGTATTTGAGTAATATCTTAAAAAATAATACTTAAAAAAAAATATATTTGAGTATTTACTCAAGTACTTTTTAAAAGTATTCTTTACAGGACTGTATACCGTCTCCTCTCAGAATCGTTTTTCTTATACAATGATATTTTATCATTGAATTCAAATTTAATACCATCCATTATACAGTGACCCACTTGTAATCTACTGTACAGCAGAGCAACATCCACTTGCCCATCTTTTTTTATGGTATCAGTATTAAGTAAATATATTTATGATTTTATCTATTACAGTCTGCAGAAAATAAGTATGTAATTAAGTAATTTTTACATTACTATAATTCTTATTTCCTTCACTTTTTAATGAACTACACAAATTATTACAAATTTTTTTTTAAATATTGTAAGATATTTTAGTCAAATGATAGTTTTCAATTACCAAGTGCTTATAGAGTTAACATATTTTATAATGCCCGTTAATTATCCTAACATTAATTATCTAGGTGGGTCATAATAAAAATAACATACTAAATAATATTACATAGGTAATGAATAATGATAAAACAAAATTATATTAATTGATGTAAGTAATATTAGTTTAAAAAAAAGCATGTTGAATATTTTAAAAATGTATCATTAATATATTTATATCATGTAAATATAAATGAAATTGGTCAGTAAAATGTATAAAAATAATTTAATTCATTTGATTTTACGGAATGTGAAATTGAGTCTAATATTTTTGGCATTTTTTTCTTTGGGAATCGAGTGATACCAATATTCATTTGTAGGCTGATTCATCATTAAAAGACTTCCATTGTGTAAATCTAATTTTACAAGTTCTACTTGTCTTATCTTCTTTCGTACATCGGTATGTTTAAACACAAATTTCCTCGTCTGGCCCAAAGATATAGATGCAATAGGTACTGTTTTGTCCAATTCTACTTCGTCATCCCTGTGTTCGCCCATATGATCTTCTCCATTTTTATACCTTAAAATGTTGATCATGAAATATGAATTGATACTGCCTAATTTGCTGATCAGCGGTTCAGCAAATTATATTAACCCCTTAAGGCCATAACATCCACCTACGTTATTTACCTGTTGACCAGAACAAAATTGTAATCGACTCCACGGGTGGTGCAAATTTTCCTCTTCAGATCGTACAGCGGTTGCGGCCATGGTTGCGCTGGTACGACCGTACCAGAAAACTTGTACAATAAACCTGCGTCACCAAACGCAACCTGTTGCCTGGGTATGGGATAATACTGTCCGAAGACTTTCACCTGTGAAAGTCGACCGTCGAAGTAACTCACGTTGTTTTCCATGTAATTCAGGAGTGTTGCGCTCTCAGCCGCTGTCAGAAATCTCTCACAATAATCCAAATCTAGGTCTTCAGCGACGATTTTTCGCCACTGTGACGGCTGTGCGTTTTTCATTAGTTTTTCGTAGAGAGTTGTAAGTGACATGGTCATCAAATGCTGAATGATGATAAATCGACAGATTGTATTCGGCGGGAGTGAGTTGAAATACAAGATTAAAATAGAAATAAAACATTTTGATTTTCTACCTGTGTCCTGAAGTTTCTTACGAATTACAAAAATATTTTATCAGTGTTGTTAAAGAACCCGGTAACTGTCAGGTGATTTCACGATTAAAGATAGTACTATCTATAGCCGTGTGTGTTTTTCACGACTTAAATCGTAGTGTTTTTGTTTTTATGTGATAAAGATATAAACTGATAATATAAGTTAGATAAAATAAATTATTTTTCAAAATGTAATAAATAATAATATAGGTAGTTAATATGTATTATGGATTTTGATTTATGATTCATTATTATTATTATTCGTTAAATTTATATATTAAAATGAATTACTTAACACTCGTGAAAATTATTTAATTTATGGCACTAATATTGTGCTTACATTAAACATAATCGTATTCGAAATGTCGAGAGCTGGGCATTTTTTATTTTCACACTAATATAGTATTTGATGGCGCATTCAAATAAAATTAAAGCTTTACTATCTGATTTGGGCAGATCAACCAAAAGAGGTGTGAAAAAATGTCCATCATGTGGAACATACAATGGAACAAGAACTGTGGTGTGCAAAACGTGTGATCTGATGTTAAAACCAAACAATAAAAGAGTTTCACCATCTGAAGTGTGTCGTCTACTTACACCTTCTTCGTCAATGGTAAATTAACGACTTAAATTGTTGAATCAACAACATTATAGTGTTTAAACGTTTCAGATTTTTTCTTACATATCTTCTGAAAATATTGATTTTGATGAAAGAGGCTTCATCCACTTTCCAGATACTAAAAACAAAGAAATCAACAAACTGGATACTGGAATTTGTTTAGTCCGATCTTGTGGTGGTCGTTTATTCGATAGTAATATAAATATTCTGAAGTGTCATGCAAGTTTAATTATTGTATTATAATAGTTGTTAACTATCATTATATATTTTGATTGATATTAATTAGACAAATTATTGACACATCTAAATTTGAAACTTTTTAGTTTTTTTTAATATTGAGTCATACATATTTTTAAATATTAAATATTTACATATATATTTGCTAAAAATTATTCAAACACTACAGATTTATAAAAAACATTTATAAACTGTTTAAATAATTTTTAAGCATTTCATATATAATATATATTATGATGTTTATGAGTATAAAAACTAAAAAATTCATGTTCATATTTATATATATATAAAACATGTTTAGGTTATTTTATTAATTATAAAATTAACGCCGAACAGCTTAACCTCTTGTCTAGCGTGACACCAAGGTATTTAACAGAAGGCTGCCAAGGTATGGAATCGTTATCAAATCTTAAAGGTTGTGGAGTGGAATAGCGACGTAAGCTAAATATGACTGCTGAGCTTTTTGAAGTGTGTATGTGTATTTTCCAGCTATTGCACCATTTTGCTAGTAACTTTAGGTGATCTTGTAAGTTGTTTGTTATCGCTTCAATGTTGCGGGATTCACTGTAAATAGTTGTATCATCTGTGAATAAGGCGATGTTTGTGCGTGGTGTCTGCGGTATATCAGATATGAATATATTGGACAATATAGGTCCCAGGTTAGACCCTTGAGGTACACCTGCAGAGATGGACAGGGGGTCAGAGACATTGTCATTTATTTTAACTAAGAATTGTCTATTTGTTAGAAAGGAATTGATAATATTAAATAAGTACTTTGGTGTATTGAAAGATTTTAATTTGTATAATAGGCCTTCGTGCCATACTTTATCAAACGCTTTTGGGACATCTATAAATACAGCACTAGTATAGCAATGTTTTTCAAATGAAGTGCTAATATGTTCCGTTATACGAAAAAGCTGTTGTACGGTCGAGTGGTTGGATCTAAACCCAAATTGAAATTTTAGGATAACATCTGCGCTGTTCAAATAATTTTGTAGTCTCATGTGAATAACTTTTTCAAACATTTTTGATAGGGAGGTCACTTGTAAGTAGACTTATCGGTCTGTAGCTATCAGGATTCGATTTATCCTTACCAGGTTTTTTTATTAGTATAACTGTTGCTAACTTCCAGTTCAGTGGAAAGTGTCCAACACGTAGCAAAAAATTAAATAAGGAAGTCATAAAGACGAGTCCTTTGGCAGGAAGTTTCTTAAACATAAGGTTGGTAATGTGGTCGTGACCCGGGGGTTTTTTATTAGGTAGATTTTTGACAATTAGCTTAATTTCATTTGGTGTATCATAATCCATACATTTTTTAACTGAATAATCAGGTAGATCTTAAAACTTATGGACCCGTCGTTCATTATTTATATCAGTAATTTGGTCGGTAGAAAATGTGTTGTATAACATTTCCGAAAAAACATTACATTTATCTGCGTCGGATAACACTAGTTGATTTGCTGTACGGATAGGAGGGGATTATGTTTATTTCTTGGTTCAGTAGTCTTTTGGCCTCCTTCCATAAATTTGAATCTCCCGGGTACATATTTAGTAGATGGTCGTTATACGACGACACACGGTTGTTTTGTAGGGCCGTTCTCACGTCCTTAGTGAGTTTATTCAGTGATTTTTTATTTGCCGTATTTCTTTGGTTTTGCTAAATGCGTCTAGCATGGTGTTTACGTTGAATTAAGGTAAGTATATATTGAGGTAGAAAGCCGATGTTTTTAGTATTATGTAGCGTGGGCTTAGAGCATGCTCGTGCGGCGTCAGCAATAACTGTTAGGTGTTCAGACATTTGTTCTGCAGCTTGGATCGTGTGTATAGTTTTAGGTATTATTAAGTTGTTATTAATTTGATTTGAGAATATATCCCAGTTGACCTTACTTATATAATAATATAATGAAATATAACATAGCTAATGGTGTTTGTTGCTTAGGTCTAAATACTAAAGTATAAAAAAAATAATTCCTCAAATTATACTTTAAAATAACTGTATTAAATCTTTGTAATATTTTTTCAGCACTGATGACTAATTATATTTAATAGTTAATTAACAATATCTATTTTTGTTATTATGATTCGCTTATACTCTATATTTAGTAGTTATTAAAATTTATTATGAATATGAAAATTAGAATTACTTCTAATAAAAAAATCAAGTTATATTTTTAAATTATAAAATAATTTGATATAAAAATATTAAATTATATTTAAAATATTATTTGTTATAGGAAAGCGTCTTAAACACGAATATTCAAAGTGAACCTTGCAAACATATAGATACTTGTTTTAATTGTAATACAATTGGTGAATCATTGCAAATTGACCAACAGGTTTTAGAATCTTTTAGAGTTCCTCAAAATGTAAAACAAGTATGTTTTTCTATTTATACAGTAAACCCTAGCAGTGGCGGATCTTGGATCTTGATGTAGGGGGAAGCAATGATAGTCAGAAATATTTTTCTAATATCAGAAGAGTAGTTTTACAGAATATAATTATCAGAATGAAAATGAAAACGGAAGAATGAGACCCGGAGACCCTACTTATAAGAATTTAATTCAGTTCCCAAAACCACAATTTATGTGATGAAAATATTAAATTAAAATTCTCGGTAGTATCAACAGCTATACCAGATAGGCATAGGATTTATTCAACAGTTAAAATGTCAAACCTATATTTTAAGTAGCTAAGAAATTCTATCAATCAGGTGCATGGTAATGAAAATATATTTTAGTATTTAGTTTTTCTTTATGTAGAAATGACTGAATGGCTTGTCATATTGATTGTTCACCGAACAATACCTGTATCTCCTGATGAGTAATTAATATTGTAACAAGGTCATTAAGGACATCATTTAACTCTGTTTTATAAATTAAATCTTTAATAATACAATGTTTACACATTTAGTGGGTATATACATAAAATAATTGTATATCCCCTCTTTCCCCCAATGAGAAAATCCTAGATCTGCCACTGATACCTTGATAATTTAAATGGCTTTAAGAAAAAAATTCTTTTTAACTACCATAGTTAATAATATACAGTTTTTAATAAGCTACCAACTCTTATAATTTTGTATAACTTTTTTGTTTTAAGTAAGACTATTCAACTATTTTTTTTGTATTATTTTTATTGTATAATTCAGGAAGTATGGACAAATTTTGTTGATAAGAAAAAACCATACTTACAACGTGTATCAGAAAATATATTTGTTGTCCGATGCATAATTACCACTCAAAACCCTTTGGGCTATTTGCATTGTATCATCGGAAAATACAATAGATGCTTTTGTTGTACTACTACATTGGTTACAGTTGATCAAATGGTAATATTATCTTGATAAATTATAATCTATATTTTATTTTACTATTTACACCTTACATTTTTTTTGTTAGGATCAAATACCAGATTTAAATACATACTTTTGTTGTCATTACATTGCATGTTTAAGTGCTATAGCAACTTCTCGATATATGGTACAGGAGTTTGAAAAAAATCTTAATCCTTTTGTATCTATTTCTACATTGTCAGCAACTATTGTTCAACTTGACAATTTGCCAAGTAAGTCTATCATCTTAAAGATAATAAGTACCTAGATTTACGGTGAACAATTTTATTTAGTATTATTAGGCTGTTAAAATGTTTTTATTATACCTATAAGTAAATAACAAATTCAAGTTGTCATACTAATTAAGATAATAATACTCATTAGTATAGCTCAGAATTATATGCATTTGTATATTTTTACTAATTGTATGCACGTCTAGGGGGTTCTAAAATATCCACGGTTCGTCTCACACTGAATTTAAACACCAAATTTTATATTGCATATTTTGCATATTTAGAGGATTATTGCATAATGGTTCATAAATGCATATTTAATGGGTTTTTAATAAATTACCAATTTTATTTAAGATAAATATATTTTAGTAATTTTAAAAGAGAAAAAAATCGAAGACAGGGTTTCTCAGAAGAATATTCTTAAAATATAGTCATTTTTGCAACACTTCATGAGATTGGAGCACGTATAGATAATATTATAAAAACAACAATAAATCACATACACCAGCATTTCGGCATAGGTACTATGTTGTTACTTCAACATGCGCAACGAATAAGGCAGTAACTCAATTTTACAAATTTTTTTTATAATGAATAATATTTACTGATGATGTTATTTTATTTTTATTTTGATTCTTTTATTTAAGTTTTCTGAGAGTTTTAGATATTATATTTTAAACAATCTAAAATACGAAAAAAAAATGAAGGTTATAAACTATTGCATTTTGGTTTTTAAAGTATTAAATGTTTAGCCATTCAAATATTCTTTTGTTTCTGATAGAATATCTAGTAGATACCTACTTTAAAAAAAAAAAAAAAATCACATTTTATAATGTTCAACATATGGCATATAATTGCATATTGAGCCATTTTTTCCTTGCATATTTGCATCATATTTGACACTTTTTAAATGCATATAAATCTGGGATCTACTCATTAGGTATAAAAAAAGGTGGACAAGTGAGTACCGGTCTGCTATACAGTAGGATCACTGTAATGCAGGGGTCGCGACCTATTGGTTGTTTAGAAGAATATTAGTTGATATTTAGAGGAATATTGGGAGATCGTATTAAAAATGAATATATCAATGATAACTGTTGGTCATGTGCATAATTCTAACTAATAGTTACTATAGTTATTACTTATTAATTCATATCAAAACTTATACACTCCATTCCCCATAAGCGTATCCCCTTTTAGCCTTTTGCGCACGCAGTGTTTGGTGAAAATGTACTGAGAATTCAGTTCACTACGTATACACCATGGTGTTTCACAACGTTAAACTGTACAACTGCAGTTAACTGTATTGTCACAATGTTTTCACCATATTCTGTGAGCGCAAGAAACTAAAAGTGTGTAAACTTACGGGGAATAAAGTTTAAATGGAAGTATCAAAAAATAAAAAAAGTGATTCAATGCTTGTTATAGATGTTCAGGTTGCAATGGCAGAAGAAAGTAATGGACCAGTCACATTTTTTGATGATCAAATGATTATCTCTAATGAAACGTGCGTCTTAGAAAGCATTGCTCCTAAATATCAAAGAACAGTTCCAAATATATTATCAAAAGTACTGATTTCAATTCCACCAATTGATTTACATATTATTATTGTATACTTATTATTTTTTTAAAAAGTCTCAATTTAATCAATTAGACGTAACTCATATTCTATACTAGTTCGTGATTAGTAAAAAAAAAAATGGCATATTATGTTAGTTTTTATGAATTGTTTGTTCTGATTTTGTTATAATGTTCTACATTTAACTAATATAAAAAATATATAACTTATTTTTTAGAAACGATCTAAAAAACCTCAAAACACCTCGAGATTAAAGAAAAAAAGCTGTATGATATTAATATTATTTTATTTTAGAGTATTAAAATTTATATTTGAATTTACAAATAGTTTTTATGCTTAGGTCACGAAGAACCACAATTCATAAATCCTAATCCGGTGTTAAATTTTGAAAAATGGATGTCTTCCGTTACAGAACGCATCAACCAAGAAATGCATTATCAATTTGATGGTAATCCTCCAACCATGGTGTTTCATATTCATAAGGTGATACATTTTTTGATATGACTGATATTAAAGAAGGAATTGAGGAAATAATTGCCTTACAAAGCTAAATGATAAAATGAATTACAAAAGCTTTCTTTTTTTACTAAAAAATATAAATATAAATTTTGTTTTACAGACCTTTTTTGATTGTTTGCGAGAACGTATGTGCGTGGCTTCTCAAAAAAAACGTTTACCCAATTATACTTCAGTGTTTGTGAAGCGTGACTCATTACCTTTAGGAACATTCACAAAGCATACTTGGCATATAACTAATATACTCATAGTGAAGAAAATTTTTGAAACACCTTTAGTACCTCTTAATATTAGTCGCAGTTTCATCAGAAACATAGATGGAACATACGATGCTTTTGAGCGTGAAAAGAATGACTATATTATACCAACAGATAAATCTCATCAACTAATACAACCAAATGATTTGAAGACATTTCTAAAAGTTGGTTAGTACATTCAAATTAGTAATTACAATTATATGTATTTTTTTAAATGCATGACGATTAATAGGTACCTATTTATAGAAAAACATTTTAAAGAACTTTTTGTTTTGAAGGTATTGTCAATGAACATCAAAAAGAACCAATACCATTTATTATTGAATGGATTCCTGATGTTCTTCCTATAACTGAGATTGGTGAATTAAGACTGACATTCAAATATGGACATATGCCTCCTAAATAAGACACTCCTTAACATTATATTTTGTTGTGAATTTTAAATTAGTTATAAACACAACTGAAATATTTATAATAATATTATATTAAATGAGATTAATTTACTAATTATTTATTCTTAAAAATAAAAGAGGAGAACACAATAGTTTTTTATTAAATCTAAACCAAAAGTTGCATCATTAAATTATTAGAAAGTATGACTGTAAGGGAAAAACAGCAAACCAACCCTCGTGTAAGAAATAGAAATATGCTGGTATCAACTGGAGGTCTCGATTACACGTGTAGTGAACTACACGGGTACCCTTGTTTGTACACAAGACGGGGTTAAGGCCCGTGTAATAAAAATATCCGTGTATACCTGTGTATTAAAATACCCGTGAGCTAAAATACTCATATATTTACAACTCAAATACAATTGTATTTCATAGGCTTCTCCAACGATATATTTTTAAATATCGATATCGTTTTGAATTGTGCGTTATCGAAAAAAAAATTTAGGTATCGATATCTTTATGATATCATAATTGTCAATACTCAATAGTACTCAATACTCAATTGACTAAGTAGTAGGTACACAGAACTATGTGGTAGGTACTACAAAAAAGGTTAGGTACCTTTTATTGGTACTAGGTAGTAGGTATTAGTTCACGATTAATTGTTTTAAAATAATAAATATTTTATTCAAGAGCTTAGGCATAAATTATCAAATACTATAGATATCAATACGGGACAGTGAATGTTAAAATTCTTGCGACATATCCCCCCAAAATCATAGTGGTTGCCTATATTAGAAATCCTTGGGCGTAGCCGACACATGATAAGAAATTTTAAAATTTACAATTTTTAACAAATTATCAAAATATATAATACAGACACATATCTATAGTATTTGATGATAATCTATTTTTAATTTGTTTACTTATTTGAATCAGAAATTAGGTGTAATATTAGAGTAACGCCGTAAAATGTTTTAAGTAGGCAACCTATACGTTTTCGGGGGGACAGAATGTGTCGCAATTTTTAATCGAGCTGTCCCGTATTCTTATTTATAGTATTTGGTTCTACATTGTTTATAAAGATTAAAGGGCTATTAAGTCCGAGTACTCTAGCTTAACCACGTCGGTACTGAAGAAATAATTGAGTAATTCTAGAGGACAAAATAAAAAACATTTAATAATTACACAATTACTATATAAATGAGAAAAACAAAACATAAACAAAATATTTTAACGAATCACAAACAACACCGGAACGTCCGAAACTATCAAGCGATAAACACTGACTAACTGACTGAGCTATAGAGTTATGAGACTATTTAGACTAATGAGTCATTGGGAAAAATAATTATTTAAAATTTATTTTTTTGTTATCCTGTGCTATTTTAACCTGGAATATCCGATATATTTCGATTATCGATACCTAAATTTCCGAAAAAAAGTTCGCGATATCGATATCGAGTCGAACTACCGATATCGTTGGAGAAGCCTTGACTATTTCACTACTTTGCAGTTCTGACTTAACGATTTCTTCACTTTCTGAACACAATATGACAGAAAGCATATCATATTATATTGTGTTTTTTAAAGCAAAACTTTTAGGTATTCATAACATACTTAAATAATAGGTAGGTAAGTAGTCGAGGGCTATACAATTTTTATTATTAATAAATAACCAATTATTTGAATATACATAAGTACATAAAGTATTTTTGAATTCTGAATTAATATGCAATATACACGGATATTATACACGGGTATTAAAAACACGGGCTTTAATATAATTTTTACCCGCGTGCCCGGGCTCCGTGTACCCGTGTATTATATTAGCTGTTCACAACCACGACCCCTAGTATCAACATAATAAGACTTATAGAGAATTAAAATATGTTTCTGGAAATAAATTTACAAGGGAATAGAGCAGTCTTATATATCTGTTCCAAAAACTTAAAATAATGAAAATACATTTTGATCATTCAATCCATATTTTTATGAATTATTTTTTATTGTATTAATTTAAATTAATGTATTTATCAGTATATTATTTATGATGTGCAGGTGTTTATATAATACAATTTATTGGATTGAATATTTAAAAATGTTAATCAGTCGTGTTTTTAGACCTGAATATATTAAACATTTAATTATTTTCAATACTAATTTATACATTCAATGTATAATTTATTTATTTCTTAATTTACGTTGATTTTCTAATGATTTTCCGCTTTCCCAAATTGCATTATCAAATTCATTCTTTCCAGAACATAAGGCAATTAATCTATAAAATAATATAATTGAGAGTAAGCAAACATCAACTATCTAAATATAAGTTAGATGTTTCATAACTTACTTTGAAATCATCAATAAAATATGCAAGTCATTAGTAGACACATTTTTGGGATCAGCCATTCGCATCTTTACAAAATCATTTTCAATCACCTAAATAAAAAATAAAAGAGGATTAATGAATTATATAACTTCACAATAACTTAATATTTGGTGACCTACTTTTAAAATATCCTGTTCATATTTAAAAGGAAATGTTGAAATTATTGCAATATATTTTCTCAATTTGTCCAAAAGAGGTAACTGACTTTTTAGGTAGTCGTGTACTGACTTCATTGTCTCTTCGACATCAGAACAAGACGGGTCTGGTTTCAGTACAATATCAATATCAAACTGAAATTATATATATAGTTATGAATTACACATTTTAAAACTATTACTAACTAATTAAGTTACAGGTAGAAGAGATTTTCCAATTGATAATGTCAGTGTTGGTATTTGGGTTTCATAGTCTATACCATAATAAGTGAAATCATACTTCATTTGTTGGTCGGAAATTATATTTTTTAGAGCTTCAAGATTTAGCATTCCTAAGAAAAATAATAAATAATTTATAAAAAATGAAAACATACAAACAGTATATTAATTATTTTATACTAATACTTATATAGATAGTTTATTAGAAGGGCTGGGAATGTAATGCCCTATAAAACCCTAAAAAATGATTTTAAATAAATGATTTAATACTCTAAAAATTCTAAATAATAAACTAAAAAAGGTAGACAAGTGGGTATCCCTTTGCTGTACAGTAGGTTACAAGTAGGTCACTTTAATGGATGGTATTAAATTTGAATTCAATGATATAATATCATTGTATAAGAAAAACGATTCTGAGCGAAGACAATCAGACAGTGTATTATATTACTAAGTATATTTGATGATATTATATGATATTGTGAACAAAGTAATTTAACCTATTTACGTGGAACCTTGTTTTAAATTTTCAATCCTTAGCTATACAAGTTGAGCATTTTATAAATTTTTAACAACAAAATAATTATTCAATTTCAAATTTGATAAATTTTGTTGAAATTCAAACTTTAAATGCTTATAAAAAAAAATTGTACATATGTATTTTTAATATTTTTCGACTGCTTTTATAACAATATATCAGGAACTTTGATTTAAATCTTCACGTTTTTTTCCCCATCAAATAAAAACTAAAAAAATTGAAAACTGACAATGTCCGTGATCAGCTCAAAAGAGTCAAATTGTTTTCAAAATTGTATGGTGTATAGAAAATGAAAATATAAACATTCAGTGAAATTTTCAAGTATCTACAGTCATTCATATTTTAATTACAACAAAATAAAGAAATTGTTACATGAGAAATCGAGTGAATATCAAATGTTGAAAAAATATGAATTTCAAACGCTCATAAAAATTTAATTTTACTTTCTTGTAGATATTTTTTTTTTTTTTGATGAGGGTAGACAAATTTATGAGGAATCTTGCATTACATTTTCAAATCTTAGATTTAAAAAGAACATTTTTTATGAATTTCTAACTTAAAATAATTTGGAAATTTTCGTCATTTTTACGTATTTTGTCAATATTTGAACTTAATATGCTTATAAAAAAAAAAATGCGACTATGGATTTTTAATATTTTTCATCTGTCTTTGAAACAATATATGAGAGCCTTCTATCTCAACAAATAAAATTTTATTGATATTTATAGAATAAAAAACTAAAAAAATTGGAAGCTGACAATGTCCCTAAACAGCTTAAAATATTTTGAAAATTTTATCGTGTATAGAAAATGCGAATATAAACAATCAGTGAAAATTTCATGTACCTACGGTCATTTGTTTAAAAGTTGCACCAAAAATATTTTTTTGCGTAAAAATTCCCGTTTTTCCTTAATTTTTCTTTTGTTTTTCACAGCGTTTTTGAAAACTACTTTGAAATTTTTACTTTTGACCCCCCCCCCCAAAGTACCAACTAAATTCACTTTCCTATCAGAAAAAATACTGTTGAAGAAATCTAAGCATTTTTACTGTCCTAAAAGGTCACGACAGACACAAAAAAAAAAAAAAAAAGTAGGCTAGTGGGTATTGCTCTGCTGTGCAGTAGGTTACAAGCTGTCTCTGGGCAGGCAACTGTCTAGAGAGAGAGGCCGCCATCCCCTGACCAGGCGTGGCAGAAACCTACGGATGCCCAACTTGAAATTCTGCCAAACCTAAAAAAGAGTTTTTCAACTAACCGTTCCAACCATTGCCCCCTAAAAAAAAATATATATATATATATAAATACATATTTAATTACCTTTATTATCCAAATTTCCCGGCTGTAAATCTGTTTCATCTAAGACCAAATGTGTCCTATCTGACAACTGTAAAAATCCATTCAGCAGTCTATTGGAAGTATAGCATTTTCTGTAACAAAATACAATTTTTCTGATTTTTAGCATTTTATAACTTATTCATCAAGGTTAAGAAAAATTGTTTAATTAGTATATTCAGTGAATACTGGCTGAGAACTATTAAATCACAAAATGCCAGTCTTGGGTAAAATACTTTTGAAAAGTATTTGGAATAAATACTCGAATACTTATTAAAAATAGTATTCTGAATATGTATTTGAATACTTAAAAATATTTTTGATAAATATATGACACAATCCCAGTTATAATTTTGATATTGTATTATATTAATAGATATTATTGATTCCAAATTTCAAACTCATAAAATATAAATTTTGTATTTTTGTTTTAAATCAAATGCAAGGGAATAACATGCAAATCAAGCAATATAATTTTTGTCACGCCTGCACCGAAACTTTGGTTTTCGACCACGGTTGAAGCATTCGAAAGCAACCTTTTTCTGTCCAGCGGGCGGAAAAGAGGAAATCCCCAAAAGTGCCGGGCGGAAAAGAAGAAATCCCCAAAAGTGCCAGCCGCCGGGCGCGTATCCCCTGCACAACCAGAAACCAAAATGTATACCTACCACAGTCCTTGCAAAACATAAACTTTTGGTTACATCTTAAATTTATAGTATAACCTCCTTGCATGACGCATAAACATTTAAACATATTTTGTAGAATAGTCTATAATTGTTGCATAGATCCCTGCATAACCTTTTCCATGAACGCAGGGGCGTGACAAAAAATAGTATGTGTGGCTCGCGCGGGAAGGCCATTTCCCGCCCTTGCTACACAATATACTATTTCATACTATATAAGTATTCCGAATACAACCAAAGACTGCAAAATGCATGCTAACTCTGAAGTAACTAATAGAAGCTGACTGATGACAATTG
The DNA here is from genome assembly GCF_005508785.2 of Acyrthosiphon pisum. Lineage (NCBI taxonomy): Eukaryota > Metazoa > Arthropoda > Insecta > Hemiptera > Aphididae > Acyrthosiphon > Acyrthosiphon pisum. The sequence goes on from NC_042495.1 coordinate 56,135,438, forward strand.
ATACTTAATATAATTATATTATTTATTATTATCACAGTAAGTATCAATAATATAGTGTCTAGTAAGTTTGGAAGCACATTATATGCATAAATATATTTTAAAATTGTCTTAATATTTTGTATAGGTAGGTAAAAAATATATATTACCTTGGAATCATATCCATGTTGTTCATCGTGTGTATTTGGATTGGTAAATACTCACTTTTTACTACCAAATAAGATATCAGCGAGTATAAATGTTTTGTGTAGCTTTGTCCAATACCACGAGGAATACCACGAATGTTTAATGAGAATTTTCCAGGAACCAAAATGTTTTGTCTATTATAACTATAAAAATATAAAATATTGAATAAATATACATAAATAATAAGTGCTCAGGGGAAAATCAAATGGAAAAAATGTTGTAGTATTTAACATTAATTATACATACATGGTAGATACAAGATAAAATAGTAAATAGTCAGCTACTAAAGAGTCTCCTAATAATGCTTGAGTTAATACAAATTTTAGCTCTGCGTGAATGTTTGATGCATCATTCCAGATGGATTTATCTGTTTTATAAATGTATTAACATTATAATAATATTATTAATTACACATACAAATTTCATAATTTAAATTTAAACTAAACATTAAACTTACACGTTTCTTCATTATCTGGAATTAAGTTTTTTAGCAGTTTCAATTGAACAGCATGAATACAATGCGTTTCTTTAGCTCTTGAAGATTGTTCTTCTAAATCTCCATTGTCCTCTTGAATTATACGTCGGTCAAGAAATCCTACAACTTCTATAATTTGGTTTAGCTTTAATTCATCGCTATGAATATCTTCAGGGTATACCTAGATATTTAAATGTTTACATTAATAATATTATAATATATGACACAACAATAAAATTAATACTTACAAAAATAAATATTTCCTTAAAGTATTTTTGACATGCTGGATCAAGACGAATACGTTTATTTATATTTTCTTCTCTAAATCAATATGTTATAATTTAATATAAATAATTTTGTAAGTATACCCTGTCTCACAAAAGAAAGGTAATGTGTCTTGACAAAAACAGGTCAATCCCTGCGACTTACCCAAGACCACCTGTAATAATGCCTGTTGTCTACAATGGTCATGGTAAACTGAGTAAACACGATGACTGCATCAAGGTGAACCAATTATGATACATCAGTAATAATAGAGTGCGTGCAATACTTCGATAACCTGGCAGGCGGTTTGTTGCCCCCCCCCTTAATCGCCACACGCGATACAGTACCTTTCTTTTGTAAAACAGATTATACCTAGTGTTTAATAATTAACATACAGTTGAGCTTCAGCATTCTGGTTTGTATTAGTTACATCTTTGGCCCATTCATTCAATCCTGGAATTGGAATGCAGGCAAAAACTTGTCGTTCCATCATTGTATCTCCAAATACAACTTCTTCTCCAGGCTACAAAATGAATAAATTGTATAAATAAATGTAATTCAATTTTTTTTTTTTTTTTGTAAATCATTATTCTTACTTTGAGATTTTTAGTACTGCTATGATATTTTGCTTGACACAAAGTGAATTCATCATTCTCAGAATTAATAATTTTAAAATTGCTACTATAATATTCAGGATTTAAAATATCTTGTATCATTCCTTTAAATCGCACAAAGGTTCCAAGAGCTATTTTATCATCAAATAATAAAGGTACCTAAGAATTAAAATTATTTTCATAAGATTTTTGCATAAGAAATAAATGTGTGTTAAACAACTTAAACATATCTATAGTAAAAGTAGCATTATAATTATAAATGGACCTCAAGAAACATTCAAATTTTAAGTTACCTTAGATTAAAAAATATAAGGTTAGGTTAGGTTAGTTTAAATTAAAAGTCAATAAGTAGGTATTATCATAGAATTATTAAAACAATATTCTCACTAGGTATTCTTACAAAACCATTCTTGATGTTCAAGACTTTTGCATATTCATTTAAGTTGTTTATTGATTTTAGGCACTAAATAATAAGTGATAATTAACTAGGTAGGTAACTGCTCTGTCATTTTTTCAATTATTATTTATTTGCCCCAACAAGTGTAGGTAGGTACCTAACATTAAAATTGAAATAAAATAATATATTTGCTACAGATTATTCATGTTTTTGTTCGGGTCAACCATAAATTCATATCACGAGTCACAGGCATAATTATATATTTATAGGTACACCATAAATTGCTCCTATACTCGGTTCCAAAAGTGAATACACCAGACGGCCACCAGTTTCCATCTGGCAGGCATACATCTCCCACATAACAGTATAGGTAGTGACTGGTAAAAGGAGAAAAAAGTTAGTAGAACTGGTATATTCTCTTTTGTAACGAAGTATAGGTGGCCAGAATTCAACTACTAGGTTTAATGCTGATGGAAATTTTTACAAATGGATATAAAAAAATAAGCATGTAATTGTTTTCATTAATAAATGCAGGTACAGATTTATTTATTTTACAGATTGACAAACAATGTAGAAATTCGCTGGACCAAATCAGTTTTAAATTATCCCACATCATCCCGCACCAGGATAATGAACCATGTAAATGATATGGTCCAAACATCACGGTGCATTATTTTTCACACCGGTTTAGTCTAGCAAATTTCTACAATCAATTTCCATTACCTTCTCCCAATTTCCTGGTTCATTCAAAATTCTCTTGCATTCCTCTTCATTACCGTTCCAAATGTCAGCAGTCCACGAATCCATAATAGTGTGCGTTTTAAGTGGGAGTGATGTAATAAAGTTAAAAAACTAAAAGCGATAAATTAGTGATCGATCAAGTTGTAGACAACTGTGAAGTGTGAAGATTGTAACAATGAAAAAACGATACAAAACACTACAAAGAATGAAAAAGAGCCAGATTGCTATATGGCGCTTAGCCGAACCGTGAGTAATTTTGCTTTTTAGACGTATTTTAGGTTGAGTCCTACTCTCTATTGTCAATATTTATTATTATCAAAATGACAAAATGAATGAAATATGCTATCAATTTAAAGTTTTCCCTCGCTTTTCTTTGTTTATCTCCACGATATAGATAAGGTCCGACAATGATTTAAAGGAGCACACCATAGACATAATAAGATCTTATTATGTCTATAGAGCACACACACAAAAAATAAGTTTTTTTTATTTGAAAGAATGTTGAATTCTAAGGATAATGGTAAAGGTTTTACGTTTCTACTCACATTATTTAATAAGTTATGAGCAATTGAAAAAAGACGTGTGACGTCATTGGGCCCTACTCATCGTAATTGCGTATCTTATACGTGTAAAAGTTCCTCGCTTCTCACAACGATTTACCCTCCTAAACATTTTATTTTTGTAATTTAATTTACGTATAAATGTGTGGTTTTATGTGTTTAAGACGACGCAAGAATCAGAATTTATATATGACGTTTAGTTCTTTTTAAATATTAAAAATCTTAAAAGAGACATTTTGTCAAACGGCACGTCATGGCGAGCGTCGCGTGGCGTTCGAACAACCGGTCCGCCGACTCATATCTCTTAAAGTAATAATTATTTTTACATCGGATTTTCATCTAATCATTTTATATAGCCATAGTTAATTAAATTTAACATTTAAAAATAATTTAAATAATTTTTTTTTTGTGTTGTGTGCTCCATACCACAGCAGCTGTTATAAGCACGGTTGTAGCATAGAATATAGAAGCGACACTCGCCCCCCCCCCCCCCCCCCACTTTAATTGTTTTCATTTCGTGGCGGACTGATTGATGTTGTAAGCTTGGCGGTAAAGCATGTCTTGCTGGCGGGTGCCAGAGCTTGTTGTAACACTATACTTCGGCGTCTACAGACCAAAATTTGTTCGCATTCATTAAAATATATGCAACGAATATACATTTATAGCCAAATATGCATTTACATAAAATACCCAAAAATATGCAAAATTGAGTGTCGTATCCCCCCCATTACTTTTTTTTACCATATTTATGTACTTATTATTTATTGGTACTAATATAGCTATGTATTATACCTAGGTAGTATACTTTATAGAAACAACAAATAATAACCCAAATCTCCTATGGTAGCTGTAACTAAGATAATATTTCTTCGTAATAAACAATAATTACTTTATTGCAAATTGAATATTGCGCAAATATATTGAAATAATGCAGTTTAACTCGATTTTTGGGTAATTTTAGGAAACGTATAATAGTTACCTAATAGGTATATTTCAACGAGTTAGACACAATGGTACAATCATTATAACTTATAACCTATTTAAACCTAATCCCGACAGACAAATTCTGACACATCCATCAAAAGTTTAGTGAAGTCTAATGTGTCTCTTGTTGATTCTATAAAGCTAATTGAAAATACAATTGGTAAACTTCAAAAAATACCTGGAGAAAATGTAAATAAAATAAAAATAAAAATTGATCAACTTTAACAAAAAAATCAAGGGCTCATCATTTTGAAAAACATGACTAAAATGTTGAATGGAAATAATGAAGTGCAAATTATATTTTTATTTTTCACCGGCTATGATAACTGATTTGCAATGTGCTCCTGACTTCAGTTGACGTCGAACGTCCTTTTAGCACATATAAAAACATTTTAACCAACCGCCGTACAAATATAACACCAGAGTACCTACATGGAACAAAATATGGTTGTCAACTGTTTTTAAACATTTTCTTAGTTGAAAATTTAAAGTAATTGAACATTAAGTACAATTATTAATATTTTAATCAAACTTTTCTTAACATGTAGTATTTTTTATTATGTACCTATTTATATCAGTTTATTTGTATCATGTGTTTTATTATTTTGCATATAAATGCATATTTTTAGTTCCAGAGAATATTTTGATAAAAAAGCATCAATATTGCATATTTTATTATGATATTTAAAGAATATTTTCAACTATTTAAGAGAATATTAGCATCTTATTTTGGTCATTTTAAAAGAATATAATTCTGGCCCCTAGACTTATAACCTTTGTAGATTATAACTTTAAATATTTTGCGTAAAAATTCCCATTTTTCCTTAATTTTTCTTTTGTTTTTCACGTCGCTTTTGATCCCCAAAAGTACCAACTTTACGGACCAGGCTTTTACATTTCTTTATATGAAATTAAATACAATAGATAATAACAAAATTATTATGAATCATAATATTAACAAAAAAAAAATTGACGTCTATCTGCTAAGGGCCCTTCGCCCCTGCGGGCCCCAGTGCTGTGCGCCTCCAGTACCTATGATTTTTACGGCACTGAATATGGTAGTAGTATTAACTATTAGGTAAGTATTAAGTATTAATGATAACAGTTTCCCAAAAACTTTCAAAAATACATCCACCCCATATTTTTGTGTGCGCACTCTTGTAATTACGTCCAAGCCGCCTCTGCATTTACCTATGACCTTGTGGCGCAGTTGGTCTGACCGATATTATTATTATTATCACACGTTGTAGAGAAGATCTTCTTTACATACAAGTGTATTATTACTTATGTTGTTTATGTTGTCAAATTGATTATTCATTTTTAGAATTTAGATTCTGAGCGGAGCGAGGAAGCTAGTGGTTTTATAATGGTGTTTATTTTTCTTTTTCTTTTTCATATCCTGTATTCCTGTACACAAAATTTCTACTAAAAGGAGTGCTTCGATTTCAACATATAGTACCTTATCTTTTAGCAAATTGGATGAAAATGGAACTTTGGAGAGGTCATTTTATCAATAGTTATTTAATACCATGGGAAAAACCACCGAAAAATTACGAAAAAACGATAAGAATGGGATTTTAATTTCTAACGCTTTGTTTATCACCATAGAAACGAATAAAAAATTATAATATTATAATATTAATTTAATTTATACATGATATTATAATAAATAATAACAATATAAAATATCCAGACTGACAAACCGTCTCCGCTCAGAATCGTTTTTCTTATACAATGATATTATATCATTGAATTCATCTTTCAAGTCTTTCAAGTCAACATGGAGAAACAAAATTGTTTGGGAACGCGTCTATACCAACCAAACATGTTTGTTGGATATTTTGGATGTTCGACGAACGTTTGGTCGAACGTTCGTAAAATGTTTGCTAGGTGTGGACGTGACTTAATACAATCCATTACCTATACAATGACCCACTTGTAACCTACTGTACAGCAGAGTGACATCATCCACTTACCTGTTTTTTAAAATGTCATTCTTAGGTAAGCTAAGCACGGAAAGTTTTTTAAACTTATTGCATCCAAAGTAACAAATTTTGTTTGGTATTGTGAAGAAGATGAATGGTGGAAAATTATATAATAAAATAATGGATTATAATTTCACAAGGAAACAAAATTAATATTTAATTAATATTTGGGAAATAAAGGAACTATGCAAAAAATAACAATGTTAATAAATTTATTTTTATTTCATAGAGCATTTTACATGTATATAATAATAATAATATAATATATGTATAGTATTTAAAAGTACAGTACCTATAGATTATATACATAGTGCGTTTTTGGTTTTCCAAAAAAATTTTAGCGGATCATTAGATTATCTTTTAAGACCGTGATATAGATAATCAGCATTGTGGTCATGAGAGACTTGATAGTTGTTAGATAGCGTGGATGGTATTATAAAAAAATTCCATCACCTTGAATCTTTGCATTTATGACCTATCTATTTTTATAATATTTTACACTCAAATAGTCGAATAGTTACACTTTTTGGCAGAAAAAATTTAAATGTCTCATATCACATCATTACACAAACGTCTATAATATAAAACAAAAATAATGAGGCCAACGATTATCATACAACCTAATATTCTTAACTCTTTAGGTAGAAGTATAGAAATATTCTATTTTATATACCTACCTAATACCGTTGATTTTAAATAGGTACACATAAGACAGTATATAATTAATAAATATAATAAATATAAATAAATCATATTTATAATCAATGCTAATACACAGTGCCAATCATACCTTTAGAGACCTGTAGGCTGCACTGCTGACATAAATTATTAATTGTTAGTAAATTACTTAATTACCTTAAAAAATGTAGAAATTACATTTTCAACATATAACTGCAGTATAATACATTTAAATTGAAAATAAGTTCATCTTTTACAAAACAAAACAAGAATAAATATTGCATTGCTAAAAATACATTTTATATTTTTTTATAGATATTTTAATATTGAGTTAATTTATTATAATTTATAATTTATTATTATTAATTATAGAATTTACTATCCAATTTTTCAGTACAAACTTTTTGAGAGGAAATTTTTTTTGTTCATAAGAGTTTTTACCCCATAGGTAGTATAATTAATTAGATAGGCACTTCCTTTCCAAACTTTGCTCATAAAGTTATTATGTTAATATGATACTATGATACCTACTGTGATAGTTTATAATTAAAAATTTTAGTTATATTTTAGACTTTACTTTTACATTTACACGTAGCACGTGCTATAATATGTAGCATATTATTATTGGCTCAAAATGTGCTGACAGATACAATAAAAATTAAATTTAAAAAACCACATCATTGTAAAATTATTACAAAAATTTATTATTTATGTTTTAAAAAAGGTCTTAATATTAGCTAGATATTTTACTATTTTAGCAAGCGGCCCATGTATCATAATAATCTTGCAACAGCTCGCCGGCCAGACCCGGGTCTGTAGCTAAACAATATTGAAATTATTTGCTTATCAGATAAAAATATGTATTCAATTTATTATTTATAAAATTAGTATTATTAAAAATAACTGTATAAAATAACGTACCCAATATAAACAAAACAATATTTTGTATTAACAAAATATAACTAAAATTTAACTATATTGGCTATTTTTAATATAACGTAAATATATCGATAGTGAATTCGAGTAATAGGCGGTCAAATGAAAACATTAACCTATAAGTTAAGGGGGTTAGAGAAAGTTATTAGTTTTCTAAAGGTAATATATATTATGAGTATATTGTGATAGAGATGCCAAAAAAATTGTTATAGAGCAGTATGCGTAATTAATAGAAGGGAAGAAGTGGGGAGCGAATGCGAGTTTAAATAAAACACGAACACCATATGACTGAGTATGGCTAAGTTTAATGTTTCGCTAGCCGATACATATTGTATTTTTAAACCTCCAAGATCCGAGAACCACAAGCAGCTTGGGCCCAGTAGCTCAGTAGTGTTCACCTTCTCTTGGCATTAATAACGACTACAGAAAACAAACAAAATGGTTAGTACACGTCTCTATATCACCTAATATTTTAAACTTGTTCTTAAATAAATTAAACTCAATTGGTTAAAATAACTCTTAAGTTTAAATAATTAAATAATCTTCGTATATTATTATGTATACATAATGTATTATAAATTATAATAAATAATATACTAAATAATATTATATCAAGTAGGTACTTACCTATTTATTTGTATGTAATTAATAATAGGTGAATAATTATTTTTATAGTTAAATTATATTTTGTAAATCGTAAGATGGGGTACAACTATACAATGATACTAAAAATAATTAAAAAATATATTTTAAATTTCATTATATTAAAAAGTTTAAAAAAAATAAGGTTCGGTCGATTCGATTGTGAAAAATAATAACAAGAAATTAAGAACTATGAAATTCTATTAAACTATCTATGAATTTATATTTATACATTATAAATTACCTATAATATTTATAAAAATATTAAATATATCATAGAAATTAAATATATTAAATAGCATATATAACTAAAAATGTACAAATAGAAAAATTGTTTTAAAAATGAATTGAAATCTGGTTTTTCATAAAACACCTAAACCTAATGTTAAGTAGGTATTTTTATTTATTTTTTTTATCGACATTTATTTCGATCCAACAACTTGGCTATGTTATATGAATTTATATTAATAAACTTTTTTTTCGTAAATAGTCTAAAACCACAAACTCAATAGCTTTTAAAAACGATTTAGGTACTATATTTATTAATTGTATGTTAAACATTAGTAAATTATACAATGCACTGTAATAAGTAATAATTGTAAAAGAAAATATATTTGAAAATAATTGATGTCCATCAATTAATTATTATATCTGTCTATCCTTATTTAAATTTATTTTAACTAGAATATTTATGATAATAATTACTACGAATACCTACTCTGAAACATTTTTATACTCTTGTATACTACATTTTGTACTAAATAGTAAATACAACAATTAGTAATATTCTATAGTTAATTCAGGCATATTAAAATTATGTTAAAATTGGAATTTTTGAACATGTTAGATACTTACATCAAGTATAAAGTTGGCAATAAGTCTTATTCATTATCTGGACTAAGCTAGATTTATATTTAGAATATGGCACGTACATGACATAATATTGGAAAGTTCCCAAATTACGTTGTAGGTATTTCTAAAGTTAGGAATTCCATTGAACTCGTCTGCATGTAGGCTGAAATAATAATAGAGGATACTATAAAAACAAAAATTAGAAAATATAAAAGTCACTGTTTAATAATTTATTTCCGGCACATAAGATATGCAATATTAATACATCTGTGTAATCATATTTAACTTATTCAAATTCGGGCATAGTATCTCTCATGTATTTGGCAAGTACTTACCTATACATAGTTATAAATTATATTAAGTAATTTTTCGAACGATTTTAAGTAATAATTTTTGATATTCCAATCTTTTCATAAATATTCGGGAAATTTTATAAATGATGTGGATATCTATTTTTGTGTACATTATTGAATTTATTGGAATATTATTAAGCTTTAAAATATATTACACCACAAATATTACATATGAATCCTATGGACAGATGACATTACATATATAAAATATGTAATAATTTTAAATTAAAGATTTATTTATTTATTTATTTTTGTATAGACATAAATACATAATATATAAATATTATAAACTTACATTATTTATTAAGGCTGACAAAGAGAAGGTAAAGAAGAAGAAGGTAAAGAAGGAAGAACCAAAAGAAGCCGCACCAGTGGAAGAAGCACCAGCACCAGCACCAGTCGCTGAACCCGAAGCACCTCCTTCTCATTCCAGCACAAAACACAGCAGCCGTAAAAGTTCATCCAAGAAAGTCCGCAGGTCTGGCAGTAATGTGTTCTCTATGTTCACAACCCAACAAGTGGCCGAATTCAAAGAGGTAATATAGCCTAATTTGTTAAATGCATATAATAATCATATTATGGATTAGGTCCCTATAGAGTATCTGTGATTTATAAATTATTATTTTATAATTTATATAATTCATTAAACAGGGTTTCTCGATGATGGACTGGGATAAAGATGGCATTTTGGGCAAAGAGGACTTGAGAGCCACTTGGGACAAAGTGGGCAAGCTAGTCACAGACCCTGAACTCGAAGCTATGTTGAGCGAAGCTTCTGGTCCAGTTAACTTCACCCAATTGTTGACCTTGTTTGCAGCTAGGATGTCTGATGGAGGTCAGTAAACTGTTAATGCTTTCAATAAGGTGTGCTATTATATTATGATAAAATAAATTAATATCGTAATTTGATGTATTTATTAGGTCAAACCGACGATGACGAGACTGTTATTGCTGCCATCAAGTCGTTCGATGACAACGGTAAAATCGACAGCGAAAAGTAAGTATTCAAACACATTTAAAATTTTTCAAATACAAGATTTTTGACTGGTAATTATATTTTTAGGCTGAGGTACGGTCTATTGAACTGGGGTGACAAATTCTCCAACCAAGAAGTCAAAGATGCTTTTGACAACATGGAAATTGACAAAAAAGGATTGATCGACACCGAAGACCTCATCTCCATGGTTTTGGGATCTGGTGACGACGAATAATTTGTATTTATTTTAAATCAATAACCAGTTTTTAATTTATTTAATATCCCTAATTTTGCCCAACTTGTGTATCAATTGGTAGGTCACAAATGAAAAATTTGATGAAAGTTAATATCGAAATAAAAAGGAAATCCTCTCTATACATAACTTTGTACTTTATTTGTTATTGTACTTACCTACCTATATTGCATGTAAACGCCGATGCAGAAAATATCATTGACATATTTACATAAATATAAATGTATTATCATCTTGATTCTATACAAAGTTGCAGCGTAAAAGAAGATAAAACATCCAATTATTATTATTTCATAGACATTCTTCGTCTTTAAGTGCATACAGGTATATTAAAATACCGAATATTAAATATCAACATTAATATTAATGGAAATATGTACGTATGTATTGTTTGATATAAGCTTTATGACGTTTTACTTTTTTCGTATCGTAACTACCTACTTATGTGTTATGTATAATATATAACAGGTACCTGTAGTATATAATAATATAATTTATAATATAGTACGAACAGCTGTCTAGATTACCTTATTATTGTGTAACGATTGATAATGTTATAATTGTTATAAATATTAAATTTGGAGAATGATATAATAGCATAGTGTCTAAAAAGTAAAAGCTCAATATGTAATCATATGATACCATCATATGATGTAATCATACCTATATGTATACTTATAACCTTTATGCCTTTAAATAATCTGCTGAAGTCTGTCACCATTGGTTTTCTCATTCGACTCATTGTCTACACGCCAGAAGATATGTATTTATATTTTATAATATATTAATACATTAGGTACAGTATTATAATAAAACCATGGACAAACATTTTTTGTCTTTGGGTTAGGCCGTTAGGGTTTTCTACAATTTAAAAAAAAAAATTGTTTTTAACATGCATAACATTGCCCTGACGTCTCAGAACCATACTGTTTTGGGGGAGCTTTTGGTGTGCACGTCGATGGCGACTTGAATGAACTGTCACTCTTATATTATTCTTACTGGTCAATACGCCCTCGTGCCATCCGGTTGGTGATCGCTAACGTTCGTTACGTAAGTGGCACCCTACGCAATAAATTGTATAGTGTGCTGGCATCAACTGTTGGCGTTCGAAAACTGATCCTGTCTACCCGCCCGATGTTGGACTTCATGGCCCGGTGATACCTGACGTCCCAATAAGTAACGTTGGATGTCACCGCAAGTACCATCTGTTCTGGACGCGGTCCAACTGCTTGTACAAAGCGATGTTGTTCGTCGGCCACTTGGTTCTATTAACCACGTCGGAGTTCATACTCCATAGTGATCAACGAATAATACGAGAAGGCAACGATACAAATTACTCTGTTACTGTTGCTCAGTTTCACCAGTGTTACGTAGCTATATCTATAATAGTTTTTATAACATACGAATACATTTTAATTTAATAAAATAATATTTCACGATTATATCAATAACTGCTATACTTGTCAGTTGGAGCCGATGAACAAAGTGGCCGGTAAGTGGTAAGTTCTGTTTTATTAAATCGAGCTACTGCTAAATGCTGATAATAGTACGATATAATTTTACATTATAATATATAAAATATAATGTAAACTGTCTGAAATTCAAAAATTTGGCCAAAATTTATATTTATGAAGATGAGAAGCCATTGATGAGTTGTTGTGAAAAAGGTGGATGATCGTTTTGATGTATTGCGAGGATCATTCAGCCAATATTGAATCAAAATCAATATTCAATCCAATTTAAGGGTTTGTATAATGTGTTCCTATTACCTATAAAAGAAACACTGATAGAGATGTATTCTTGAATTTGTATATGAGCAATACGGATCATCTAAGATGATCTAAGATAAATGTTAATAATTTATAATGTTTGTACTATTTTTCATTACAATTTTTTATATTAGAGTTATTACCCTTAGTACGCAAAAAATGAAGAATGGACATGCGAAGTGAGCAGGTCTACCCCTAGTGTTATTACAAGAAACAATTATATAAAATATAAAATATAGGTCATTAAAAAAAATTGACTTACCTATTGTTCGGAAATCGTAATACAGGTGTAGGTACCTATACATTCACCATTTATAGGTACAATCGTTAAGCTATATAACATTAATAAAATAAAATGTCTTTACTCTTCAAAAAAATATTGAAAAGAAACATCAAATTATTAAATAGATTTTATTCATAATAAATAAATTGACATCATTAATGTTTCAGATAAACATTTACAACAATTTGTCTAAATTGATATTAACATTGAAAAATCAATTATTTAGGTAACTAGTTGCATAAATGAAATAAATATAAACAAAAACAAATGTGTAAACACTTAACATATTGTAACTAAATATAATTTAAAAAAAACTATTTTTAATATAATATCTACTTAGTAGATAAATAATAATAACAAAAAAATATTCTTTATAAATTATCTAGTGTGTTGTTTGACAGCATTTCCGTTGTCCTGAAAAATATTTAATAAATAATTTTCATTGATTTCTCATTTAAAATAGTTTAAATATTTAAACACTTAAATAAAAAGATGAAATTTGTATACAAGGTTTTATTGACATAATATAGTACATTGCGGACACTGAGTTGAATAGACTTTATAATAAACGAAATGTTTAAATTAATTAGTTAAATTAAATTAGTAACTATATTTATTTTTTTTTATTATTAGGTTTAAAGCTTCGACGACTTAGGCCACTAGCTTTTAGATTGGTACAGTAAGGTACAGTAAGGTTGGGACGGTTGGAACGGTCGGTTAGGAACACGTGTATGTGTGGCAGGGTTTCGCGCACTAAGAACTCGGGTGGTCGCCCATCTGAGAACTAGTGGCAGTGGCCGTTGCTTACTTTCAATCACGTCACGTGATTGATTTTAGCCTCTGCGCTGCGCCGAGCCACATTATAATATACTATAATGTAGCTATAATATTATATTAATATGTGAATAATTAATCTCCGATTAGTATATCATACACAATTATTTTCTATAGTTCTATACCATTATTTAGTATGAACTATGAGTTACTGTGTGAGTAATTTAATCTCAATGGTAGAGATCAGGAGGGAAGATTACAAGTGACAAGTTACGGGGGCAAAGCGTCTTTAAAATTGTAATAAATTCTGGGCAGAGCAATGATTGTATTGGTTTTACAATGATTTTTTTGTGTCTGACGATAATTTTTAGTTTTTATAGTAGAAATAAATAAAGAATATTTCAATATTTAACTTGTCAAAAGTTTCTGGTATAGAAAATTAAAGCTAGTGTGTTCATCGGGAGGAAGGTGGGGGTTAAAAGTAGAAATTTACTAATACTTAAGGGGATTTGAAACCATGATTTTCTGTTTTTGTCTAACGCGTCTAACACACGTGACATAGGATTTTAGACTGGTTCTTTCATTATTTGCCAAACATACCAATTGATCTAATGAAACGATAAGAATATTCCAAAAACAGATTTGAATTTTGTCATCAAGTCTACTTGAAATCGACTTTCCCACACATTTGATTTTGATTTTAAAATCCGAGTGGAACGGTGAATGTATTGATTTTACAATGATGTGTTTTTTTTTTTATTAATTGTTGTGTCTATCATCACGGTTTGGGGCAATAAAAATGGTTTGATTTTCTTCAACAGTATCTTGTTCGATGAAAAAGTGAATCTAGTTGCTCCATTCGGGAGGTCAAATTTTTAAATTCCCAATAGTTTTCAAAAGCGCCGGGAAAAACAACATAAAAATTAAGGAAAAACGGAAATTTTTACGCAAAATCGGTTTTCCACAAAATTGATTTTGGTTTTTGGTATAACTCTAAAACAAATAAACGTATATACATGCAATTTTCACTATGTGTTTATATTTTCATTTTCTATAATACTTGATAAAAATTTTAGAATATTTTGATTTGTTTTGAACTGTTTAGGGACATTTTCAGCTTTCAATTATATTAGTATTTATATTCTGAGTGGAACGATGAATGTATTGATTTTACAATGATGTGTTTTATTTATTTTTTTAATATTTTTATTTTTGTCTCTGCATCACCTTTTAGGAAAGTAAAAATGCTTAGATTTTCTTCAACAGTATCTTTTCTGATAGGAAAGTGAATCTAGTTGGTACTTTGGGGGATCAAAAGTAAAAATTGTCCAGTAGTTTTCAAAAGCGCCATAAAAAACAAAAGAAAAATTAAGGAAAAACGGGAATTTTTCCGCAAAATCTGTTTTCGAGAAAATTGATTTTGGTTTTTGGTGCAACTCTTAAACAAATGACGGTAGGTCCATGAAATTTTGACTGAATGTTTATATTTGCATTTTCTAGCATCCTAACATTTTCCAAATATTTTGACTTATTTTGAGCTCTTTACGGACATTTTCATTTGCCATTTTTTTTAGTTTTTTTTTCTATAATTATCAATAAAATGTTATTCGTAGGTTAAAAAAGCTTGAAAATTTAATAGAAGGCTCCTAGTATATTGTTTCAATGGCAGATGAAAAAAATTAAAAATTCATATTCACAATTTTTTTTTATAAGTGGTTAAAGTTCAAATATTGACAAATACGTAAAAATGATGAAAATTTGCAAATTATTTTGAGTTGGAAATTCATGAAAATTTTTCTTTTTAAATCTAAGATTTGAATGATTATATTTTCATTTTCTTTACACCATACAATTTTGAAAATATTTTGACTCTTTTTGAGCTGTTTACGGACATTGTCAGTTTCCAATTTTTTTAGTTTTTTTTTATATAAATATCAATAAAATTTTATTTGTTGGGTAAAAAAGCGTGAAAATTTAATTCAAAGCTCCTGATATATTGTTACAATAGAAGTTGAAAAATATTAAAAATACATAGGCACAATTTTTTTTTATAAGCATTTAAAGTTGGAATTTTGTCAAAATTTATCAAATTTAAAATTTAATAATTATTTTGTAGCTAAAACTTTATATAATGTTCAATTTTTTATAGCTAGGTATTGAAAATTTAAAACAAGGTTCCACGTTAATAGGTATAAATAAATAAATTATTTTATTCACAATAATATCATAAAATATATTTAGTAATATCATAGGCTGGCTGACCGTTTTCGCTCAGAATCGTTTATCTTATATACAATGATATTATATCATTGAATTCAAATTTAACACCATCCATTACAGCAACCCACTTGTAATTAAATTTGAGTGTTACAAGTAAATATTCATATAGTTGAAAAATAATACAATGGAAATATGTCTATGTGCATTAATAGTTTAGTAGGTACATGGAAAGTTTCCATGGATTAATTATTAAGTAATTTATTGCATAGTATTTTATTTGTTCCCATTATATTTTTTTATCAAACTAACGACTTATAATAAAAATATTGATTTCACTTTATTATTGAAAAATAATATTGTTAGCGGATAATTATTAAATATAATCTCACTTGTTTTAAGACCGACAATCCAAGTTTGGCTGAGTGATGAAAAGGTAGACTCACTGAAATATTAGATACTTTGAGTCTTGGAATATGACCTGTATAACCGGCTATAGGTGGTAATTCAGAAGACACTTTGTGATCTAATAAAAAAATTCATAATAATTATTTACTTAATCATAATTTTTAAAAAAAATGTAAGAAGTAAATTAATATATTTCTTACACGACTGGAAAGTATGTTAACTTATTAGACATAATATAGTATCGTTTATTCGTTTGGACTCTTTTTTTGTTAACTAAATAATATGTTTATTATTGCATTATCATATGCATATTTTATTAATTTTAAATCGATTTACATTATACCGTTAATTATACATATCATTTAAATATAGTGGAACTGAATACTTATACCTACTTATAAGTAAAAATAAAAACAGTATACAATAATATAATATGATATACTTATCTATAAATATAATATTCTCAATAATGTATAAAAATACTTATTCATATCAGGGGCGTCATTTCAATTTTTTTTTTCTGGTGTGCAACTGTGCAAGGGTTTCAAGCAGATCATTTTGAAATTTCATCTGACCATATAAAAATACATACCTATGTATCTACATTATCTTGCTTTTAATTTTGTCAATAGATCATGGATAACATCAACATAAATAGTCAAAAGTTATTTAAAAACTGAAAGATAACAAATAGGTAACTGATTACTTAACCCGTGAAGACCAATAGATAAATTCCTAACGCATTAAAAACTTGAAGACAAATTCAATTTAAAAAAAAAATAATTAACATACTTAATAGGTACCTACCTATTTACTTTTATTAATTGTGATTTATATTTTATATTTATTACTTCATATTTTATAAAGTATTATATTCTAAAAAAGCGGACACCGGCTATTTTTAAGTTTAGTAAATACATCTACTGTAGCGTCTTCTGGATTGATACTATTAACTTCTTCTTTTACAACATTAATTACCATGGTTTAGTTTAATAATTTAGTCTTTTATCACACATGCAGTGCGTAAATATGACTGTTAACAATTTTTGCGCGATGGTAATACCCCTCCCCCCCACCCATGACACTAATGTTCAATATAAATATATGTATATTTATTATTTATCATTTGGAATATAATTTAGGAAATTGCGTGCTGTGTCCATGCCCCATTGCCCTATATTCTAGTGTATGTTGCTTTACTAAATATATAAATAAATAACACTAAACCTATACGAACTCATTAATATATGGTTAAAAGGTCAAATCTACTCAAATCGTAAGATTTTCAATTTTAAAATTATACCTAACAAAAAATATAAATTTACGAGAAAAAAACATGAGGCTTTGGATTTTCTGGCACTAATTATAATACATTTATGACATAATTTTTACCTTTAAAATCTTTGCTTTTTTTATATTTATTCAAAGTATGTTGTAGACGAATGTTGGCTTTATCTGGAACCATTTTTGGAGGCAAAAAACGAACAGGTCTATCAATAGCTTTTCGACTTTGTTCTGACGATAATTTGACAAGCATATTGTCTTCACATTCTTGAGCCAGTCTACAAAAAGTTTTGCCATACCGAAAATGCATCCCTGGTATATATCCTATAATAAAATTAACATAATATATAATAAATAAATTAAACTTAGTGAAGTTATACGTTTTACAGGGAATAAAAAGTAAAAAAAATACCGGTATAGCCTAAAATACATCTTTGATAATTATTGACCGTTTCTTGTTCTTTGTCAACGTTAATTTTTAAATCATTTGTATTTGGTTTTGGGGGTAGTTCATCTAATGGGCTATCTCTCAGGTACACGTTTTTTAAATCACATTGTTTTAACACTCCTTTTTCACGAAGTTCCTTAAATTTATAAAACAAATGGAAATTAAGTACCAATACATTTTTAATTAAAAATCAAAAATTTGATAAATTATGTTATATCATATAGGACATAGGTGATAGTTTCAATATATTCAAACCTGAATAATGTCTAAAGTATTAGCTCCATATCGTTTCCCAAACCGGAATTTCAATGTTGGACAATGACCAGTGTACCTACAAAATACAAAATGATTTATATTTTATTTTATATTATTTTATATGAATATTCTTACATTTATCTATAATTATTGTGGTAAGTTTTGGGTATAAATACAATATATGTCACGTACCTATATTTAATACTTAAGATTGGGTGAGACGTTCTAAACTTAATAAATATGTAAGATAGGTAGCGAACTATATTCAATAATATGATATATAACAAAACTTTGCTAAGCTTATCGATTTACTGATCCATCGTGTTGCCTACATTTAATATGGAATAATTTAAACTTTTACCTGCTATAATTTAATACTATAATTTAATAAATTATGTTTGAATGAATAAAAAGGGAAATAATTCTTATTGATTCAGAAAGTTCACGTTTAAAAAAAAAAGGTAGGCAAGTGGGTGCCACTCTGCTGTACAGTAGGTTAAGTAGGTTACAACTTACAAGTGGGTCACTGTAACGGAAGGTGTTAAATTTGAATTCAATGATTGAATGATATAATATCATTGTATAAGAAAAACGATTCTGAGCAAAGAAGATCAGTCAGCCTATGATATTATTACTATAACTACTAAGTATATTTGATGATATTATTGTGAATAAAGTAATTTATAAATTATATAACCAATTTAAGTGGAACGTTGTTTTATTTTTCAATCCTTAGCTATACAATTTAAACAATTTATACATTTTTAACTTCAAAATAATTATTAAATTTTAAATTTGATATTTGGTTAACATTTTTACGGACAATTAGAGAAAAAAAAAATTGAAAATTGAAAATGTCCGCAAGCAACTCAAAACTAGTCGAAATATTTTCAAAATTGTTTGCTGTATATATATAAAATGAAAATATAAACATTCAATAAAATTTTCATGTATCTACAGTAATTAATTTATGAATTATAACAAAATCGCTACATGAGAAATCGAGTGAATATCCAATGTTGTAAAAATATGAACTTTAAAAGTTTAAACACTCATAAAAATTGAATTTGATTTTATTCTAGACATTTTTTTTAGATAAAGGTAGACAATCTTATGATGCATCTTGTATTATATTTTCATATCTTAAATTGAAAAAGAAAAATTTTTATGAATTTCAAACTCAAAATATTCAACTAAAATATTTAAAGTATATATATTTAACGATCTCCTCTATACGTATGTTTGATGTATAAAAGTTATTAATAGCACACATATAATATACTTATTTTGCGAATAATTATATGTGATATACTAATATATTATACAGTCATATATGGCCTATATGGCCGATATAGGTAATAGCTAGTATATCTAATATCTCTACTATCGAAATTTAATTACCTATATATAGATACTAATATAATTTATAAATCTAATTTGCACATTTTAATATACAGATTTATAATTATTTAACAACGATGAAAAGTGCCTAGTTAATTATAATATACTGTTAATAGGTATAGATTATAGTTCTGTACCTGTATACATATTATGTATATATATGGCCTGGCCCAGGCCGCCTGGGTAAATACTAACTTATTTATTTTTTTGTTTAACCGTTAAATTGAAAAGAATATATTTAATCCGCTAATCAAAACATAAATAATTAGGTAAGTATAGTTTTATTTCAATAACTCAATATTTTATGATATGCCATTATTATTTTACAAATCATTTACAAGCTCGTAAACAATAACAGAATATATGCTTACAAAAAATGTAAGACAAAAATATATATTTATACCAACGACAAGTTACCTTTACGTTTATGAAATATTTTTTTATAAGCATCTAATAGACAGGAAATGCATACTTTTACATAAACTACTATCTTTATAGGTATATGTATATTATGTATTATAGGGTAATGGTGGCAAGTAAGAGTAGCTGGTACTACCAGTATCAGTGCCAAACAACAATAACAAGCAGTTGACACGGAATGGTATATAGAAAGGTTTACTTTTGACTGAGATTTTCATCAAGGCCAAATAGAATTGTCACATTTTTTTGTTAAATAATAAATAGTTCAGAATTCGTTTAACGAAGACATAAAACGATTTTATTATCTTTAAACCCACATTTTATACATTTTATAGTACAAATTGAAATACATAAATTAAAATAAGTAAGAACACTACCTATTAAATTGTTTTTATAGACATTTTCACATTTTTCAAATATAAATCAATAACACAGCAACACGCGTAGCGAATAAATATGATTTGAGAGAAAATTTCTATGAACCATTACTAATTGCATTCGCTATAGTTGCTGACATAATTAGGAAAGTGAGATCTGAGAAAACTATTTGCTATAAAGTATAAAGAGAAAAATGTTCTTTCAATTTACTTGCAGCCTGCAGGTATCTATAATATCTTATTCGTTAAATCTCATGCATAAAACATTAAAACTAGGAAATAAGTAATTAAAATAACTGAACTGTGCAATACAAAATGTTTAGTATCTACCTTATTATTATATAATAAGATTAATTTTAGATTATATGGCTTTACTTTATACCTACTAAATGTTAGAACTGTTTTAATTGCTATTAAATAATTTAAAAGTCATATAATATTGTGCTAGCCACAACCATGAATAATCATAAGCATGTTGCATGTATTACTGTTACATTAAGTTTTTACATGCATTTTCCAAAAATGCACAGTCAAATTAATTTTACATTAATTTAACCATTTATAATATTATGTATGTACCTATATCATACACACAGTGATTTGCCAAGCATGTTCAGCAATAATTGCCCCTTTTACTGAACTTTAATAACATTGTTATTTACATTTTTATTTATGGAATTTTATTCATACAGAATTAGTATTTTTAAAATGTATACATTTTCTTTATCGAGTAGTATTTTGTGGTGACAATTTTTTTTTTTGTAAATGAACCTTCTTATATTGTAATTTTTTTTAATTAGATGACTTTTTTTGGAAATGTTATGCACCTACATCGAAATTTTAACAAATAGTTTAAGAATTGTTAAACTATAGTAGGTTCTATAATTAGGGTTGTCATCCGGGATGGTTTTAACAGCAAGCCCAGGTGTCCCGGCCGGTCATTAAGTTTGTCCCGGTTAATAGAAGCTAAGAGAAAATAACTTTAACACTGTATTATTTAATAATAAAAAATATAATAATATTGTACACTGTATCATTATTCATTATATGATTATCTTATTATGTTACGGGAAAGATGAATGAACTGCGTCTAATGGGGTATAAAATTAATTTTTATAACTTGTAATGAATTTTATAAAAAAAATTAGAATAATATACAAGTATATAACTATTGAAAAAAAATCCATTTAAACGAAAAGTATCAATATTAGTAATAAGAAGTAGTAAATAAAAACAACAGTAGTAAGTTAATGTAAAAAAATTGTATTGGCTAATAAGTATTTAAACAAAAAACGGATATACTTATTTCCGGGAGTTTACCAATTGCGCTTAAAATTACCTTTTCATATACCAATTGCGCTCTAAACATTTTACGGTCGATATACCAATTGCGCTCTAAAAATTGTAGGGTCGATAGACCAATTGCGCTTTATACATTTT